>NW_020439025.1:269844-328068 GCF_000699045.2 Agrilus planipennis
GGGATGCAGTTGTCTGCTCCAGTCTTCGCCGAACCCTTTACATGGAGCGTGTATTGGCAATCCACGTGCCCTCTAAAAGGGGCTTAACAGGAGCTTAAAATACGCATTCGAAAATAAACCGAGAAAAATTCTGTACGACGCGTTTTACTATGAAAAATCCTAATTAATATAAATGTGCATTCAACAATATTACGACGCATATACACAATATACCCAATTATATATTAACCATTGTCGCGAATTCGATTTGACTTTTTGAATTGATAATAAAAATGCTGTCTGGAAGATTAAAAATAAATAAAAATTTCGTTAACTTGACTTTATCATACCTTGTAGCTGATAAAATACTCAGTTACACAATGAAGGTTAAATTTAAAAAAAGCCTCTATGTCAAATAATACGTATCTTCAAAGCATTTTCAGTTTGGAAGACCGGCCATTTCAAATATCGCGGTAACTTTTTTCCAAAGCAATTCTTTTTTATTACGTAAACATTAATTTCATTGTTCTGCTAATTTGAATGCATTTTATTATTCCAAATAAACTTAGAGGCAATGTTTTACTGCCGATATTTGTTTCACGTGGCAGTTACAAATCTACAAAAAAAACATTATTTTTATCTACTACATTATATAATAATTTAATGAGAAGTGACTGCACATGTGGCTGTACAGTAAAGGCTATGTTACATGGAGCGACGCATGGAGCGTAGATCGGCAATCCACGCGCCCACCGAAGAGAAGACAGACAACGCACAAGGACGCGTCGGTCCGCTCCAAGCTGCGTCATTCTCAAAGGTCAGGTTACACGGCACGTGGAGTATAGATCGGCATTCCTTGGTTTTACGCACCATTGCTCTACCACTAAGCTATGGGAAGTGACAGCAGTAACAACGACAATACGTACTTAACTATATAATAAATGAGAAAAAAATTGAATATTTAATAAAACCACGAGTAGCAAGGCTTTACATGACGCATGGATTGCCAATCGACGCTCCATGTAACTGGTTTGGTTCGACCTGAAGCGAACAAATGCGTTCTAGCGCGTTCGTTACCTTTATTCCGCGGCGGTACCAGGCACACAGAATTCATTCTCAACGCGCCGGCCAAGGCTATGTCTGCAGACACCTCTCATTAAATTATTATGTAATACAGTAGACAAAAATTTACACGTGTTTTTTTTTTACAAAATCTGAACTATCTTACAAGATAACTGCCACCCGTTAGAAGTAACCGAAACAAATATCGGCAGTACTTAATTAAAAAGAATTATTTTGGAAAAAAATTGCAGTGATATTTCAAATGGCTGATCATACAACTGACGCTGTTGTGGCGTAAAAGCTTTTTTTTTTAATTTAATTTTCACTTAGTAACCGAGTATTTTATCAGCTACAAGATATTATAAAGCCAAGTCTAAAGAAAATTTTTATTTATTTTTAATCTTTGAGACAGCTGCTTATTGTGTTTATTATCAATTCAAAAGGTCAATTCGAATTCGCTACAATGGTTAATACATAATTGGGTATATGCGTTCGAATACTGTTGAAAGCACATTGATATTAATAAGGATTTTTCATAGTAAAACGCGTCGCACAGAATTTTTCTCGGTTTATTTTCAAATGCATATTTTAAGCTCTTCTTAAGCCCCTGTTACTGGGTACGTGGATTGCCAATACACGCTCCATGTAGAGGGTTCGGCGCAGCCTGGAGCCCACAGGTGCGTCCCAGTTGTTTCGTTGACCTCTCTCTACCACAGCAGTTGGTGCGCGGAGTCAGTGTTGCCAATTCGAGGGATTTATCCCGATTCGAGGGTTTTTTGACGTTCTCGAGGGATAAAGGGATTTTTCCTTATTTTCGCGGGATTTTTTGTAATTTGCCATTTTCTGGTTGGTTTTGTATGATTTTGTTGACCTGATATTATATTATGAAGGCGCTCATTTTTCTAATTGTAAACGTAAAATTTTGTCAGCTATAATCGTATAATGCTGTACGACGAAACGGTTGATTACGACGGCAACGTGCGTTCATGCCTACTGGTGCAACCTGCAGGTACCCGCTTAAGTCCCTACAATAAATTGTCTTGAACTCTTTTGAATTGTATATTGTTTTCGTATCATTGTATGGTCTTCAGCAAACATCTTGAGAATGACCAGTCAACAGATCAGAAACAGATGTTAAAACTAATAAAAATAAATGTTTGAGTTGGTGTATTGTTCCGAAATCCGAACATCTAAACATCTAAACCCCCAAGGTCTGTTTGTATCTGCATTTTTGGGAGACGAGATATTTAAATACAATAAAATTATTGGTATTATGCTATCGACACGAAAAGTTGTCCATGTTTACAGAAATATTGTATATTTTTTTCTTCGAATAAACGATTAAATTAACGAATTAAGAGATAATAATAGTAATAAGTTGGAGGGATTTTTAGAGAAAATATGGGACTTTTTGGACCTCCGCGTGGGATTTTTTCCTGTAATAGGTTGGCAACAGTGCGCGGAGTACCTATTCACGTTCCACACGCCACTTGGCATTTGGATTTAGCGCAGCCTGGAGAGGATAGGCGCGTCCTAGTGCGTTCTTTGACTTTTCAAAACGGCGGCAGCGAGCGCGCGCAATTCTGATCCACGTGCTGTATAACATGACGTTTGGGTTTAGCGCGGCCTAGAGCGGACAGGTGCATCCTAGCTGCTTCTTTGGCCTTTACCTACAGCAGCGGTAAGCACGTGGAATACCGATCCACTCTCCTTGGGCCGTGTAGAATGGCGTTTGTGTTTGGCGTCGCCTGGAGCGGACAGGCGCATCCTAGTACGTTCTATGGCTTCTCTTAACGGAATCAATTCCCGACTAGAGCTTGACAGCAGCAACAGCTCTTTCTAATTTATTTGAGGTTATCTGTAGTGGGAAAGATTAATTTCATTCAAAAATTAATTCACTTTGATGTATTGAAATTATTCCTACACAAAATTCTTCTAAATATCTCATATTAAATATTCTTTATGCTTTCTACATGCATAACATAACTTTACAGTACTTTTTGTAGATATGTTTATGCAAAATGAATAAGTTATTTGACTAAATTTTGAATAAATATTTTCGGAACAAATATGATAACCACAGGCGCGTTTCTACTGGATTACCGTGCCCAGAAAGCTCAATAGGGTACCATTGACACTTTAACATGTATCTATTACTCTTACCAATTGCCGCGATGTGCCACTCACCCCTTATCCCTATGTAAATGGCAATATGCTGTGGAACGATGGAACAAATGGTATAATACACTTTATAGGGTTGTTGTAGACGTTTGTGATAGGTTTTGTGTGGTAGACACTGGTACCATTGAATTACCCGGTGGATATATTTGTATACGTAACCTATAAAAATTGTTGACAATGGAAAAATATTTTAGGAAATATTAGCGATGTTCAACCCCCTAGTTTACTAATATTCGACCTGAAAACTGACAGGTTGATAAAGGTCATTGTTTACCTTTGTCGTGCGTTTAAATTATCTCGATGCATACGCTTACATCTGCAATATTGGAGGGTACTGGATGGTTGCAGTGGCGGAGCTTTTATGGGGGTAGGGAGTGCGATTGCACTGGGATTCCAAGCGTTCAATAGGCCCCCGTCCCGGCAAAAATAATGGATGAACAGATTTTTGTTTCCTTTATACTATCTTATTTTTGTCACTATTTGTTATATTAGTGATCATTATGTTGTGTCGTAGTTTAGGTACTATTTGTCTTTTGTTAAGGGGTGGTGAAGGAAAATTTCATCATCATCGTCATAAGGTCGTCAGTCCTAAGACTGATTGGACACGCACCTCCACTCTTTCCTGTCCTGAGCTAATCTTCGCATTTACCTAAAACTAGAACATGCCACACCCTTAAATATTTGCAGTAAGCTAATCTAGGTCTACCTCTACCCCTCTTAACTCTCGTTTCTGCTTATATGCCTACTAAATCTTCATGCCTCAGAGTGTGTCGTGCCAACCTGTCTCGTCTATTTTTTATTGATTTCCATAGAGTTCTCTGTTCTCCTATTCTTTCTAATACCTACTCATTTCTAACTTTCTCTATCCACGGCACTTTTCCGCCGCGCCCACCGTCCGTGTTTCGCACCCATACAACGTCGCACTTCAAACACACCTTTAACAATCTTTTTCGATTTTCTATATTAACCGTTCGCGAGCATAGAAGTGACTTCTTGTTTTTTACTTTCAAATACTTTTTCCTCAAAATCGCTAAACTTTTGGACCACTAGACACTTACTTAATTTTCTTGTTCCTGTAAGCCTGCTGCTTAGTTCTGAAACACCCTGTATATAAGTGTATATCTTTCCTATATCAGCATGTTCCAAGTTTTACCCAATATTTGTCATCCTGTTAAAACCAAAATCGTGTTCTATATCTACACATTCTGAAGTGAACATAAAAAATAGCTCCATTGGCACATATTATCACCCCTAGTGAACTTTCCACCTTTTTTTGAAACAGAAAATCCAATTTTTTAACGATATCGAAAGAGCAACCACTTTTAAAATTGATGTATTCATGTGATATATATACTGAAAATCGTTTGTTTTAGATGGATATTCAATTTAATTAACATTATTGTTTATTCTGTTTTCGTATCTACAGGATATTCAAATTTTTTAGATTAAACCAATGTGAAAATACAAATGGAGTTACATAGAAATTATTTAGCAAATTATACAAAATTATATATGGCATAATCTTCAACAAATTATCCTACCAAAACGGTCCAATGGACCATCGATTCGTTCCTCAAAAACTATTAGAAATCTCAGATTAGCAATTTCAAGTAAAATTTCCATGGCGTACCGGAGGTAATGAGTACAATAAAGTCGGATGCAAATGCACACATGAGAAACAAACATATCAATTGGACAAGATCACTAACATAACATAAAGTGTCCGCGCATCAATGAGTGTCAAGTAACACTAGCTTTTGAAATGCCATTTTAACAATTACTTATAGCAGGAAAATTTATTTGTAGATAGGTACTTTGTAGCTATATTAATGTGAAAATTCATTCAATTTTATCATTATCAAATTTATCCACTATAAATTACCTCAAATTAATGACGAAAAATTGTTGCTGTTATCCCCGGGAATCAAATCCGGGACCTTTAGCTTTACACAGCAATGCTCTGACCTCTAACCTACGGATTTTTGCTCATTAACTTGAAGTAATTTATAGCGGATAAATATTGAATTAATTTTCACATTAATGTATTGAATATTACACCACTTTTAACTTTCATAGAGTGTTTCATAATAGTTCTTTTGTAAGTGTTCTGGTAAGTTAATTAGTATTGCTTTGTCGCTATTGTCTACACCCTACCAAATATTTTGTCAAGACTGTCACTTCATATATATACTAAGCTGGTAGTACCTTAAAATATAGAATAAATGAACATTTAAAATCAATTATTTATTTAAAAATATTACAGTATTGGTTTTGCCGATCACTGCATTTCCAGTAACTCTCGTTTGAATTAAAAATAGTGTAAAATGTTTACATAATCAGTGCAGAAAATTGGAGTTGTTAGAAATAGGGAAGATTTTAGGCCATACGCATAAGTAACAACATAGTAACTAATAATCAGATTGAATTTAATCTGAAGTTCTTCAATAGTAGTTGATATTATTTAAGAACCTAACTTTAACTACAATTTTGTACTCACCTTTTGAAAATGGCATAACATCAGCCGAAGCAACATTGCGACACAATATATTGTGAAACAAACCAAGTGTTACCTTTTGACCTACTCAGTTTTTTTATTGTTTGATTGTGGTATTCTTATGATTTTTCTTCTAATTCAAGTGTACCTCAGTCATCTTATCGTCGTATTGTCACGAGGTACTTGCTACAATGAATTTTTTTCGATGCTATGTTTTCTTCCGGGCTTTTTGGCCGTGGTCCGTGGAATCTTGCTTTTCCAAACTGATGATCAGTTACGACTCAGGTCCTGCATCATAGCATCGATAGACGCCGGCCCTGAAAGTCTAAGAACTACAGTAACGGGTTTTTTGTTAATTATATATTTTAATTACCTGATTATAATACATTTTGATTATTTTGTCGTGACTGGACGTAAGGTATTAAAATGATAAGAAACGCGAGATTGGAAAACAAAAACAACTTTATTATATGGAATTATATAGAGAATTGAATAGGAATGTTCACAAAAAGGATCTTTTTCCCAATGTAGATCAACACACCGTAAAAGTTGATAGGAGCGTTGTAATCATCCCGACCAGGAGGTTAACCAGTGAATTATTTTGTACATAGTTCAACATGGGTCATTCACTGTTTGTAGAAGTTTCTTTGGTTTAGCTGGTTTAACAAAAAACTAACGAAATTTGCGATACTTACTAGGTTAGAAACCCTCTTTGTCGTTTTTGATGACCTCGTGAAGTTCCATAATTTTCACAATAACCAGAACCATCGAACTTGCGTCAATTTCCGCTTGTACATAGATTCTTGTAATTCTTTTCGCTTACTGTTTCGTTGCTGCGGGACGCCAAATACGCTTATTTTGCAAGTAAATGAACTCGATATCTGTTTTATAAATTTGGAAAGAACTGCAACGTTATAATTCATCATCATCATCATCATAGGGTCGTCAGTCCTAAGACTGGTTGGACACGTACCTCCACTCTTTTCTATCCTGAGCTAAACTTCGCATTTCCCTAAAACTAGAACAACCCACATCCTTAACTATTTGCGAACAGTAATCTAACCTAGGTCTACCTCTACCCCTCTTAACTCCTGCTTCTGCCTCTAATATGTCTCTGACGTTATAATTATGAAATATTTAAATAATCTGGAAATATGTTTTAAACTCTAAAATGGTTTTTCGAATCTCCTTAAAACTTCACTGCGTGACAATATTGAAAACACTTTTCACTTGGTACTGACATAGATTAATTTTTTTTAACATGTCAAATAAATGTGTTACAACTTTATCTCAGGTTCAAGTGTCTTTGCTTTCGCATTTACTTAATGAAGACAATTTTCCTTACCCGCCGTTTATCTCATCGTCAGTTTTTCTCCCAGGAAAGGGCTACCCAATAATATTTTAATCTTAATTCAGTTTATTTTAATTTATTGAAATACTTCCTTCTTGATTTATTACGTACGTAGCAATTTGCTAGATTGTATGATCGTCTATAACGGGGTCTACATTCGTTTAGTTTTTTATAACAGGAGGGCAAAGACCGAATATTTGGCGCCGTCTTCTTATAGCGGCGCCAGCGGAGCCGTTACGCTTTATTCACATTACATCAGCAATTCGAATCGTAAAGACGTTTAGTTTATGGTTTTGCGATGCTTTTTACTATGAGTTCAACCAAGAATGGAACAAATTTCATTGTAATTTTCTTTTGTCTCTGTTATTATTAAAAATATTACTTTATTGCAGGAAATGTACATGCCGCACTTTTAACGGTGTGGTGCTTATGCATATATTTGTTTATACATATACTTGTAGATATGGTCACGCCCAATTTGGTAACGGTGTCTTGACCATTTATGTTATATCGGTAATTGGTTAATTATTTATTTTAATTGCCTGATTTTAATGCAAATTGATTATTTTGGCGTGACTGGGGGTCAGGTACTTTGATGACAAGACAGGCAAGTTTTAAAAACCATAACAACTTTATTATAAATAAAATGATAAAGGAAATTGAAATAAAAACATTTACNGGCTTCAAACCCAAAGGTCATTTTACACGGCGCGTGGCGCATGGATCGGCATTTCGCATGCTCGCCGCATCCGTGATAATTTAATTCAAACATTAGTTGACTTTAATGTTTTGAAATTATTCCCACAGAATTAGTAATAGTAATCTGTATTTGGCGAAATTAACTTCGTTTTCTTTTTATACAACATTTATACTTTTTACATGCATAACATAATTTTAATGTACCTTTTGTAGGTATATTTATGCAAAGTGAATAAGTTATTTGACGTTGTGTAAATATTTTCAAACCAAATATGATAATTTGCACTCGTTGATTCGCACAGTATGTAATTCGAAAATTCTATTGTATGCATGTGCATGACTCGTCTCACTTTTATTATGGTATCTATGTTTTTTTGAAAACAATTTGTAACTTTTGGTTGGTCTGCTCAATTATGTGTGCATTCCTACTTTGTAGGTAAATTATTTTTCTAACTACATACCTAATTGGAAAAACACAGTCTTGTTGCTTACCACCAGAGCAAGATGAGCCTTGCACGTAAAAAACTGAAATTAGTAATGAGCAAAATTGATCTTGGTTCTTGCCGCCTTGGTTTTAGTCTTGTGAAAATGCTCGACAAACGACCGAACGAACAAGACCAAGGCTAAAACCAAGACCACATACGCAAGAAAAGGTTCCCGTAAGAAAAATTTCCATTCTATTTTCATTAAAAAATGCCATTTAATTACCACTGATAATAATTAATGGTAATAAATGGAGAATTGCCAATGGGATGGATCAAATTTCCACTAGAATTCTAGTGGAAATCCCATTCCCGAACTCAATGGGATTTCCATTGCTGAATGCAATGGGTTTTCGATTGCGCTCCATTGGAACTTCCATTACTAAATCCAATGGAAATTCTAGTGTCAATTCTTTATTTTTGACTTTTAATTATTGCTAGTGGTAATTAAATTACATTCTTTTTAATCAGGATGAAATAAGAGGTTTTAAAATGAATTACATGACAATTATTATTCCAAATAATGTCTTGTTTTACATTAACTTCAGCACATTTTTCTCCATTTTTTTAATAAGTTTTAATCATCTCAAACCAGATCTTCTCCATTTTTAGGTGCCCAATTGTTTTGCCATTTATATTGAACGGTTTTAAATAGAATTTCAGTGAAAATTTTTCCTATGTAAATATTAATGGANAGGCTATGTTACATAGAGCGGCGCATGGAGCGTAGATCGGCATTCCGCGCGCCCATCGAAGAGACAAACTACAGACTAGGACGCGCCTGTCCGCTCCAGACGGCGTCAAACTCAAAGGCCATATTACACGGCGTGTGGTGCGTGGATCAGCATTCCACGCGCCCACCGAAGAGAAGACAGACAACGCACTGGGACGCGTCTGTCCGCTCCAGGCGGTGTCAAACCCAAAGGTCACGGTGCGTAGAGCGTGGAGCGTAGATAGATATTCCGCGCATCTACTGCTGTCGTGGAAACAGCTGGGATGCAGCTGTCCGTTCCAGACCTCGCCGATCCCTTTACATGGAGCGTGTATTGGCAATCCACGTGCCCTCTAAAAGGGTCTTAACAGGAGCTTAAAGAGGAAAAAAAAATAAAATTCTGTACGACGTGTTTTACTATGAAAAATCCTAATTAATATAAATGTGCATTCAACAGTATTACGACGCATATATACAATATACCCAAATGTATATTAACCATTGTCGCGAATTCGAGTTGACTTTTTGAATTGATAATAAAAATAATAAAGAGCTGTCTCAAAGATTAAAAATAAATAAAAATTTCGTTGACTTGGCTTTATCATACCTTGTAGATGATAAAATACTCAGCTACAAAATGAAGGTTAAATTTAAAAAAAGCCCGTACATCAAATAATACGTATCTTCAAAGCGTTTTTAGTTTGGAAGACCGGCCATTTCAAATATCGCAGTAACTTTTTTCCAAAACAATTCTTTTTTATTACGTTATAATTAGTTTTACTGTTCTGCTAATTTGAATTCATTTTATTATTACAAATAAACTTAGAGGCAATATTTTACTGCCGATATTTGTTTCACGTGGCAGTTATAAATGTACCAAAAACACGTCAACATTTTTATCTACATTATATAATAATTTAATGAGAAGAGACTGGGCATGTGGCCGTACAGTAAAGGCTATGTTACATGGAGCGGCGCATGGAGCGTAGATCGGCATTCCACGCGCTCACCGAAGAGAAGACACACTACAGACTAGGACGCGCCTGTCCGCTCCAGACGGCGTCAAACTCAAAGGCCATATTACACGGCGCGTGGATCGGCATTCCACGCGCCCACCTAAGAGAAGACAGACTACGTACTAAGACGCGTCTCTCCGCTCCAGGCTGCGTCAAACTCAAAGGTCAGGTTACACGGCACGTAGAGTATAGATCAGCATTCCTTGGTTTTACGCACCATTGCTCTACCATTAAGCTGTGGGAAGTAACAGCAGTAACAACGACAATACGTACTTATATGTAGGTATAATTAATGAGAAAAAAATTGAATATTTAATAAAAACACGAGTAACAAGGCCTTACACGAAGCATGAATTGCCAATCGACGCTCCGTGTAACCGGTTTGGTTCGGCCTGAAGCGAACAGATGCGTTCTAGCGCGTTCGTTAGCTTCATTCCACGGCGGCACCAGCCACACAAAATTCATTCTCAACCCGCCGGCCAAGGCTACGTCTGCAGATGCCTCTCATTAAATTATTATGTAGTGTTGGGATCCGTCAAATTGGCATACACCATCTGGTGGCAAAATTTATAACTCGAATGAGGGAAAAATTTACATAGGAAGTGTGCACGCAAATTCTAAAATTGTTTATTAAAATAATAAAACACGATAAAAAAGTAAAAATTTTTTTGATGATGGAGTCGACGAAGTTTTCTTCTAAAGTTAAATCAAATAAAAAGTTAATATGTTCAGTGAAAAGGTGCAAAAGCACTTCAGACATAGATCTTCACTCTTCACCTACATTAACTACTTTCCAATAAAAACTAACCGTTTTATATATGTAAAAAATATATTCGGAAAATTAGAGAAAAAAGTAAACTAATAGAAGCTTGGATGAAAGCAGTAGGTATCAAAGAAGTGAATTCCGGAATAAAAATTTGTTCACGTCATTTTAATGCACATGATTATATTTCAGCAAGTATTTACCATCAGCCATAACCTTAATATTTAAAACTAGAATCACACTAAAATTATAAAGTGAGAAATTATTTATTCCTGTGCAATTGATTTAGCACAATTCTAATGATACGATATAAGTATTTTGAGGTTAAGAACCTACCTGCTGCAATACAACAAATTTGCAATAATGCGTTTGCAAAGTTCTCTTAAATAGGCTTTGCACGTGCAAGTTATTGATATGATATTGCTTAAATTACCCAGAATCACCTCACCAATTATTCAAGTCAATTGCTAAACAGATTTCTTATTAATCAGTAAAATGCATGTTTCGTGTAAAACAAAGTATGATTTAAACAGAAGACAGCAAATTCATGAAGGAGAAGAACATGCAACGACAGTATGGAAGTTTTTCATTAAATTTGAATAAAATCCAACAACTTCTTCTTCTCCCACTGGGNCAACGCATTTGAAATACCTCACGACTGAATCCAGCCTCCTCGTCTTTAGTACATTCCATTCTATGTAAACTTTCCCCTGATTAGTTGTTCTCTTTATAATCCTTTCAGGTAATTCCATTGTGACATTCCCTTTTTCTTTTCCCTTACCTCCTCTAACTGCAATCCTTGCCCTCTTCTTATATAGTCACGCCCAATTTGGTAAGTGTGTCTTGGCCATTTATGTTATATCGGTAATTGGTTAACTATTTATTTTAATTGCCTGATTTTAATGCAAGTTGATTATTTTGGCGTGACTGGGGGTCAGGTACTTTGATGACAAGACAGGCAAGTTTTAAAAACCATAACAACTTTATTATAAATAAAATGATAAAGGAAATTGAAATAAAAACATTTACAAAAAAGGATCTTTCTCCCAATGTAGATCAATACACAAAAAAGATAAGTCTGGTTTACTTACATTGACAGGAGCGTCGCAACCATCATCGCCCAGGGGGTAGTGTCACCATCACACAGAATTTTCCACCTAGTACTCTTTTTAAGGGTAGACTTTATCCCTTCGCGTTCCGGAATCGACTGATTGCGAATCGACTATCGATTCGCATTCACGCGCTAAACTTTTTGATAAACCAGTGATTATTTTGACCATAGTTCAACATGGGTCATTCACTGGTTCCAGAAGTTTCTCTGGTTTTGCTGATCTAATGACAAAAAAACGACGAAGTCCCTATTGATGACTTCGCGAATTTCAATAATTTTCCTAATGACCAGAGCTATCGAACTAGCGTCAAATTCCGCTTGTAAAATATAAAAGAATATCAACGTTATAATTATAAAATATAGTTAACTAAAGTTACCTTTGCTTATAGTTTTGCCCATGATGAAACCCTTTTAATCCTTACTAACGTGCTTACTAGACCGATCAATTCTAGATAGAATCCCAAATCTGCTATTGATTGAACGTGCATTAGTCATCATCATCATCATAAGGTCGTCAGTCCTAGGAGTGATTGGACACGCACCCCCACCCCTTCCTATCCTGAGCTAATCTTCGCATTTCACTAAAGCTACAACAATCTACATCCTTAACTATTTGAAAATAGTCGTCTAATATAGGTCTACCTCTATTCTTCCTAACTTCAGCTTCTCTCTCTAATATGTCTCTGACTAAACCTTCATGCCTGAGAGGATGTCCTACCAAACTATCTCGCCTATTTTTTCATAGAATCCTCTGCTCTCCTATTCTTTTTAATATCTCATCTCCATCCCCAGTACTCTCATCATTCGCCAGGAACACTACATTTCGAACGCTTCTAACCTATTCATATCTGCCGCACTCAACTGTCCATGTTTCATACCCCATACAGCGTCTCGCTCCAAACATACTCCTTTAACAATCTTTTTCGAATTTCTAAATTAACCGTTCGCGAGCATAGAAGAGACTTCTTCTTATTGAAGGCGAATCGACCCTGCGCTATCCTCTGCTTTATATCCCTACTTCTCTTTCCATCCTGACTTATCTGACTTCCTAGATACCTAAAAACGTTCTTACGACAAAAGGTTGGAATAGTAAACTTACTAAGTATTTGACCAGATTGTAGGCGGGAGAATTCATGACTCTTAGAATTGGTCGTAGTGGCATGCTGTTTCTTTTTGGATTTTTTGTGGTCAAGGTTGTAAGACTTTGCTTTCCGATAATGGTGGACATCTTTGTTTTTCTGACAGATAAAGGCAACGCGACAGTCATCATTCATCATGAACTCTGCAGATTACAAAGCAAGGATCTCTGATGTTCATCCCGTCACCTACAGCCCATTTCAAACGGTTAGAGATATGCCTCTTTTCTTTATCTGGATGCGCCCTGACAAAATTGTAAACTCAATCGTATTTTACCTCTTTCACACTATTCCTGGCTTGCTCACGCGTAATATGTATTCTTTCTATTCGCGCAGGATTTCTCAAGGTCACATCTCTAACCGTTTCAAATGACGTGTACAATAATTTCAGGAAAAGTGAAAGTGCCGTTTCAGGTATTATTTCCGTGTTTTTTGTTGTTGCAATTAATTCGTTTAAGGATTTCTTCTTCGAATTTGAAAAAATTGCTTTTAATGTGGGAAATTTCCCAAAAAAAGACATATTTTTCTATTTTAGACCAACTCCTTTGAGACAGGACTCGAACTTGATTTTCAAGGTAAATCCTTTTAAAATGAAACGTGGTAATTATCTAAGAGTCAGGATAATTGCGATTCTGCTCCCTTATATTTATTAAATACCTGTGAACATATTTGAAGAAAAACTTCTTTCGTCATTAGTTCTTACGATTATCTTTTAAGAAAATTTGAATGTATATTTCTAGTTCTTCCTGTCGATAAGCAACATTCGTAACGTCAAAGGGTGTGTTGGAAATGCTTCTAAAACAATAGGTAAGACGTTAAGGAGATTGCAATGTCATACTGTCTCTAAGGATTAAGTCAAGGAAAAGTGCCATTTTCCTTGTTTTTAATACTTTTCAGAGGAAGAGATGTAAGCGTCTTAAAATGTATTGATTTTCCACATGAAAGAATGCTGCAGTTGTGTGTAGAAAAGACGGCGTCAGTCAGTCCGGGGTTGAGCGACCACTTTTAACCGCCTGCCACTTGTCTACGTCTCTTCATGAGGGAGTTGTTTGTTAAACTAGCTACTGAGGGTCTGAAGAAGAATGATAATAATTCTTATCGATTTCCCGTTCTGTATAACCAGAGGGGAGGTTTATCGTTCGTAACTGCCAAAAACGAGCAAGACCGATGTGCGAAAAGTGAAAAATATGCCGCGAAATGTGATGCTGTGGAAAATGCCAACAAACCAACTTTAATTAAATTAATTATTCTTCTCGCCTATTCAAGTGATAGTCTTCAGGAGTGAATCGCTTCCCTTTTCGCTCGCAATCCTTACGGCTTTTCACGGGACTCAATCGAAAATTATTCGCAGAAGAAAGAGAATAATGACTCGTAACTAATCCACTAAAAAGAAAGAGAGAACGACAGAGAAAGGGAAACGGGATCCGTTTTCCTTTGAAGTACAAGTTTTATGAGATTTATGGAGAGCAGCCAAGGCGGTTAGAGATTCCGAAACGATACTTTTTGATAAAAGAGGAAATTAACTTAGGATGAGATAGAGAAAAAAGGCTGTGCACGATTAAGTATTTAGCATTTCATCAAATTTTCAACCAACGAATCAATTCTGAGGAATAGGGTATTTATACGAACTGCGTTACCTAGTAATGGGGAGAAGATCAGAGAAAAGCACGTAACGTCAACGACCTCCTTTTACATTTGAAGTCTTGCCTCTATATTCGTTTTGCGTATGTCTGGCAAATCCAGAATCACTGTCCTAATGCTACGCGTAATGTTTTAGTATTTCTTACTTTAAAGACAAAAAGTCAAAGAAACACTAATTTAATTGAATACTGTTTTCTGATACTTTTTTTTAGTATTTATCACTATAGTATAAAACAAAGTCGCTTCCCGCTGTCTGTCCCTATGTATGCTTAGATCTTTAAAACTACGCAACGGATTTTAATGCAGTTTCTTTTAATAGATAGAGTGATTCAAGAGGAAGGTTTGTATGTATAATTTTAGAGTTTTCTAATGTGATGTCGTAAATACACACATTTTTTTGCGCTTACATTGCAAACGCTGGCTGAACCCTACGAGATAGATCAAAATAATATACTACAGTATTGTACATCTTGAAAAGGTCTACAAAAAGTTTCGCGATGGTATATGTCTATCTCTTAGAGATAACCCACAAAAACCATTTTTTATCCTTTACTTTTTATGAGAAATAATGGCTTATTTACGAAACGATTTTAAGCAATACAGCATTAATCCTTATCCAATTAAGTACGTTTAAATACATTGTGCATTTAATGTAGATCAATCTTTACAGCATGTAATTTAAATTAATATTTTCGAAGATATTACAGATTTAAAATGTAGGGGCATGCGGTTGCGGCGGTACCAGCCGGGGGGGTCGGTTTATATTATCTAATGACAAAAAAGCTGTAAATGTTGTATATAAAGTCATTCAGTAGTATATTAAGTATCAGCATTGCACCCTTGCGAAGCTGGGGCGGGTCGCTAGTTATAAATAAAGGGGAAGTTGTAGTTCAATGTAAGACATACGAATATAATTTGGTTGTCAAAAAGAAAACTGCTAATACCTTAACTGAACCCTCATAGTACTTATAAATTTAAAAATATGAATTGGCAAACTTCTTATTAATAAAAGGGCTTTACATGGATCCACATCCGTATTTTCGTACCTACGTCGCTCTTCTGATGAATGCACGCAGAACTAAATTATTTCTTTCTTCGTTTTACCTTCCATTCTTCATCCATTCGAACTTTAAACGAATTCATAATGCACACAGCGAACCTACGTAAACGTTTACTCCGAAACCCATTAGTAAAACTCGAGAAACACACTCTAAGGTATAATAGTAATCCAAATCTTGAAAAGGGTAAAACCTCGAATCACATTCAATGAGATACCGAAAAGTAAATTTCATATAAGCGATTTCGAAATGGAAGAAGACCAAGTTGTACCACACAGGAAATAGGAAATCCTGAAGAAGTTACTTTTACTTATTGTTAAAAAGGAAAGGAATTATTCTTTATAAAAGGATTATTCACGTCTGACTCGATATAAAGTAATTCCTTTTTACGTACATCGGTATTTTTTGCTTTTTATTTCAACCTTATTTCATTTCGACTAACTACTAATACTGGTACCCTGTAGTGCAAAGCTGGAGGGTACGGCGGAAGGCCCTCTGTAGCATCTTTTTAGGAAATGTACGAGAAAATTGGTTGTGTTTGAGGAGGTACAGGTGAGACGTACGAAATCAAGGGAAGGAAAATTATTTCTTGAAGCACCACTCCTCATACAACTAAAACAAAACTAAGAAAAACTTTTTAATTGACATATTAAATGCGGTGCTAAAAATTGGAACGGAACACATGTTTTTGAGACCCATTTAGTCTTAGTAGTCTTCCAATGAAAACTTTAATGTGTCAAAATTAGTTATAATGTGCTTATATTAGCTATTGTACTGGGTGTTTCTGAAATAAGTAGACAGTTTTGGAGAACGCTAACTAGATACAATTGGGAATCAGAAGAAGTTGCAATCCGAAGCCGGTCTTGGGCTGAATTTGCATAGTGTACATTGAAATTGCGATAACAATTAAGCAGCTACATCGATGGAGAATGTACAAAGTGACGGTTGTGTAATGACTAATACTACGCTACTACACATGCATTGTAATGTTCATACGTCCATTACGATAAAAATTGATTAAATAACCAGCTTGTTCATTGCTGATAATGAACTGATAACTGTTTAAAGTACACCTCCTACAAGCATGCTACTTATTTCAGAAATACCTTGAGTAGCAACTACTTTTTGTGTCTTGCCGCGCCATACAATATTATCTAAAGAAAAAATTTGAAAAAGGATTTTTTAAAGAATAGCTTTAACAAAAACAGTTTTGAGAGACTGTACTACACTTTTTAAGTAGGTAATAAGGTCGATATTGGCAAGTGCCCATTTTATACGATCTTATTAAAAAAAGAATTTCGATAATTGCTCTTGTTACACATCAGATGCTAAAATCAGCTGTGTTTATCTGTTTTATCCATTGAGATATAAATAAAGAGACAACGCTGCCCAGATACCGTGTTCCTGTCGTCTTCTATTTCTGATTAGACGAGAATAGAAAAGGAACCTGTCTGCGCATGCTCGTCTTTTTCGAAAAGGTTACCAAAAGGAAATTTCAGTGCAGCAATCCATCACATTGCTAGAATTACAATAGAGGTTAGAGTTAAAAGGCGAAGTCTCACTGTATTCTCGTTTGTCTACGGATTGGTTTTATTGTTTTTTTGAAGTAAAACTTCTTTACGCACGGTAGGGTAAGTTCGTTTCATGCGAGTTGCTATGTAACGAAATCATGCAACGCATTTCGCCCGCTGTCTGTCCCTATGTATGCTTAGATCTTTAAAACTACTCAACATATTTTATTGCGGTTTTTTTTAATAGATAGAGTAATTCAAGAGAAAGGTTTATATGTATAATACATGCATAATATAGTAGAGAAACACTGATAATTTTAGAGGTTTGTGATGTGATGTCGTAAATAAACACATTTTTTTGCGCTTACATTGCAAACGCTGGCTGAACCCTACGAGATAGAGCAAAATAATGTATTACAGTATTGTACACCTTAAAAAGGTCTACAAAAAAGTCCGCAATAGTATATGTCTATCTCTTAGGGATAACCCACAATAACCATTTTTTATCCTTTACTTTTTACTAGAAATAATGCCTTATTTACGAAACGATTCTAAGCAATACAGCATTAATCCTTATCCAGTTAAGTACTTTTAAATACATTGTGCATTTAATATAGATCAATATGGCCCTTTACAGTATGTAATTTAAATGATGTTATAGATTTAAAATGCAGGGACATAGTGGTTGCGGCGGTACCGGCCGGTTTGTATTGTCTAATGACAAAAAAGCTGTGATTGTTGTTTATAAAGACATTCTATTGTATATTTACTATCAGCATTGCACCCGTGCGAAGCATATTGTACAAATAATACCATTAAACCAATTCCTTACCCCTATCCCGGTATGTTTGAAGAAATTTCATTTCAGTAGCGTATTGTATAATTACACGTTGTATTTTTTTTTTGTTTAATTATGAACGTTATGTGGCAATAATTGCTATATTTTTATAAACACTCCTCTGTATCAGATTATTATCCCTGAAATTTCTTTGTATTGAAGGGCGTTTCCAGGAACATTTAATATCATATCTTTTCTTTTTGTTCCAGGTAAGCGAATTGTTCCCGTTTCTGAAATGTAACGAGATGAAATCGACTCTAAGAAACCATCTTAGTGTTAAGTAAGAAAGCTTCTTCACTTGATTAAATTGAGTTTTGCGGTAATGTTTTAGCGATTAACACCACTCCAAAGTTTGTTGAAGTTTCTTATGTAGGCTAAATAAGTTTAAGGCTGGATGCGAATAATGTAGGGCACATTATATTCAAACGTAGTTCATAAGGGATAATGGTTTACTCCTACAATAATAACAATGCCTACATAAATAAAATGACATGCAAAAACTGCTGTTTAGATCTTGATGGAATCTTATTATTTTAGTTCTCTAGGCGCTGATTTTTTAAATTTATTAAAAATCAATTCGTTACTAAATTATTACTACATTGCGGACTTTAATTATGTTATAAGTCCTTTAACGTTTTCTGTATTTTGTGAAAAATCCCGATATGTATTAATTAGGTTTGATGGTTTCCTAGACAAAACTTTTCAGTCTCTCTCCAGTCTTTCAGTCTTTTAGAGTCTTTTAGCGTCTCTGAGAGCATTTCTCACAGTCTTTCACAGTCTCTCAGTTATTGCCTAGGTTTTTTATGGATATCTCACAGTCTCTGTATGAGAGACTCGAACGATAAAATTGTTAATTCAGAGATTCGAATCTCTCACAGAGAGACTGAATGAATAAAACTGAAAAATTGAGAGACTCGAGTCTCTCGTAGAATGACTGGGATCTCTGAAATATGTTGAACTTTGAAAATTTTAACCATGTCGATCGAGACACCACTTATTGAGAGATTTGAATCTCTCGTTCAGAGATTCGAGGCTCTCGTTCAGAGACGCTAAACAATTTTTTTGACAGTCTATCGACAGTCTTTCTCAGCGACACCAGAGAGACTCGATGAGAGACGGAGACTCGAATATCGCTTTCAGAGACTCTGAGAGACTGAGCATTTTTATCTCGGGTTACATGTGTCGATCCTCAATTGCTTGTATAATTAATCGGTTGTTCCTTAAACGTTTGCATACCTCAATCCTTGTAATAAGTTTTGTGATCCCTGCACTTCCCTAATCTTTCCGCTCGATTGAAACGGCTCTCGATATTTCTTCCGCTGTATGTAGGGGAAGAAAAAGTAGGGAAAAAGCGAATATAAAGATAAGAGACGGAAAATTAGAAAAAGTAGCTGATTTTAGGTATCTAGGAAGCCAGATGAGTCAGGAAGGAAGGATTAGTAGGGATATAAAGCAGAAGGTAGCGCAAGGTCGAGTCGCCTTCAATAAAAAGAAGTCACTTCTATGCCCGTGAAGAGTTAAATTATAAATTCTAAGAAGATTGTTCAAGGGGTATGTTTGGTGCGCGGCGCTGTAGGGGTGTGAAAGTTGGAAGGTGGGCGCTGCGGAAAAGAAAAGGTTAGAAGTGTTTCGAAATGTGGTGTTACCGGCAAATAATTAGGATACCGTGGATAGAAAAGGTTAGAGATGACGAGGTATTAGAAAGAATAAGAGAACAGAGGACTCTATGGAAGTCACTAAAAAATATGCGTGATAGGTTGGTAGGATACCTTCTCAGGCATGAAGGTCTAGTCAAAGACATATTAGAGGCCGAAGCAGGAGTTAAGAAGAATAGAGGTAAACCTTGATTAGATTATTGACACCGACATTGAAAAATAAACAATGTGCTACCAACCGAAGAGGACCAGATCAATATAAAAACTACATGGAAGCAGTGAACCATAAAACCACTTACCATAACGACTCCAGTTTAAGAAGGGTAACCCATTCTCAAACTGCATCAGTTACGACTCAGCACCTGCCCAGTCACCACTGAAGATGCCGTCAGCAAAGAACGGCGAAACGTTTGGAAAAGCAAGATTCCACGGACCACGGTTCAAAAGCCCGAAAAAAACACAGCCCCGGTTCTTCATCACTCACTTCTGTGTCCCGCTCCAACCATCAAGCGAGGTCTTGGTACTCTAAATCTAAGTCCTTCATCGAAGTCTTACCTCTGACTCATTATTGGTGAGAAAAGTTATTAATGTTCGTTGTCAAAAATATATAGAAATCATCAGATATATTATTAGATTTTATCTGCACGCCGCAGGTAATCTCGATAAATCATTGACAAAACCAATGAAGCACCTATTAACAGGTTGCTTAAGTACCTATTTATTCATGAGAGCTTTGAGTTCTCTATTTTTCACTTTTCAATCAGATAACGATTAGCGCAGAAATCCCTGAGTTATTGCAGAGCATTTATTTTGTTATCTTTTGATTCTTTTTATAATTGACGTCCAAGTTTATCTTCAGTAATACACTGGATTTGGTGATTCAATGTTAGTGTAGTTTGATAAGTAGGTATACTTCATTTACTTTCTCTAGCGATGTGCCCCTTCCAATGCCTTGGATGCGCCCTGGCAAAGTCGTAGGTAGGGAGAAAAGAGTTCATTATACTCTCGACTCTTGTTCATTAAACATACTTTTTCATACAGCACCTGTCAAAAGTTTTGTTCAATCATGAATAGTAGTGCGAGTCGAAAACAAGCGTTAAAGCCTTTAATATGTCTTCAAATATAAATAAACATCTCGTTGATATTTTCAGTAATAAATGGTATCATTAACAGCACATTTGAGCAATGAAATTGTAGTGGATAAAATGGTCAATTTTTCCGTGCAGTACTGTACGGATTATACGCTCCTCGCCGGTTAAGAATTTGAGCGAGAGTTGTCTCCTTCCTTTTCTGGCCTAGTACTGTTCTTTTCTACTTTGCGCCGGTCAAACTGAAGGTCACATCGCTACAGAAAGTATTGGGGTCCGTCAAATAGGAGGAGCCTAAAAACATGGCGCCGATTAGGGAAAATTTATCGTAGTTCCTACAGTGTACCGTGCAATTTCCAAGTTTTTAAATTACGATAAAATGATAAGTATTGACACAATATGTGATTGGGCTGACACAAAGCCTCGGAAAGGAAGTTTCCTTGAAGGTGAGCGTGTTTTTAATGTCAATCACATTATAAAATTCGGAAGTAACAAATCCGGAAGCTAGCCTTCAAATTCCGTCAAGTTTACTGCCTACTTTTTACAAACTTCGGATTTAAAAAGTGATTCACGTTATATAATTGGTGAGGTGATTCTGGGTGATTTAAGCAATATCAGATGAATGACTTGCACGTGCAAAGCCGATTTAAGAGAACGTTGCAAACACATTATTGCAACTTTGTTGTATTGCAGCAGGTAGATTCTTAACCTCAAAATACTTATATCGTATCATTAGAATTGTGTTAAATCAATTACACAGAAATAAATAATTTCTCACTTTATAATTTTAGTATGATTCTAGTTTTAAATATTAAGGTTATGGCTGATGGTAAATACTTGTTGAAATATATGCATTAAAATGACGTGAACAAATTTTTATTCCGGAATTCACTTCTTTGATACCTACTGCTTTCACCCAAGCTTCTATTAGTTTACTTTTTTCTCTAATTTTTCGAATATATTTTTTACATATATAAAACGGCTAGTTTTTATTGGAAAGTAGTTAATGTAGGTGAAGAGTGAATATCTATGTCTGAAGTGCTATTGCAGCTTTTCACTAAACATATTAACTTTTTATTTGATTTAACTTTAGAAGAAAACTTCGTCGAGTCCATCATCAAAAAAATTTTTACTTTTTTAACGTGTTTTATTATTTTAATAAACAATTTTACAATTTGCGTGCACAGTTCCTATGTAAATTTTTCCCTCATTCGAGTTATAAATTTTGCCACCAGATGGTGTATGCCCATTTGACGGATCCCAATATTGGTGATTTTAATTAAGCAGTAACTTAAACAGAAGCGTAAAAAGTAAATTTCGCAAAGTGTTTAATTCAACGCATCAAATTAAATAATATGTTTAGTTTTCTCATACCGAAAGTTAATGTATTTGCTGAAAAAATAAAATATTTTCATAAAATATGTTTCAAGAATTTTCAAAATTTAAAACCCACGTGGCGGTAGTAATTAAAAAATTAATATCTAGTGCCAAGCCTGTCATTCGCGTTAATGGATTTTTCATTCGCGTCCATAATTAAATTCAAGTTTCGACTGCAAATTAATCTACTGTTCAGGTAAATCGATAAAATCAGCCGTCAAACGTGCAAATGAAAAATTACTGCCACCAGTTCATTTAAACACAAAAGTCACTTTGCTTATAATTAAGCGCAACTAACCTTGATCCTTTTCGTTTGACTGATCCAAAGGTAATTATTTACATAGAGGGGAACACACTGGCTTTTAGTGTTAGTACTAACGAATTAGTTAATTTAACATCGGTAAACTGTGGCATGCAAGTGAAACATAAATAAACAAACTCTACCCCGTTTATTTGCGGTTAACAAACGAATGTTATTAGTTTTTTTTCTTTGATTAAAACGATAAACATATTGAATTACTATGATTTCATAGAATAACATAAGTTTGGTTTAAAGTTTTATTAAAATTATTCTTTCTGTAATGAAAAAGTATAAAAATTAGTAAAATTAATTCCACTGATATCAGTCATGACGACTAGATATTAAAGAACATACCACGTGACCCGTTCGGGAGGGGGGGTCTTCCAAAATACCACGCTTAGTTAAAAGAGCGGGGGGCTTAGATTTTCGTCACATAGTCAATTTCCTCTAGGAAAATCTCGCGCTTTTTGCAAAAAATGATTAAAACTATATTTATGAATTACTACGTGAAAATTAGAGGGGAAGGGGTCATGGCATATACTAGGGGAAGTCCCAGAGGAAAGGAGGGGGTAAAAAATTGTAAATAATTGGTCACGTAATATAGGTACGGGTAAATGTCTAGATGATGGCCCCTACCCCCGAAGGGGGTGGGGGTAGGTGGGATCGAAAGAGGAATCAGGAGGAATCAGGAGGAGAAATCAAAGAGGAGTCTCCCCCACCACTGTACCATAAAAAGTTCGTGGCGGTCTCGCCCCCATAAAAATTTATAGGGGTTCAAAGTTGATTATTTCGACAATTTTCATACACTATAATTCAAACAAAATTCAATAAAAAAAATATTTTCAAGCGGGTGGAGATGGGAGATCGAAAGAGGGTGGTCACTTGAACAAAACCCGATAACCTAACCTAACCTACCCTATTGATAAAGATATTTAAATAATGTTTTATATAACTTTCTCAATATTTTTATGTATTTTTCCATTAATTTTTCCTTTGAATATTGTTTAAGAATGAGTATATAAATATTTACATGTCTAGAAATGTATAAAAATTGGCATATTTATTAACTTTGAATCCCCAACTTTTTATGGGGGTGAGACCGCCACGAACTTTTTATGGTACAGTGGTGTAGGAGACCTCCTCTTTTTCGATCCCCCCCACCCCCACCCCCTTCGGGGGTGGATTGCTAACCAATGGTCTAAACCTCTACACCATGCCTCTCAGTATATTCAACGACCTACGTTATATGTATTTTATATATGGTTAAGGTAGGCTGCCAGCCTCCCTGCCTAAAGGCGCCCTTGTTAATAGCCAAAAACTTATACTGTTTTAATTTAGTTAACGTTCTTGTCGCATTTACTTTTCTTCTTTCAAATTAGTAACTAGACTAGAGCGGTTGCTGACAGAATGCCTACTTTTACTCACGACAGACGTTATAGAGAATAATGCAAACATAGAAAGAAAAAAGATGTCAGGTAGGAATTACAGGTGACACTAATAAAGAAAAAAGAATAACATTATACCATTTGATTTGATACAGACAAGCAGAATTTAAACATGTTGTCGGCATCGGACTTTAAAGAAAGTTCAACATTCTCAGGAATTTAAAAATGCAGACAGTTATACAACCGACCATGATCTTTTGTGTATCTAAGCAACCGCTAACCGCTGCACTTCTTACTGTTATTTGGTTATCTCTTTTCACTTCCTTTATACTACTCATGAAGTATTTCCTTACTTAACTACAGTTCCAAGTGGAAACAAGAAAGAAAATACATCCATTCTCACATCGTCTCAACTATCTTTTGTATTAAGTAACAACACCCTAGTTCTTCATAAATAAAACTCTTCCAACCCTTCATTGCCTTAAACTTTACGTAAAATTATCCAAACTAAGGAATCAAATGGAGATATAGCTCTTGTACATTAGTTTAGGGGCGAGTTGTGGTCCGAATCGAAATTTGTTGTAGACAATCATCAAAGGGCGACATCATCTTTTAAAAAATACAATGTAGTCCAGGGAAATTCATTCATACATTATAAAGTTTAATGTACGTGATTTCGCACAGTGCTATGTTAATCAGTCTGTGTACCATGGATTGATAAGCAGATAATTTATGTTGAAGTGGGTGATATGATTTTCAGTGAATACCTGTGTCTGTATGTGTTGGTCTATGGAAAGTATTGAAATCTTGTTTATTGTTATTTTTAGCTATGGTTAGATCTAGGAAATTTATACTAACTGACGTTTCCTCTTTCATCGTGAACATTATGTTTGGATGTAAATTACTGATAAATTTTAAAAATAGACTGGGTGTGTCTTTAATAAGAACTCGTTGACGTATGCAAACCAATATTGGAAGTTGTTTATTAATAAAAGATTACTGGTTATTTTTTTACTTTTATAAATTTTTGAATTTTGATTAAGTATATGCCAATTCCACAATGTATTTGAAAACAAATATTGCCAAAGTCTTTTGGCGTTCGGCTTTCGTATTTTTTACTGTATTGGTACATACGTCACTAATTAAATCGTATTCTGAGGCGCGACGGAAAAGAAAAGGTTACAAGTGTTCGAAATGCGGTGTTACAGACGAATGATGAGAAAATCGTGGATAGAGAAGGTTAGAAATGAAGAGATGTTAGAAAGAATAGGAAAACAGAGGACTCTATGGAAGTCAATAAGAAATAGGCGAGATAGGTTGGTAGGACACCTTCTCAGGCATGAAAGTCTAGTCAGAGACATATTAGAGGCAGAAAGAGGAGTTAAGAGGGGTAGAGGTAGACCTAGATTAGATTACTGTTCGCAAATAGTTAAGGATGTGNAGAACAGAGGACTCTATGGAAGTCAATAAGAAATAGGCGAGATAGGTTGGTAGGACACCTTCTCAGGCATGAAAGTCTAGTCAGAGACATATTAGAGGCAGAAACAGGAGTTAAGAGGAGTAGAGGTAGACCTAGGTAACGGCAGATTAAATTACTGTCGCAAATAGTTAAGGATGTAGTTTTAGGGAAATGCGACGAAATGCCAGGATAGGAAAGAGTGGAGATGCATGTCCAATCCGACTTATTAAGACTGACGACGTTATGATGATGACGAGGTATAATTGCGAATATGCTCTAGAGCAATGGTTCCTTACCTTTTTAATAATGTTGCCCTTGTAACCTATTAGGAAAACTGATTTTAGCCTGACCTTAAAATGTTACCAATACAAACAACACAAGTAAATACAAACATCTTTAATAAATAATCACAAATTGCACATCAGTCTTACAATTTTATATACCTAAACAATAAATTAAGTAAAAATAGTTAGTGTAATGGTTGGTATTATTTTGCCTTTTTCAAGTTTTTAATGTTAGCTTTAATTTCGCTTAAGGTATAATATATCCTAAGTCATGTTCCACATTTAGAAGGATTCTGGTTTTTGTCTTCAGCGTAACCACAGTTGAAAATCCACTCTCACATTTATAAGTGGTGGCAAAGGGTATTGGCATTTTCAAAGCTCTGTTAGCTAGAGCAGGATATTCGGCACCAGCTTTTCGCCAAAATGTGCTAGGATCATAATTTTGAAATTCTACTCTGCAAGTAGTCTTCTGGCGTAGTCCAAGATATCCCACTTTGGCCGCCAGCATCCGTAGTAAATGGTCTTAATATCCAAGAACTGGACTGACGATTATCCATATCCGGAAAATATTGCTTCAGTGAGTTTATTGCTGCAGATAAACACCGAACCACAGAATTTTCAAATGTGATTTTGTTTGGTTCAAGATTTACCAATTGTGCATACAGTTGTGTAAACATCCACACATTTATAATTTTATATTTTTACTATCTAGCTACGTATTTTAGGTCTTAATTATTAGGTTCTTTGTTACCCCCATAGAATAATTGATTTACCCCCGCGGGGGTAATTATCCCCAGGTTCGGAATCTTCTCTAGAGTGAACAAATTTTTGCTTAACATTTAATATGATAACTTAGTAAGTATTAGGTACTTAGCGACAAAAAAATGCCATTCCAGGAATTTTTTCAGCAAAAACATTTTTACACCTTATTAAATGATAAGTCCTTAGAAGTAAAATTTTCATTTTCCTTTCCATTTTCTTTTCACAATGAATTAGACTAATAAACAGAAGCGATTTTTGCAAAATTGGGAGAAACATTTTTTTTAGGTTAGGTGAATTATCAGTAGAATTTAAAGAAACAAAAACTGAAATAAAATCACGTGACACAAATATGAAATTGTCTGGCATGGGGATCAGTGATAAAACAATTGATTTTTAAATGAGTTTTTGAAAAAGTAAAAGTATTGACCAAAACGGAATTTAAGTATACATAAGTAGATATTTGGAGAAGATATTATGCTTCTTTTACTGTTTCATAAAACTGTCTAAGAAATGTATGAAAGGTTATAAATTTTACGGGATCGGCTACTAACGTATTTACCCATTTCTTGAACGCATCAAGAAATATATTGCCGCGGCTATTCTGACTTCGTGCTTAGGTTATAAATACAGAATTCATATTCGAGTAGCTGTTAATAAAGAACTTGGACACCAATTTTGAAAAAATAGAGTAAACAGTCAGTTAGGTATAATAAATGATATAATTGTTAAAACAAATGGGAAATAAGCATGCACTATTGATTAATCTGCTAATATGAATCGGCTTCAAAAAAACGGATCAATTACTTTTAAAAGACTTTTTTTCAGTTCACAAACTGTAAGCACTATTCCGTCAAAAGTTATTTGCACCTTGATCTTTAAAGTATATAGGCTGATGTATATGTCTTGAAAATAATTTAACATCAGTTGTTCAGGAAATATTCATAATTTTTTTCGGGTCTCAGCTCGTGTAGAAGCCACAATGAAATACGAATTAGAGTCCACGAACGAGCTGCTGCCATTATGAGAGAATGTTGCCGAGATTATACTCTACAATGGCATGTCATTTATTAGTTCACTATTCTCACTATAAAAATTAAACCGAAATACTGGTATGTAAGGAAAAAAAGTAGGGAATGAGCGAATATAAAGATTGGAGACGAAAAATTAGAAGAAGTAGCCGATTTTAGGTATCTAGGAAGTTAGATAAGTCAAAACGGAAAGAGTAGTAGGAATATAAAGCAGAGGATAGCGTAAGCTCGAGTCGCTTTCAATAAAAAGAAGCCACTTTCATGCTTGCAAACGGTTAATTTAAAAATTCGAAGATTGTTAAAGGTGTGTGTTTGGAACGCGGCGCTGTACGGGTGTAAAACATGGACGGTGGGCGCTGCGGATGAAGCGTTCGAAATGTGGTGTTATAGGCGAATGATGAGGACACCGTGGATAGAGAAAGTTAGAAATGAAGAGGTATTAGACAGAATAAGAAAACAGAGTACTCTATGGAAATCAATAAGGAATAGACGAGATAGATTAGTAGGACACCTTCTCAGGCATGAAGGTCTAGCCAGAGACATATTAGAAGCAGAAAGAGGAGTTAAAAGGAGTAGAGGTAGACCTAGATTATTTTAGTTTTAGGGAAATGCGAAGATTAGCTTAGGATAGGAAAGAGTGGAGGTGCATGTCCAGTCTTAGGATTGACGACCTTATGATGATGAATCTCTTCTATGCCTGTCTTTATTTTTGTTAGTTTTGTTAAGTAGTAAGGGTAGTTACATGAAGTTCACTGATACATCTATACCCGTTCATTCTTTATGGGATATATAACAAGAGCGAACACTGTTTATGCTCCGAGCGGCATGGCCTAGAGGTTTAGATCATTGCTTAGCATTTGGGAGGACGTCGCTTCTATTCCGAGTCCGTCTGCCTTGGTACAAGTTTTTCTGTGGTTTCCCTGGATCACTTAGGCAATTGCTGAGGTAGTAATATTCCACAGATAATCTTCAATTTTCTTCTGTCTTCATTTCGTCCGTCTCAGCTTTCTCACCCGAACCACCACCCACCCATTCCAACGATTCCTGAAAGCAGGCTGAAGAGGGCACTATACCTGTTTCTTTTGGGTCGCGAGAAAAAAGGACGACAGAAGATTTGTATGGGTCTCTTACTTGCTCGTGCAGGAGCACCTAGCACCACGTTGCGGTGGAACATCAATCATCGGACAATAATTAATAAACAGTAACAGTAGGGAAGAACAACAATATCCTTTCGTACAATCTGAAGAGGATCTTCTTCATACAAATATGAGCTCATATTTACGAAATCAAATAAAAATTCATTACTCACAACGTAATTCTCCAATAATCCTTCATTCACTTAAATCACAAGTACCCGTGTAACTTTTATCACAAATGCTTATTCTCTGTCTTGCGTCGTCCGGAACCTCGCCGTTCATAGGCCGTTCGTCAGAATATCAACAAAGTTTACAGAGAGGGCGTTTAGACAGACGGATCTTTATTAAAACGAATTTTACACAACAAATATTGGAATATTTAAAAAAAAAGGCTTAAGGAAAAGGACAACAAATTTAATAAAGGATATTATTCCGTATTTTTAAGTTAAAATAATATTTATATGAATCAAAAAATAGAAACTGCTGTATTATCAAACTAAACCAATTTCCATTTCAGAACTTTTTATTGTAACTGCTACTCAAATTAGAAATATTTATCAAATTTTCTATTAATTACCATCGTTTGTAATACAAATGGAAATGAAAGCTCATCCGAGATATGGTATTAAACCGTTTTCATTAAATTTCCGTAAAAAATGGAATAAAAACATGCCCCAATCTAGTAGTAACTACAGTTAATCAAAGTTTTTAATGCTTTTATATCTACATAAGCCTATATGTATAACCGTACATTTGGATTCGTGTTCGGAATTGGGAGCAACCGAACTCCAGCGAGGTACAAGCTAAATTGAATAAACTAAACCTGTAAATTAAAAGAAAAGGGGCAAGCGTGTATCAGTGTACACGCGTACGAAGTGAAACTTCTTTAGCTTGTATGTTATAGTAGTATTTTAAAAAAAAATGGCTTAAACTATTACTATAACTAATTACTGAACACGAAAAAATTCAATTTTATTTCGATCGGACGAATGCCGAATGTCGGTTTAGTTTTCTTAAAAATTTTTACGCTTGCACCATATAAAACACAAACGCATAGTATGCAATACATATACAGTACAGCGTAGGCGCGATCTGTTGACAATTTGTCGAGATGGTAATTTTGGACATATCCACCAGGAGTCACACGTGACGTGTAACGCGTGATGTTGTGGCGTTACACTTTTCGGTTTTGTACCCTAGTGAATTTCCTTCTTACTGTAGATAAAGAAGTTTCCCTTAAAAAATAAAGAAGATTAGAGATAGGAGCAGAAACTAATTAGTATATGGCATTAGAAACGTCATTAAGATAGTTGATCCACAAAATATTTCTCGAGTTTTTTTTTAAATATTCGTCGTAGCATAGGGAAAACGTCGATTTTATTTTATTTTTTAGACAAACCACTCGAAAGATATTAATCAAACTCAAATATGTTGTAGAGTTAACGTTCAGTAAATTATCCTCTGCTTGTCTGTATGATCACAAGATTGTTAAGCAGAAAGGGAACACTCCTGAGCATTTGTTTGTCTTTCTCTCTTTTTAGATTCTTTAACGTTAACCTTTTTTACTAACCGTCGCAGGCCTACTACTTTAAGTTGCGCTCGGTGGTCCACTGCGCAGTAAGACGGTGCGCATCCGATTTGATGAATAGGCAAGGATAAAGAAAGATAAAAAACCAGTCAAAATGAAGTTTCTTAATAAAAGCAAATTGCTAAAATGTCAAGCCAAACTCTTCTTAAGTATTTAAAATACTACAGTTATCAATAAACATCAGTAGATGGCGAAATAATGACAATAACCATACTTTTTGAAATAAAATTCTTGTATTGGATATTTGATCTTAAAAGCATGAAAAATGGAATAGTAGAATACTATGTTATGTATGAATCTGTGATTAAGGATCTCGTCCATCTACATTTACATCACTTACTACTACAACCCTTACATGTTCAATAAGAAAATTACTGCTTATCAAAAAAATAAACCTATTGGCTCATTTTTAATTTTAATAGTTGTTATTATCACCGCCTGCGCGAATCTCTCTTTCGCTTTACCGACTACTGTACACTAAAGGGCGGCATTTTACATACCGAAATTAGAAGGTTAAAATTAATCCCTTTTGTTAATATTACGATAAAAATAAAAACTAAATATCCTTTGTATCAAATATACACATATATTTATTAAAGAAACTAATAAAATAGTTAAAATAAAGATGTGTACGGATTTAAGATTAATCACTACATAGTATTATTAAAACAAAGTCGCTTTCCCGCTGTCTATCCCTATGTATGCTTAAATCTTTAAAACTACGCAACGGATTTTGATGCGGTTTCTTTTAAAAGATAGAGTGATTCAAGAGGAAGGTTTATATGTATAATACATGCATAATATAGTAGGGAAACACTGATAATTTTAGAGGATTCTAATGTAATGTCGTAAATAAACACATTTTTTGCGCTTACATTGCAAACGCTGGCTGAACCCTACGAGATAGATCGAAATAACTACTACAATATTGTACATCTTAAAAGGGTCTACAAAAAAGTCCGGGATGGTATATGTCTATCTCTTAGGGATAACCCACAATAACCAGTTTTGTCCTTTACTTTTTATGAGAAATAATGACTTATTTACGAAGCGACTGTAAGTAGTTTATCATTAATTCTTATCCAATTAAATACCTTAAATACATTGTGCATTTAATATAGATCAATATGGTCCTTTACAGCATGTAATTTAAATGAATATTTTCGAAGATATTACAGATATAAAATGCAGGGACATAGGGGTTGTGGCGGTACCGGCCGGGAGGCCGGTTTGTATTGTCTAATGACAAAAAACTGTGACTGTTGTATATAAAGACATTCTGTAGTATATTTAGTATGTTCAGGGGGTATATTTTGAAGATTTCCCCTTTTCGATAATAATCTAAACAAACCAAAAATATACATATTTAGTATCAGCATTGCACCCGTGCGAAGCTGGGGCGGGTCGCTAGTTGATAGATATAAAGAGATACGCAAGAACTTTATTTGAATTCGTAAAGTAACTTAATAATTAAATCAGTATATGTACGAGAGTATCAGGTTGTTTCGGTTGTTTAGTTTCGTGTTTGATATCCAAAATGCACGTTATTGGGGGTGGAATTTAATGTTGCCTGACCGCTATCGGAATAGAAGTGCAATTGGGTAGTATACTGTGGACAGAAAGCAATTACATGTATCGTATTAACAATTTCAGTTTGCAACTGCGGTCGCACAACGTGACCATTTGCGCTCGTTTTCGGAGTTTTGGACGCCACTCTAAATCGGCAACGGATTATTGGCCATATTGTTTCCAATTAAGTGTCTCATAAAAAAAAAAACGAAAACAGCCAACAGGCGCAATCTGTGCAACAAAATTATAAATTAACACGTCGCGCTGTTCACTTTCGACATGAAATCACTGATTACCGAAATTTGTGCAGAATAAAGAAAATTTACCTAAACACATTACACATATAATGGTTGTATTCCATCAAAATAACAAATGTATATAAAATTCTAAATATTTTTTTATTGTAAGGAATACCATGAACACGCATGTAGATATACAGGGTGTTACAGAAATAAGTGGGGAGCTTTGGAGAGTGTAACCTAGATGCAATAAACAATTGGACGGTCAGTTCGGCAGCGTGGTTAAGGGCAAAAAACCGAAACCACCGCCAAAAATTAACTTGTGGCTGAAAATCAGTTTCAAGTAAGGCTCGCTGCAAATGATAAGGATGCAGTAACTGCTCTTTTAAAATTCGCCACACTGAGAAGAGCCAACGTTCCTTGCCATTTGCAGTGTACCACTTTGGGAACACCAGGATTCGTCTTCTAAAGCAGCAGTATGGTTCGGATGTCGACGCTCACGATTTAGGATGCATATTGTCGGTTTCTCGCAATCTCTATATAGCATTTTCACGCCCAGGGTCGGCTTCGGATTACCGCTTCGTCGGATTTTCTTGCAAACTTTGTTATCCCTCAACCGCGCCGATTTACTCACCATGTGATTCCCTCTTGCATTTGGTTAACACCCTCCAAATCTTATCACTAATTGCAAAAACACCATGTATATTAATTACACATAAGGAATAAAAGATGGCGTCCTGCCAATAGTCGAGTGGCCTAGACCCCAGTGTAAGGTATATGAGGATCTCGATTCAATTCTGAGTCAGTCTGCCCTATAAACATATATTAATGGATGTGCCTTAGCCGTATGTCGTTGTAATAATTTCTTGGCTCGAAAAGTGGGGGAAATGGCGTATGGTTTCGGACTAGTGCTATCTCTTTCATGACAAGCTTACGCACTATCGTGAGAGAGATGGATATTGTCCGAAACTTCCGTTCTATCTCTTTCTTTTGTTGTACCACAATTCTGACCGCTAAAGCATGTCCATTAGTAAACGTCGATGGTCTGCCTGTCTTATGTTTTTCTATGGTTTCCAGCAGCATGAATCGATAATTGGAATGAAACACGAATAAAATTAGTGATGCAGATATAACTGAAATCAATCAATTCACTCAAGTAACGCTTATTTTCTGTAAATTGAATATATACCTATTATATAAGTTTATGTAATTGGTACAATCTATACGCAATTTATTAGTGGGGTATTCGAGTTTTTCATTATTTTCGACCAAGTATTTCGTGTACTACGACATTAAACTAATGAAAATAGCGTAGGCTTTCATTAAGCGAAACTCAAGATGGGTTTTCATAAAATAAAAAGTTTCTCAATAAACGGAAGAAGAAATGGCTATTTGGAGTGGCACGATTTTCAAACAGTTTTTGATTAATGGCACAAATGGATACCTAGTAGTAAAATATACCCGTTCTCAAACAGCAAAAGGAAATACCCTTTTACTTATATTGCTATAAATCTTCGTACTTTCCAGGACACTTCGTCAAACCTGCTCGAGCGTACATAAAAGAAAATCCATTAAATTTACTTTAATGTTGGAACATACACTGACATTCATATGGATATGTACATGCCTACCTTCAGAATTCTTGAGAGTCGTACATGTTAGGGATCTAAAACGTTCTACAAATTGGAGCAATGTAAAATTTGATGTTACTGAACTGTAATACAAACGCTCAAAGGACTGTTTCACTAGGTACATTCATTCAATAAGTGCAGTTTTTCTGCTATTCGTTTATTGAAAGTTTGTGTTTACCTTTTCGACATCGTCTATATGAACCAATACCAAATGTGACGACTGACGGTAGCTACAGCACATTGAATTCGGTCGCTTTGTAGAAAATTGGTTATTTAACTATGCAGGAGATTGCAATGTTACCCGGAATATGAACAAATTTATCTATTACATGTACAGTAATGAGAGGAGGTAGGCACGTTTCTTAGCAGGAACAGAAGGTAGACACAGAAATAATTAGCAAACTTTGGGGTGTATTAACTAGATGTAATAAGGAATCGCATGGAGGGTAAACCAGCGTGGTTAAGCGACAAAACAATTTTTAAGAAAGTCCGACAGGATTGCAATCCGAAACCAGCCTTGGACAAGAATTGACAACGTGTAGGGCAATTGCAATAACTATTGTGGGACGACCAGTAACACACAAAAAACGTTTGTAGGTTACGTAAAAACCCAGTAATTTGGCGTACTTCATTTGTAGCGATCATACACGGCTCTACACATCAGTAGCGTTCTGCACTAGCGTTTGATGTAGACGTTGTTTCATACAATCCCATACAAAGAAGTCAGAATGATATCGACACACTGACTTACTACCAATGACTTCGTCTAACTACATACATACAAACCTACAACGTTAAAAGAGCAAAGAACTGCTTTAGGCATGCTGTAACATAAGCTTACCACTTATTTCGGAAATATGCTGTATATTATAATATACACTCATAGTTCTAGCATTTGTACAAGTGTTTTATAATTATCATAAGGTCGTCAGTCCTGAGACTGGTTGGACACGTACCTCCACTCATTCCTATCCTGAGCTAATCTTCACATTTCCCTAAAACTAGAACAACCCACATCCTTAACCATTTGCGAAGAGTAATCTAATCTATCTCTACCTCTACACCTCCTAACTCCTGTTTCTGCCTCTAATATGTCTCTGACTAGACCTTCATGCCTGAGAAGGTGTGCTACCAACCTATCTCGTCTATTTCTTATTGAATTCCACAGAGTCCTCTGTTCTCCTATTCTTTCTAATACCTCTTCATTTCTAACTTTCTGTATCCTCATCATTCTTTCTATGACACCACATTTCGAAAGCTTCTAACCTTTTCTTTTCCGCCGCGACCACTGTCCATGTTTCGAACCCGTATTGGGACCCGTCAAATGGGCATACACCATCTGCTGGCAAAATTTATAACTCGAATGAGGGAAAAATTTACATAGGAACTGTGCACGCAAATTCTAAAATTGTTTATTAAAATAATAAAAAGTAAAAATTTTTTTGATGATGGAGTCGACGAAGTTTTCTTCTAAAATTAAATCAAATAAAAAGTTAATATGTTCAGTGAAAAGCTGCAATAGCACTTCAGACATAGATCTTCACTCTTCATCTACATGAACTACTTTCCAATAAAAACTAACCGTTTTATATATGTAAAAAATATATTCGGAAAATTAGAGAAAAAAGTAAACTAATAGAAGCTTGGATGAAAGCAGTCATAACCTTATAGAATCATACTAAAATTATAAAGTGAGAAATTACTTATTCATCTGTAATTGATTTAACACAATTCTAATGATACCATATAAGTATTTTGAGGTTAAGAACCTACCTGCTGCAATACAACAAAGTTGCAATAATGTGTTAGCAACGTTCTCTTAAATCGGCTTTGCACGTTCAAGTAATTGGTATGTTATTGCTTAAATCACCCAGAATCACCTCACCAATTATATAACGTGAGTCACTTTTTAAATACGAAGTTTGTAAAAAGTAGGCAGTAAACTTGACGGAATTTAGGCTAGCTAATGTGATTGGCATTAAAAACACGCTCACCTTCAACGAAATTTCCTTTCCGAGGCTTTGTGTGAGCCCAATCACATATTGTGTCAATACTTATCATTTTATCGTAATTTGAAAACTTGGAAATTGCACGGTACACTATAGGAACTTCGATAAATTTTCCCTAATCGGCGCCATGTTTTTAGGCTCCTCCCATTTGACGGATCCCAATAGCTGAGGAAACAGAGTGGATGGAACTAACTAATGTATCCTGGATGCAAGCTATGACAGTGGCTGTGACTAAATGCACGCTGGTGGAATCACCTGTTATAAGAGTAATTCTATCTACAATACATTTGAATTTCGCCAATGCTTTCATTTTGACGAAAAGCAATTAAACTGACATACGTCCTGATTAAAAATGCTAAGGTTATGACCGGACAATTATTATTTTAGTCAATGTACAATTTAGAAAAGTAGCTTAGTTATTCCTAACAACCTCTTCGTCTTATCTGTAAAACCCCTTGAAATGAACTTAATCATTTCAAAAAATGGTCTGTACAAATTGAGACAAACATACAAAAATGAATGTATTAATAGCATACAAATAACCGTATATGCTTAAAAAGATATGTAAAATTTCAAATACAAAGATACAGAGTTAATATTAAATATATTTCATAGTATATTTCTATTTACCTTACTACAGAAATATATAAAAGTCTGATTTTCATCTTTCCCTCTTGAAAATGCGTATCGCGTCGCATTAGGAAGGATTTGAAGGGATACATTTATACGACAAAAGTCCCTACATTTCTCAAAAGGAATTGTTTATTAATATTTTCTGCGTCTGGTATGGGTACACACATGTAGGCGTACATGCAATATTTCTAGGTACACATTTGGAAAAGCTTTCGCGTTGACTCCTGATGCAATAAATCAGGCTTTCAGAGATATCCTCGTAAAGTGAGACGAAGCTTTTTATCGAACATGTTTAAAGAAAATTCGATATTCTTTATAATAGGAACGTATTTGCAGCAATCTTGTCGGCAAACAACATCTCCTTCCTTTTATACGAGAATTTCGAATGCTGTGACGTGTCCTTAAAGCTGATTTTGTCAATGCGATTTTCAAAGTAGAGCCAACGTCATGTCCTACCCTCAAATTTATTATTTATAACGCACCTATTTTGTAAACAGATCAAAACTGATTCTTGTCCTCACCGTTCTTTACTTTGTCAAGTTAAATCAATCAATTTTTCAATAACGGCCTGTTATTCTTGAACACGCAGCGAAACCGCTTCTCGTCAGAAAATGTTATGTACCCATTCTCGATCAGTTATTGATTGTACGATACGTTTACTTAAGCATATTGTATTATGTTTGGAAACTGTAACATGATAGAGAACAATAGTTACACACCGGCTCTTGTATGTACAAAAGTTATAGCAAAAGGAACCTAAAAATCCTAAAACAAATGCAATCAGATAATAATGAATATACCTATGATAAGATTTTTAATGTTTCCTTCATTGAACAGTATATACTGTTCGTTTCAAGAAGCTAGAGATATGCCCCTTCCCTTTATAAGGATGCGCCCTAGCATAATTCCAAATTCAATCATATTTGTTTGCGGAGCTCATTTCTCAACCGATTATCGAGCGAGAACTAGACAAAAGTGTACAGTAACATTTGCAAAATTATTTAAACTGCCTCGTTAAATTTAAGAATATGCTTTATTTAAAAGCATATTTAGCCAAAAATAATAACAAGTGAATTAACTTAACGTTCTACACACCTATAAAACTTTTGGTTTGTTTTCTATTGTTAGTTTATATACATTTTTGTTTTAAGAAATTGCTAAACATTTTCGTCTAGTACTGTACAGTTCTAGCCGATCTCCTAAGACCGCCCATCGAGAGCTCTGCTCGTTCAAGCTTGTCCCAATTATTTCTGTCTTGCTCACGCCTAGTGTGTTTTCTTTTTATCTTCGCATAGATTTCTTCAAGGTCACAATTCTAACAAATTGAAATGGACTGTACTTCCGACCAAGCCTGCAGTGTAAAGTTGAAGAGTGCTACGGAAGGCTGTCTTCAGCTTCCTTACAGGAGTCATCGGAACGATTAGGGTGAAAAATAATAGGCTAAGGAAATTAAGACAGAAAAGAAGTGAAAATTTATCAGTGAAATAATATTACAGCTACCGCATTTGCCTAGGCGATTCAAAGAAACCGTAAAAGAACTTGAACTAGGGTAGACGGACCAGGAATCGACCCGTTCTCCTCCCGAATATTCAGTAATATTCTAAACCTTTCGTTTCGCGGAACCTCGGGATTCTATGGAGGAGTTACAGAAGTTCCGCGAGTTAAGGCGTTTTTTGTCCTAATAAAAGTATATAAAATAATTGTTTAACATGTATTACATATATTCGAAGACACTATTTTTGTGAATGAAATATAGATAGATGTCAGATGAGAGGAGGAAAAATAATAACAACAGAAATTTATTAATATTTATATTATCTGAGAGATAGATTGTCGAAAAAGATTGTTAAAGGTGTATGTTTGGAGCGCTTCTCTGTACGGGTGAGAAACGTGGACGGTGGGTGCGGCGGAAAAGAAAAGGTTAGAAGCGTTCGAAATGTGGTGTTACATGCGAATGATGAGGATACCGTGGATAAAGAAGGTTAGAAATGAAGAGGTATTACAAAGAAAATGAAAACAGAGGACTATTGAAGTCAATAAAAAATAGGCGAGATAGGTTGGTAGGACACGTTCTCAGGCATGAAGGTCTAGTCAGAGATATATTAGAGGCAAGAACAGTTAAGAAAATTAGAGGTAGACCTAGATTGGACTACTGCTCCTAAATAGTTAAGGATCTGGCTTATTTTAGTTTTAGGGAAATGCGAAGATTAGCTCAGGATAGGAAAGAGTGTAGGTGCGTGTCCAAGCAGTCTTGCGACTGACGACCTTATGATCATGAATGGGATCTATGGTCATAATATTACGTAGAATCTAGAAATAAAATCAAAAATAACAGGTTCAATTTAAAAACTTTTGGTGTTACTTTATACACATGTTTAAATTAACTGATCCGAGCGTTTTCCATGAGTTTATTCAACTTTCTTATTCTATTTGAGTTATTCTTAATTTAAATCTATGAATGATAAATTTTGTCACGCAAAATAGTTCTGTTTAATATATGTATCCCCGCTTTTCACAATTTGCTATCTACCTTAAATCAAAGCGAAACCTTTCAAAGTACGAAATTATATGCTTAATGGTATACATATCTACATGCATGTATGTATATGGTTACCTAATTACAAAACTAGATATACCCACAAATACCATATATCGGTCGGTACCCATGCGCTGTTTATGACTAATTTTGGAAGTTTAATATTTGCGGTAGGTAGGTATATTTGTTAAAGGAAATCAATATATTACCCCACGCACTAATAATGTTGCGTATCAGCGAAGTTAATTAACATTATGACAATACACGGTAACATGAAACGGAAAATTAATATGAGTAAGTAATAATAAATAATCCAAGGAGTTATATAAGATGTTTCAGTAGTAGATCATTTATTTATGCCTTACGGCTTTTACATATACATATTTTAATACAATTTTCAGACAACCCCTCAGTCCACTTGACCATGCTAAATTAATGTAGGTAAAACATAAAAATGTACAAATAAATAGGAACAAATTTGAATTAATGTTCGATAATTTTACTAGTATGTGGCCATCTATTGATATTTATTACTAACGGAAGCATTTCAAACGTTAAAGAAGTGTCGTACTGAAGAATATCTACCTGTATATCTGTCCAATTGAATCAACAACACAGCTTAGGTACGTGGACCAAATTAACAAGAACGCATTAAGTGTTCTTTATTAATAATTGTATTACCGAACGGCATGGGATAGAGTAGCGGTCGGGGAACTTTTTTAATCATTACCCCAAAATATTTTTGTGATATTACCCCATGGCGAAGAGCAAAAAAAAACGAAATCGCCTCTTTTTAGCATCTTTCATATTATAGCCCCCCATGATAATTTTGAAAAGAAAACAATAACTAAAAATTTAATTTATCTTGACGGCATGGCACGGACTGCGCAGGTAGCCGGGGCTGTGCTTTACTGCGCAAAGATATAACTCGAGACCACTTAGTGGTGGGGAGTGAGATGGCGTGGCCTGGATATGTCGCTAAATTGTTTAAGTTGAAAAAAATACTAACAGATTTATAAAATAGCAAATTAAAAATATATACTTTTTACTCACAAAAGTTTCATTTTTACCCCCAAAAATTTCATTTTTACCCCATTTGGGGTAATTTAGCCCGGTTCCCCGACCGCTGGCCTAGAGGTTTAGACCATTGCTTGGCATCCAGGAGGATGACGGTTCGATGCTGGGTCCATTTGCCTTGGTCCAAATTTTTCTATAGTTACCTTGGACGACTCAATATTATTACTGCCCACATTTACCTAAGTGATTTAGGTAAATGTTGGCGGCAGTAATATTCCACCGACTCTCTTGAGTTTTCATTTCGTCCATCTCATCTTTCTCAACCCCACCAAAACCCAACCCATTCCCACAATTCTTCAAAAGGAGCTGAAGAAGGCCTGCTGCACTACTCTTCGGCATAGTCCGAGGAGACTATCTGCCCACTAGCATTAGTAGACGCGGGGGAATGAAACATCCAAAAAAATTTTTGTCAGTAATTTATTTCGATATTATTTGATCGCAGCAGCACACCATAAGCAGTCTCAACAAATCGCAGACCAAACCGAAGATACTCTAAATTATAATAACGAGTTATGGCAGTATGTCGCCATCCACTGGCATTTGCTTCTTATCCTTGTTAGTTAAGCAGAAAGGCGATTAGTAAATTCAATGAGTTTCTTCAATACAACAAAATTAAATATAGGAATGCCAAGACCCACAATACAAAAGAAGAAATTAGAAAGTCATAGAAAAAAACTTCAGGTGCGTCTTATCTCAATGAAGGTCAGATGGAAGATGATCCATCTGCGAGAGGTCCTAAAAGGATAGATCTTCACGTCGATGCGAGAGCAAACACTCTCGACCGCAATAATAGAAAAAAAAGCGTTGCACAGTATCCTCAATGTACTGTCCGTAATTTGATATTATCCGAACTTACTTTCCGAGATAAAAATGTTCAGTCTCTCAGAGTCTCTGAAAGCCAGACTCGAGTCTTCATCTCTCATCGAGTCTCTTTGGTGTCGCTGAGAGAGACTGTCAAGAGACTGTCAAGAGAATGTCAAAAAAACTGTTTAGCGTCTCTGAACGAGAGACTCGAATCTCTCAATAAGTGGTGTCTTGATAGACATGGTTAAAATTTTCTAAGTTCAATATATTTCAGAGATCCCAATCATTCTACGAGAGACTCGAGTCTCATAATTTTTCAGTTTTATTCATGAATCTGTGAGAGATTCGAATCTCTAAATTAACAATTTTATTGTTCGAGTTTCTCATTCAGAGACTATGAGAGATCCATAAAAACACCTAGGCAATAACTGAGAGACTGTGAAAGACTGTGAGAGACGCTCTCGGAGACGTTGAAAGACTCTGAAAGACACTAAGAGACTGGAGAGAGACTGAAAATTTTTATCTAGAGTTTCCAACATCTAAATTTGTTTCAGTAAGTCGATATTCTTATGAAACTTGCTGAACATTTTTGAATTTCACTAAAGGTAGCAGTTTACTATAGATGGCGTTTATCCCGCTGCTTGTAGCAATTAATCTAAATTAGTGTTTCAACACACCTCTGCTTCATCTTCCGCAATTCCGCATAGATTTTCACTTCCGCTTCTGCATCTGGTTCCTCATTTTTATAACTAAAGCTTATCAGAACTTAACAAAATCTTACTTGTCCGTTTTCAAGACACAATTTTATTAGAATTGCTCGTTGGAACGCTGAATGTTGTGCAGGTACCTGTACTAGCATTCAGCGACCCCTCTGTAACATGAATGTATTATTATCAACCGTTTATGTTTATGAAGGATTAACGTCAATGTTATGTTATAGCTGGCATAATTTTGTTAATAATAATATTGTCCCTGTGTAAGTAACTTTATATTACAGTTTGGGGCCTAAATCTAAATTTCCTAGTATTTCCTATGCTGATATTTTCCAAACACTATTCTCTTATTAGTTTTTTACTTTAATCTAAAAACGTCCTGGACTTTCAGCTCCCCCTTAGCCAGTTCTTCTAGTAATTTCAATTCGAAAATACTAATACTAAATAATAATTTATTTATAGTGTTTGCTCGGTGGTGTAAAGTTAAAAATGCAATTTTGAAAACGAAAAGAAGTTCTGTTTGGGATTATTTAGTTGATATTAAATGCAAAATTTGTAACAAAATATTCGAAAAAATGACCCACGTCCACTGCATTAAAGGGTCGCCTAAAATCATTACACTTCCGTTTCCGCATCCGCATCACTTTCCGCTTCCGTCAAAAATTTACTATTTACTTCTGCATCCGCTTATGTTTCCGTTGACACTTTCGTTGCATCGCTAATCTAAATGAGTAGTATTCATATTATCTGTACTTCTCACAATTACATAAGAATCTACTTAAAAATATGTTGTCAATAAATTGTTGGAAAGAAGCATTTTAGTGCTTTGTTACTCATTCTCGTTATTAAGTGAATTGAAACGAGTCAGTATAACCAATGGTAAAGGTCTAGATAATGGCCCCCACCCCCGACGGGGGGGGGGTTGAAAGAGGAGGTCTCCACCACCACTGTACCATAAAAAGTTCATGGCGGTCGCACCCCCATAAAAGGTTATGGGGGTTCAAAGTTAATAAAATAAAAAAATTAATTTCCAGGCATGTAAATATTTATGTAGTCATTCTTAAACAATATTCAAAGGTAAAACTAATGAAAACTACATAAAAATATTGAGACAGTTATTTAAAACATTTAAATATCTTTATCAATAGGTTAGTTTAAGTTAGGTTATCGGGTTTTGTCCAAGTGACCACTCTCTTTCGATCCCCCACCTCCGCACGCTTGAAAATAATTATTTTATTGAATTTTTTGTATGAAAATTGTCAAAATAATCAACTTTCAACCCCCATAACTTTTTATGAGGGTGAGACCGCCGCAAATTTTTTACTCAGGTGACCACTCTCTTTCGCTCCCCCCACCCCTACCCCAAAGGGGGTGGGGGCCATCATATAACCCCCATAACTTTTTATGGAGGTGAAACCGCCACGAACTTTTTATGGTACAATGGTGAGGGAGACCTCCTCTTTCGATCCCCCCACCACCTTCGGGGGTGGGGGGCCATCATGTAGACCTTTACCCAACCAATTATGTTATTTTCTAGGTAAGTCTATGTATATCTATATCGGTCTATTATTAAAATGCATGAAAGCGTCATTTTGTGCAAGATGGCGTAAAATAGGTACTTAATTATTAAAAAATAACTCTCGTAAATATAATTAACTAATACGTAATCCTTGAAAGTTATAAAAATATAGAGGAATCATGTTCATGTCAAGCAATACTTAATTTCCTACAACATACAAGTGTATCGTAAGTAAGTAAATATAGATTCTTTTGGGTGAGTATAACACCTTGGAACCTTATATTTACTGTTCTCCTTAGCATGGCTACATTTCATGATAACTTCCGACTAATTAGTAATAAAACCGTTCTGTCAGTAAAAAATAGCTTTCCAGTTCGTTCGTTAAAACCCAAATTAATTATTTAGGGAAGAAAAATGTTGAAACTTTGTTAATTAAGTAACTCATTTTGCTCCTGTAATTATTCTTTATATCTACTTTACGTGAAATGGTGGATGCTTCCAGGTATTATTTTTCCTCTCACTGACTCCCCTCTCCCTTTCTAGATAGAAGTTTTTTGAAGTAGTTCTAATTCCAAGTAGATTGAGTTTAATTATACTCTCATAAATACCTTCACTAGAAATGTAATAAAGAAGTGAATTTCTACTTTCTACAGTGTTATGTTTCATCAATCACATTGAAAGCTACTGGAAGCTACTGTTGGTATTTCAAATAAAATAAATCCAATTAATTAATTACATAAATTCTTGACCAGGAATGTGATAAAATAACCACTTAACGTGAAATGCAATTTCGAAGTTGTTTGAATGCACTGTCTCAAAATGAAGCAACGTAAAACATAAAAGACAATGAAATACAAATGCTGTAAACATAATGAAGATGGCGAATGGGCCACCTCAGAAAAAATCCAAAAAATACCAGGGTAGGTTGAAAAGGTTTGTACACTACCGCACAATCCAAAAACAAACTGTAACGTTTTTTTGTTTATGAATAACGCGTTACCCAATGAACGTTCTACGTATATTCCGTCCAAGCTTTACAGAAGGCATCATTTTTTTAAGTGTATTTCCAAACAGCTTTACAGCATCTTCATGACCTGGTGCAAGCAACTGAGGCTACTGATGGGGTCTTCTAATTGGCTGAATTGGGTAGCGTAATCATAGAACGCTCTATATCAATGACAGGACTCTGTCTCCTGAGTTTGGAGTATGGCGTACATGCGTACGTGATATCTATCTGGCTCAAAGCCTTTTATTATGTATCCAATAATTTTTTGGATTTATTGTTGCACCAGGTGTGATTGTTCCTTGGGTGTCAGAGGAGTCTTCTAGTTCAGAGCCGGGCAAACTCGGCTCTTTCGACTCCCGAGTGCTCCCGCCAGGTATAGCCAAAGAGCTCCTCATTGCTCCTGCGAGTGGGATGATTCTTTCCTTTTCTTATCCCTTCCATTTCGTAGATGAGTCCTCTCTTCCATAGCCGAACCCAATAATATTGCGACTGTAGTCCAGCATGCTACCCCTGAGCTGCGGGACGATCATTAGAAAATTTTCGTAGGTATTATTTAAGTTGCGAGAGAGGCTTCGCTCGTCTACGGGATGGAGGGGGTTGATATGGGAGTAGAAGGGAGATGAAAAAGAGAAAGCAATATGGGACATTATTGCTTAATCTCTAGTACTCATTGAAGGGTATGGAGTGACCCAAACTAACCTCAGGTAGCGGCTCCTTCGAAGCTAAAGTTTGCCCGGCTCTGTTCTACTTAGTAGATTAAGATCCCGTGTTTTTTAAAAATCGCTCATTATTCAAATAGTTTTTGAAGCCTTGCCAATGTGGTTCGTGCCTTGTAGCTGAAGCTGTACTGTTAGGTATTTGTGATTAATTCCAACAATAACAAAGAATACACAACTATAAGAAAAAGAGACTAATTCTAAGACAAAGTTTGCCTACTTCCAATTGATTTTCCTTACAGTTTTGAATGTAGTTTGTACATTACTTTTAAGCAATTTATTTTCATCTTTAATTTTAAGTACCTAATTGGTTTTTAGGACTGTAATCAACTGTATTATCCATTCGTGTCCTACTTTTAAATTCTACTACCTACTAATACTAGAACGGATCTCCCTATTTCCCTTTGAATAAATAAATGGTTTAATTTTTAGGAACATGAAGTAAAGTGGAAATTGGCATATTCCCAACAGTCGGCATTCAATTTTTTTCTCTCATGGTCGATGCACCGTCAAAATTGCTTTTGCTACACGATCGGTTTTGTTTTGCTCTTTTTCATTGCATTTTTATTCGAACGCGGAGGAGGTTATTAAAACGCAACCAGTTTACTCAACGTCAAAGAGAGAAAGAAAAAGATGAAATCGCATGTTAATAACGACGTTATTTGCTTGTTTAGTCACTTCGTTTGCCTTTAACACTTCAATTGATAACACTTAACGTTCAAAAGATACACACACATGTTAAACGTATGTATTTGATTGACTTCCAAAAACTAGATGTGTTCTGCCTACAGTAACAACGATCGTTTTAAAATAATATTTCCCTTAGGTTTTAAGCAACAAAGGGGAAAATCGATTTGAATCTAGTGTTTCCATTTTGTTCAGGTTCCATTTTCATAACAAAAGACGTGTGTTACACAGACAATGTTGTGAGTTTTATTACGAAAATGGAAAAGTGTCAAAACCTCAAAAGCAAAACAGTACATTATGCGTCAAACGGACTAAACCCACTTTAATGCATAAACTATAAAGTGATACCTACGTTTTCTAGCACTAAATATCAGTAGATGGCGACATATTGCCAGTTACTTGATTTTATATGCTTAAGCACGAATTGAAAAATATTTGAGTCAATATTTTTTAATTTAGTATTGCACGAACACAAACAAGGAGGACCTAGAGATAGCTTTAAATAAAATGGAAGCGGTACTGACAGATCGGTACTGTATGAAAATAAATAAAAGTGAAACTAAAATACTGGTATGCAAGGGAAGAAAAAGTAGGGAAAGAGCGAATATAAAGATAGGAGACGAAAAATTAGAAGAAGTGGCTGTTTTGAGATACCTAGGAAGTCAAATAAGTCAGGATGGAAGGAGTAGTAGGTATATAAAGCAGAGGATAGCGCAGGGTCGTGTCGCCTTTAATAAAAAGAAGTCACTTTCTATGCTCGCGAACGGTTAATTTAGAAATTCGAAAAAGATTGTTAAAGGTATATGTTTGGAGGACGGCACTGTACGGGTACGAAACATGGACAGTGGGCGCGGCGGAAAAGAAAAGGTTAGAAGCGTTTGAAATGTGGTGTTATAAGCGGATGATGAGGATATCGTGGGTAGAAAAGGTTAGAGAAGAAGAGGTATTGGAAAGAATAGGAGAACAGAGGACTCTATGGAAGTCAATCAAAAATAGGCGAGATAGGTTGGTAGGACACCTTCTTAGGCATGAAGGTCTAGTCAGAGACATATTAGTGGCAGAGACAGGAGTTAGGAGGGGTAGAGGTAAACCTAGATTAGATTACTGTTCGCAAATAGTTAAGGATGTGGGCTGTTCTAGTTTTAGGGAAATGCGAAGATTAGCTAAGGATAGGAAAGAGTGGAGGTACGTATCCAACCAGTCTTTGGACTGACGACCTTATGATGATGATTGCACGAACTAGAGTAAAAATAAGAAAATAAGAACTAACAATCAAAAAATACAATAATTGTTACAGATAGAAAAACTTACCATTTATTACAAGAGGTAGTTTAGAATCACGTAGGCCTTAGGTTGCCCAGTAATAACCCCGTTTGCTCGTTTATTTCTACACACTAAACTTTTTGGAGGTATGGCCCTCATCGTTTCAAGTGCAGAATATTGATATTTTCTTTTTTTTTATAACAAGGTCCATCCCCCGCGCGTTTCGCGACCCAGGGCATTTTAAAGTAGCTCTATCACCAGCGTTTCATCACTATTGTTTCTCCCACATTTCACATGGGCATTATCAACGCTGTAATAGTCTGTTTATATGAGGCTCCTTCACAATTTAAGTTACCCCATGTTCGCATTTGAAGCGTGAGTGACTGATTGGGAGCAACCCTGTGTTTATGTTTAAGTGGAGATTGAGGAAACACAGTACGAGTGGTAAGATAGATAAGCACACTACGATCCCTGGATGTATCTGTTATTCCTATCATCGATTACGAAATGCGTGGCATTATTCGCTTTTTCGGAGCAAAATGTTATTACGAGGCATTCAAATCGTTTGACAATAGCTAGCAATGTTTATCACATGATGAACAATGAAGTGGGAGATCTTCAACATCAGGTTAGAAAAATCGGTCCTATAAAAAGCAAAAGTCACAAAATTGGACTGAAGGACCACAATCAACGCTCACAGTTATTGTAAAGTGCTGCAACAACTAAGAAGTGGCATTCAGAACAAGCGTCGTGGGAAATTGCATAAAAAGTTTTCCTTTTCTACGACAATGTACATCTTCGCAATGTATGAAAGAAATACTCAGCAGGTCCTCGAGAATTTTCGTAGGGGGATGTAATTTTCGTAGGGATGCGATTCCCGGCGAGGCAGTCACAGCAGCAACAAACAGTTTTACCTACTTAACTTGAGGTAATTGAGGTAGTGGGATAATATTAAGTTGATTTAATATTAATGTATATTTTTGGACCTGTGTGTGTAAAACATTAGTTGGAAAAATAAAGTACAGCAGTTGGTTATTCTATTGCATCCCCCCTATACAAAATAGTTTGCTGGGGGCTTGATTGGGAGATTTACTTTTTTCTTTACATAAGCGTAAGAGCTACAAAAAGTTAAAACCGGATATTGTAGTAAAGTTATAATGATAGAGAAAGGATTGGAATGATGAGGTTCATCAACTGACAATGGAGATGAGAACAATAACTTTTTGATTCATTTTAAAATAAAAAAAGAAATTTATTAACGAAAATATAAGTTGATTTTCTTAAGTGTTGTAAGAACATATTTCGTCGACCTTATTCCCGATGGAGCATCTATTAACAGAAAAAGTTCCAAAAACGTCGAAAATATATTGACCCCGATTCACATCACACATCCTACTTTTTTGTTTTCTAAAAATGCTTCGCGATATTTAATGATTACGTGTGCTACTCCATACACGTCAATAAATACTAATTCCAGGTGACCTTTGATTTCAAAAACTATCCCTGACCTCCTTGACCTTTTCTGATTTTTCCCTGATGCCTTTCCATTTAGTAAACACCCTATCACCACTATTTTCCCTTCTTCATCACTACTAACGAATATATAATGTGAAACACACAGTATGTACCTGGCAAATTAATGAGGAAACCATATAAAGACAGACCTACTAATTAAATCACGCAGCCGCTGCTATATTAAAAGGAGAACCGTTAATAAATTGCTACAAAGTATCAAATATCATTTTCAACAGGTTTATTGTTTGAGTAATTAACTTAGCGTATGTGCCTGTAGTATCACATTTTAACTGTTACAAAAATATACATATATATATCATTTACGAAGTCATGAATTTCCATTAGGCTTTACAAAATGAATAGGTAAATTGATTTATAATTTCATATTTATATGCAGGTTTAAACGAAATCCAATGTCAGCTGAACAATCAAAATTTTTGTGTTGAAAGGTATACGTTCACAGCTACAGAGATGATATTTAACGAGCAGATAGGAAAACTTTTTATCCTTTTATTAAAAAAATTAATTATGCACCAGTAAAGACACACATATGGACATACGTACACTATAACTGTTCAAAATTCAAACCCCCTTCTAGAAGACAGGCAGTAGCGGTGTTAGGGTGGGGCGCGATTTGGCGATCGCCCAGGGCGTCAGATTTAAAGGGAGACTGCTTATTCATTGAGCGAATCCTACTTGCAGATCAGACCTCAAACTCTGTAGTGATCTCCAATTGAAATTAACTGTAGGCTCTAAATCAGATATAGGTAGATGATTATATATTCTGCCATGAACTCATAAGCCTAAAATCTTTTTTGCTTGATCAGAATGTGGTTACTCCTGTCTTTATTTAAATTTTATCAAAGACTGCAACTTAAGGAAGCTCTATCCAAATGTATGGATATCATTGCGAATACTGATCACTATCTAAACTGTAGCTGATGGGGAAAGGATTTTTTCTTGAGCTTAAGCTAATAAAAACCCATCTACAACCGACAATATCTCAATTTAGATTGACAAACTTAACAACTTTGTCAATCGAAGAAGAAATTGCGGATAACATAGGCTTTGATCTCTTAATAAAAGAGTTTGCCGATAGAAAAGCTAGGAAAGTAAAATTTTATTAGTTCTTTTAATAAATGATTATTTCATTATATTCTTTGCCTTTTTTCGTATGGGTTTCATTAGTAGATTGGGGGTGCCGTAGAAATCTCGCTCAGGGCGCTGGTAGTGCGAAAACCGGCACTGAAGACAGGCTTCGAGACGTATACCAAAATTATTTTTAAGTCTCGCAGAAACATCCGGAATTTGGCATGTTTCATATGCAGCGATCATCACATGGTCGTCCAGATTATTAACGTTCTCCTCTGGCATATGTTACAAGCAGCAGTTCGCAGCTGGAAATCAGTTTCTTGCAAGGCTTGTAATCGCTGCAAATAAGGATGAAGCAACTGTTACAATTCGCCACGCTGTAACATGGGAAGAGCAAAGGTTCCACGCTATTTCGCGTGTGCTACTGTGGGGATTGTCTTATATGAAATCGAATATTTCGTCTTCTACAAAGGCGAAATGGTTCGGGCGGGCGTCGACACTCACGGCCCTCACATATAAGGTGTACATTACCAGTTTATCTTAATCTCTGTACAGCATTTAAGACGGTTTACCGATGGGGATATTATGACAGTACCATTCGACCGTTGCATTAATATTGTACTCCCATTCGCTGTAAATTAATATCATGTCACAAAATTCTACCGTACTAAACAACATGGTAACTACTGTTTTACACTGACCTATGACAGCGACACGCTGACCTACTACGAAAGACTTCGACTGACTGCATACATAAATCTGCAACATTTAAAGAGCAAAGAACTTTTATGGGCTGGTTGTAATATATAAATCGTCAATCATACTTAATCTAATGTAGGAAGTAACAAGCAATGCATGACTACAAAACTACCAAAAAAAAATACAACATAGGTATTGCTAATTACCAGCCGATAGGACATAGCGTTTTATTGTCGTATTTCCCTGCGTGAAGGACTGGCTCTTGCCTGTACTTTTAAATATACTTCTTTCGAAACCGGTGGACTTTCGGATCAGCAAAGATTTACTTGATTTTCTTGTTTTGTAGTGCCCTAGCATCACTTGCAAGCATGCTACATATTACAGAAACACTTTATATATATATTGTGAAAGTTGCCGTTTTTATACAAATTAACTTTTATTTCGTACTGAACTGATCTACCCATATTTTAATTCAAAATTAATAAACCATCGTGAAATCCGTTGGTACCAAATACCCCGCCTGGTTCGCTACGGTTTACGAAGCGAATACCGCAGTGCAAATAATATTCGAATGTGCAATAAATTTAAATTACAAGTAACTTCACTAATTTATTACCTACTTCGCGTTGCCCGTTACGTACTTTTAGCTACCTATATATTCAATTAAATAGACATCATGTAGGTACTGTTTATTTTAGGAAGGAGTTGTTTGAACCGAGATCTACCATGCTCCTCGACCTCATGCCCATATTGTCAACTTTTTCGAAGTACTTTTAGTGCTAGTGGAAGTCTTTATGTAGTATATTACAATTTATTTTAAAGAAGTTTATGTCTTTAATTTAACACCTTTTGACCCATTTAACATTATCAAAAACTTTTTACTAAACCTATGAATCTTTCTTTTTTGTATCGTTTTCTCTATTGTTACCCGTAAAGCTACAATGACCTCCCACATTTGTCCATTTCTTCTAAACCCATTTTGGTTTCCCCTAATACTTCTTCCGCCCTTTTTACCATCCTTCTCTGTATGATTCTAGTTAAAATTTTTGACGCATTTGTATAAAGAGTAACAGGCAGTTGTAGAGTTTGAACAGCAACAGCAAATATTAGGAAGAGAGTCAGATAAGGTTGCACACTGACACCACTACTTTTTAATCTATACATCGAAGATGCGTACAAGATAATTAAAGACAGGACAACCTTAGGGATTGATATACAATCACATGTTTAAATTTGCAGATGACATAGTAGTATTAGTATCTAGAAAAAAACTTAGAGATAGCCTTAAGTAAAATGAAAGCTGTATTGACAAAACAGTATTGTATGAAAATAAACAAAAGGATAGTAAAAAAGTAGAGGTGCGTGTCCAAGTAGTCTTAGTACCGACGACCTTATAATGATGAAGTTTTTAATTATAGATTATAGCCCTGTTAAATTTCTACTTGCACCCCATATTTGCTATTGTCCCTAATTTTTGTAATTTGAATTAAAAGAAATAAGTAGATAAGCTATGACAGTAAGGCCTTAAAATCCCATGTATTTTCTTATGAAGGTTCATTTTCGTCCTTTTCTACCGTTTTACCCCCTCCATTCCTACTCTGACGTCACAGCTGTCATTCATTTTTAATCGTTAGCTATTTTTGACATCTGTCATCGCCGAATATCTTTGACAGCGGTCATTGCCAGCCATCTTTGACAGCTGTCAAAGTCGGACATCTTTGACAGATGTCATCGCCAACCATCTTTGAAAGCTGTCACCGTCAGCCAGGGCTTCGCCCGGCTCATTCTGCATGTACTCCGCTCCTTCTGAGTCCTCCTTCATCTGTTCAGGGCCCATTACCCAGCTGCGACTTTGAATTTTCCGCTATCTTCGCTATAGTTTGTCCATTCGCCAGCAGATCTCGCTGTTGTCGTCGCCGTCATGTTGCAACATTCCTTTCTTTTTTTAATTGAAAAAACCCGCGAACAGAGTTCAGGTTCGACCAAAGACAAAACAACCGTCGCTGTTTGTCAGTAATATAATAAATCACGCCACGTAGAAGTTCATTCCGTTTTTGTTTGGTAGCTAAGGAAAAAACACCACCAACCACCAATTCGCCGTCCCTTATCAATATCTGACATGCATCTATTGTAGGCATCATTAAACCCTAATAAAGCAAGTATTTGCGTGTCACGTCCATTTTTCGCTCTTTAGTGAAGTTAATTATGACCCAAATGACGAATTACCAGCACAAAGGCGACGTTTACACTTCCCCCGCCTGTTCTCCACAAAGGAAAAATAAATGAAACCCAACCAGAATATCATTATCAATATCATACTTTTATTACAACATATGACCGTAAATTAAAAAATTAATGACGTTTAAACCCTAATAGGTGGATAAAATTTAACTGCTTCTGGCGCAAATAAGGCGTTTTATTATAAGGGTAACATGGGTGAATTAACTCATTAGCGTTTCACTTTTGATATAATCGTGACACAAGTAAGTGCGTCGCCCAACTAGGCTAAAGTCCATATGCAGGCTAATGAGCAGCTTTTTCTTCAAGATTTATGAACAGAGTAAGTAATAATTTCTTTTAAGGTAACCCGGGTGCTATTTTATTGGCTTATTGGCCCGTACTGCATGGAAAACTGTAATACACTAATCTCTCTCAAAATAAAGATGTAAAAACATCTACTGTAAAAGTTAAAGCTGAAGATGAATTTATTGTGATGTCTAATCCATGAATGTTTTGTCTCCATCAAGTAAATAAATATTTAATATTTTTATAAATAAATTACAAAGTCACGAGGCACAACTTCTTTTCTGTTAATAAATAATTACATAAAAGGAATTTGTCACTATCCGTGGAGATCTGGCAGTAATTAGTACTGAACAAGGTTATTTTTAATTAAAGGTTGTGAATAATCCATTACTTTTCGTAATTCGTAAGAAAATTGTGCCTATTTTTCTAAAGGAAAAGCTGCCTTCTCAGATATACAATTTTCTTGCATGTCATCACAATAAATAATTCACTCGTCGAATAGTTACTAGAAACATAAACGACATCGCTGGGTCTAAGGAACGGATGTCCAAAAAAACTTAGTAAAAAACTTGCTACCTTTGATTTTCTTCTATATTCAGTGAAAAGGTCAAGAAATTGAATTTTTTAACACCAGGCTTGGCCTAGATGAAACATTTTATCCTTGATTTAATCAAAAAAGATTGACCGGCAGCATGAACTGCTTTCCCGAAATCCACAAAAATAGTTTGTGGTGAAACCTGATGTCCCAGTCTTGCACATTCAACGACGACACATTTAATATATGCAGATTTCTGCAGTTTTATCAGGAACTAAGAAAAATACGAGAAACAATAAGAAAATCCATATTTGGTAGAATGGTAGAGAGGATGGAAAAAACGACAGAAGAACTGCTAGGGAAAGATCAATTTTGGTTTAGAAGAAATATAGAAAAGCAGGATGCCATTCTAACTATACAGGTAACAATAGAGGAAAGAAAGAACGCGTAGATAGGACTTGTACATTTAGGAAAAGCTTTTGACAATGTTGAATGGGACAAGATGTTAAATATACTTAAAAATGTTCGACAGAGATAGAAGAGTGATACTTAGTTTGTATAAAGAACAACAGGCAGTTATAGAGCTGCAACTGCAACGTAGAAAAATAAATATTAGGAAAGGAGTCAGACCGGGATGTACACTGTCACCGCTACTTTTTAATCTATACATCGATGACGCTATCAACATCATTAAAGACAGTACAACTGTAGGGATAAATATACAGGGGTAAAAGATTAGTATGCAGTATCAGTATTAGCAGCTAGCAAGGAGGAGTTAGAGATAGTTTTAAATAAAATGGAAGCAGTATTGACAAATATGGACGGTGGGTGCAGCGGAAAAGAAAAAGAAGCGGTGTTACAGGCGAAAGATGAAAAAGGTTAGAAATGAAGAGGTATTAGAAAGAATAGGAGAACAAAGGACTCTATGGAAGACTCTATGGATGACTCTATGAATGTCAAAGACATACTGGATAAAGAAACAGAAGCTAAAAGGAGTAGAGGTAGACCTAGATTAGATTACTGTTCACAAATAGTTAGGATGTGGATTGTTCTAGTTTTGGGAAAATGGGAAGATTAGCGCAGGATATGAAAAATGGAAGTGCGTGTCCAACCAATCTTAGGACTGACGGCCTTATGATGATGAAAAATATTTCGGATAGTTACAGAGCACTTATACTCTATGTCTGATCAGTATTTCGTAATAGTTGAAAGGCAAGATCTGGAGGCATTGTAGAGTGCATCTTGTAATAATGCAACAACGTAGGGAGTGTAAAAGCTGTGCACAAACGGTACCTCGGTTAACGAGCCAGGTTTGTTGCCACGTTATCTTATCGCAAACGTCAAACACACGTACCTACTCGTGACCTTCACAACAGCTGGTACGCAGACAGTTCCATTGCACGTGATAACGATTAGTATAATATGCACTCCGTACAATTGGCAACGTTTGCTAACTTTTACGAAAACAAAATTTGAATCCTTCTACAATAATAAAAACAGATTTCAGACATTAATCTCTTAGCTTCTGTTTAAACAGAATTTAAGTTGATAGCTACCACCTTCATGCATGTTTAAAATTAACATGCATCGTTTAACTTCAAAATTACTTTCAGTACCTTCTACTGATTTCTTGGTTGGTTCAAAATAAATGAGGAAATAAAATCACATTACTTTTTAATATTCCATATTATTAAGAGTTTACATTTAATTTACCACCCCCCTAAAGTGAAGGTACATATCGGACGGAATTTATATAGGGTAATAAAAATACCCCCAGACTAATGGATGTGATTTTACATTTCAATGATTTTAATAAAAAATTACCAAAGTTACGTGTCAGCAAAAGCTACAAAATTAACGCAGAAAGACCTCTTAAATGTATGTGAACGATGCGAACCGAGTAATAATTTGTTTTTTAAGCTTTTTAAGCTTTGTCTCAAAAAGTTACGAATCGATTTCAATCTGTTGGGACGCACTTATTTCATCATTTTGAGGGCTATTATACATTGTTTTTTGTTTTTCCATTTAAACCTTTTAAAGCACAAAACCTGAAAACACCATTTTTCGCACTTTACGCGATTCTTCCAACACGTTCCTACATACCGATTTTATCCAAAGTGGACCGGAAATTTTTTGTTATATATATAGCTGAACATTTTTTCGTTATCTCGACTAAACATTTCAAAACATTATTTTGCTTTAATTCAATTAATATATGTTTTATCGTTGATTAAGTTTTTTATATAAACTATTGTCAAAGGGGTGTACTAAGTACCACATGAAATAAGACACGTAGTTGTAGTGATTGTAGAAATAACTATATTTAATTTAACTTAAATTTAATCCACTTTAAACTAACTTTAAAAACTACAAATACCGATTAATTAAAAATGATGATAAAAATCAATAGAAATGAATTATGATAATCGTGATTGTCTTATGGAGACGATGTTTTCTCCAGCGGGTCTATAATAGCACTAGTTTAAATTTTCTAAAATCTATGAAATTACTATATCTAACAATAATGTAAAAACATAATATTATCCTACCCCCAGGTAGGCGGTCATTGGATCTACAAGAATGCAGCCGAGGGGAATTTTGGCTATTAATACCAATAAAACTGTAATAAGCTGTACGTGACGTACATAATAGGACACTCTTACAATTTGTTTACAATTCTACCCGACTACCCCGTGTACCTTACAATATCCTCAATTCGTTAATGGTCATAAATGAAATCTCATAAGTAAAAATTGCGTTTAATGAAAATAGTCAATCAATTCTCCCGTTTGATAATAAGCACAATTCCCTGACTACATCGTACGTATCATGTAAGCATGTCAGTTATTTATTAGGAACAAGTCCCTGTGAAATTTTCGGTAGGTATCGTAATTGAAGGGTTTTCTTGGAAGCATGGCGTTCGTCGAAAACAATATTTTAAAGCAGACAAGCCATACAAAAGGGAATCTAAGAGAATTCTTTCGTGCGTCGGAACACCTTTATCGGTACTTTGCGCCACTAAATGGCGCTCCAATCAAGCAAAAAGAGACCGAACATTAAACGAATTAAATTAATAAATCAGGCTCTAGGAGAAAAATGGAATCCACTCTGCGTTAACCCTCGCAAGTGGGAGCAACTACTTCTTTTAAACTAAGAAAGGGCACAGTGGCGTGATTCAAAGTGAAAAATCGCATACATACATCTCTTACCAATACTATACCATTGGCATTCATTAGTCCATTCAATTTTCTGGCATGTCAATTTGTCTTTACGAAAATACACAGAAATAAATTAGCTGTAACACCACAAAAATAATATTGTTCTTTTTCACCGGAATAAACGAATATCATTACGTCGATATACAGAATCAAAAAGCAACGATTTTTAGATAGTACTGGCAATATGGGCGGGTGAGTGAGAAAAATTATTGGGATTAAATTTTTTTACACAAAACATTTACTGACAGTATATAGCATGTGAGAGGCGGCAGTGGCGGAGGGAGAGAAGGACTGGCGGCGGCGCAGAGAGAGAGAGCAACGGCTGTATTAGATGGATATAATGCGCAGCCGCGTGCAGAGCGGAGAGTCCGTTGTAGTCCCGGCGGCATGTGCTGTGCTCAGCTGTTGTTTTCTTACCTCTGCTCTTCACGTGGCTGGGCATCATTGCCTCTATTTGCGGTGTGTAAAAACCAAATCATAATTTGCAGTAAACCTGTGAAAACGAAATGTGTGCTGGGACACACAGTAGATGCGAAACATCAACGGACAAGTGGAAAAACGAATGGCAACGGACAAGTGGAAAAACGAATCGCAATAAAATTTTTACTTCAAGTTATACGACGAAACGTGATTAAATATCGAATATAGTACCAGGTACGACACCTACCCCGACACCTGCCCTGCTCCAGATACGTCCTTCCCCGAAATACGTGTACTCTGTACAGTGTACACTACATGCGCTTTAATGTGACACAAAAGCAGTAAAACTGATACGGTTGACACGTTGACAGGCGCTGACGAACGAGTAGCTACAAGCTAGAGCTCATACCAACCAGTAAGAAGAATGCTATAAATATGGCAGTTTACCAGAGATAAATTACAAGGGATCTCATCATTCAGATTCATTTTTAACAGCACCGGTGCATCTAAACGTTCATAATTATGACATTATTAGTCAACCTGCTTGGGTGGATAGAATAGTCTAGAGGCACTCAGAGTGGCGGTGTCTTCATTGCGCGAGAATAATACTGACATTGTATATTTTATTTTATTCTACAGTAACTTTCCTACCACTTGCAAAGTATTTCTTGTTCTATCATCATTTTTCAATTCTTTATTTTACTATAACTAGTTGGTTCCCCCTATCAGTCACTGTGAGTTAGAAACTGTTAGTACCAATGCTTGGAGTGATCGAAATTCACTTTTGTGAACAATTTGTTTAATCACTTACTTTGTGTTAAAAATAGTTTGAAAAATTAAATCTAAAGGAATTGTTTGTAAATAGGTATGCAACACATCGTGCACTTCAGCATAAGAAATTGCTGATCCTACGTAATACTACTTTGCCCTGTGCTGACAGCACTCATAACTCCTTTTATATATAATATTTGGAATTGTTATTCCTTCACAGCGTCGTATGTTGCGACATTGATTCTTCTTGAGAAAATACGCTCTGTAAACATACCGGAAATAGACCATTTGTGAGGGTTCTGTGCTTTTAAATGAAAAACGTACGAGAAAAATTGTTTGCAAACGATTTGCGACAGAACTTCTATCGTATTCGTAACGAACTCTTTTCACAAACTTCTAGGAAAAGTAAAAATTTAAGATGTTACTCGTAACTACGATAAATTTAGTTTATTCTCCACTATAAATATACAAAAGATACATGGGAAAAATATCAGTAAATACGTACTTAAATAATATATAAAAATACGTCATAAAACGAAAATCGTTTAGGAAAACATCAACACAGATAAAAGATTTTTCTAGGAGCTTGTTTAGTCAGGGCAATAGGGGCAGGTAAGGGAATAATTTTATCCGCAAGACATTACTGAATATAATAATATAATAACGAAGCCCGTAATCCGGCCGGGTATTGTTTAAAACACGATTGTTTAAACAAAAAGCAAAAAACAACTTTTTATATTTTTTGGTTTAATCTCGATAAAAAGGTCTGAGTTTTTTTTATAAAATTAATATTTTCCGAGTTATAAATTTTGGAAAGACTAAATATACCTACATGAAAATTGCTATTTGCTATGTTTCAAAAACTTATTAAACATATGGTTTTTTAGAAGCTAATATTCTATGTTAGTATTTAATAAATTATATTTAATAAATTGCACCAAAGAAATTT
>NW_020439025.1:328891-360002 GCF_000699045.2 Agrilus planipennis
ACCTTGGATAAAGAAGATTAAATATATATAAAATATTACCTTTCTAAAAACCATATTTTTTAATACTTTTTGAAGCATAGAAAATAGCGATATTTAATAACCTATATTTACTAATTAGAATAATTCTTTTCGCTTAGTGTATATTTTCTAATTTTGATTTAATTTATTTCAGGTGAGTGCATACCGATCGGTGCTTGTGACATAATTTTGCGTTGGTGGTGAGTTTTTATAAAGTTTATTAGTTTCAGGATGTTTTTGACATAGAAAGATATACGAAAAACTTAGATATCAAGCTTAATTTATTTTTTCTAAAAATATTGAAGTTATTTCTGGAATTCTAAACCAATAAGAGCTATATATACAGGCTGTTTCACCTAAGGCGGTTTCGTTCATAACTCTGTTATTATACATTTAATAAGAACAAAAAAATACAAGGTGTAATTATACAACACGCTACTGAAGTGAAACTTCTTCAAAAACACAAACATACCGGGATAGAGGTTAAGGAATTGGTTTAATTGTATTGTTTGTACAGTACGAATTTAAATTTTACACTGTACATGCCGGAGTTGCCTGTAACGAACGTTGCATTGAAGCTCACTCACGGCTCAAGCGATCCCCACTAGAAGACATCCGTTGTATGATTTTGTTACATAGAACTCGCATGAAACGAACTTACCCTACCGTGCGTAAAGAAGTTTCACTTCAAAAATGTTTTTATAAAAGTAGCCCAAAATCATTGATGCATATATAGAAAATATTTTCAGTCATGCAAGTAGTTACATTTCTTCTGCATATATAAAATAATCTATTTTTTCTGGAAAAATGTTAGAGATAAATATATCACCCCAGACCGCTTTTAAAAAAAACATTTTTTTATCAAATGTATAATGAACAAAACCGCCTTAATTAGAACACCTTACATAAATAATGTCAAATGCAGCTATCCTCCGAGCCAAAGAAACACGAATGTTTAAACATTCGACATATGTGAAAGTTGACTACAGAAATCTGTTGATTTCAAAGAGACTGCTGGTTTACTTTACATTTTATAAGCAAAAAATCGGTTGTCTGTAAAGTCGGTTTACTGACGATAGTTGAACGTGACAACGTCATAAGAAAATACTGATGGAATGGTTTCATTTTTCAAAAGAAAATTTTGTATGGATATAGAGAAGGAGGTAAATGGAAATGTATTATTGTATAGCAGATGTCCACACGGACGCATCGCTCACTCAAGTAGGAGAGAGACAGATGTCGAACGCTGCCGAACGCGGAGGCCGATTGTGCCTCTTTGGTCGCTCGTTCCGCGCTCTCGCTTGCACTTCAAGCCTTAAATGGAACGCCTCAGAGCGAGGTAACGCCGCATGAGTCATGTTTTTTCGTGCGTGCAGCCGGCTCCATCGAATTATAAGACGTTGTCACGTCAAAAAAAAACGACAAAAAATGCATTTATCTTCATCGTTTATAGCAAATCAACAACCAAAATGCGGTTAAGAGTTATGCTTAGTTTGCTGTTAAAATTTTTGTCACGAAAAAATCTCTATATGTAGGCCATCTTGCGATGATTTTTGAAAAGATTCTATCTTGCAGGTGATGCTTTTGTTCTACATATTTGCATTAACATAGCTTTCGTGAAAGCATCTGCTTTCGGTAAAATATACATACGTAGCTACACAGTTCTTTGTTTTTACTGAATTAATATTTCACAAAGTTGAACAGGTTTGCTTATACACAAAGCATTTATGTTTCGCATTGAACACAAAATGTCATTCTCGGAATGATGACTATATTTTCATGTTGGTATAAGTTTGTAATTGTTTCCGTTTATATTTGAATACCCATTCACTGTATTTTCCTAACATGTTGGGCTACTTCCATATATTTGTGTTAGTTTATTGCAAGCGTGTAGAAGAGGGCAATATATTTTCATGGAACATTTATGATATACAATGGCCAGAGTAAAATTATTTCCCCTTCCTAGCATTACCGACCAAACAATGCAAAACACTGTAAAACCAACGAATCGGCTGAAAGCTGTTAAAATGAGTTTGCTGTTGAAAGTTGAAAGCCGGTTTTGTGCTATGACCGTAAATAAACCAAAGAGGCCGTAATGGTAAACACATAAAATGCCAATATAAGTACAGAGGAAAAATAATGTAGTAAGTACTCCACTGGTGGCAAATATCGAATCATGGAATAATTATTTCATTTTTTTCGGTTTCACTTTGGACTGCTCCTGTAATACCGTAATGGTGATAATAATTTCATCCGATATATTGATATACCATCCTTACATAATAAATAATTTATTCAGTGATGCTTTTGATGTTGTTATACTTCAGCTTTAATGGCAGGGATCATCTATTTATACATTTAATTAGAAACAGTAATACAGTATGTCTGATCAGTATTCCGGAATATTTGAAGGGTAATAGCTGGAGACAGTGTAGAGTGCATCTCGTAATAGCGCCCCAACGTAGAAGGTATAGAAACTATGCACAAAAAGATAATGAACCACCATTGATTGAGAACAGTTGGCAGTTTGGTAACGGTTTTATCTCTTCGCCCTTCGTAATTGCATGTGTCAACCGGCGAAACACTCATACCTACTCGCAACCTTCGAAGCAACTGGTGCACAGACAAATCAATTGCACGCGTGAGAAGCAGTCAGCACTCCGTAACGAAAAAGTTGACTTGGCTTGTTAACTATATACCCCGCCATATAGTTAAGTATAAAGCTCCAAGTAAAAAAAAAACAATTGTGTGGTTTTATGAAACCACGATGCAAGTGAATCTTATCGGATTGTAGGCATTTAACTGCATATTTTCGGAAAATTATTCGATTTAGGGTATTAAAATTAAAATCGCTTACTTAATCTTATCTTAATGACTGGAAAATGAAAATGATAATGGGACATCATTAGTAGACAAGATATCCAACTATAAATTTTAATTTCTATGTTCGTATGAGAGTACGGAATACATAATAAATACAATCATTCAGATGATAGACGCATGTTAAAAACTGAGAACAATATTTATTCAAATCATGAATAATTTTGAACTTCAGTTATTCTATCAATAATTTCACCTTCGCTTTGAGTTTCACAGTCTATAAAGGTAATTGTCATGCACTTGCACGAATGAGTGAGAATACAAATGCTGCACGGTTAGCTCATGCGAGCCGGAGGCGCCGTCATATTGGCGTTGGCTGCTGTACCGAGCGCCTTTCACTTATACCCCTACTCCGCGACCGGCTATAAGGCGATATGTATAGATGGACGAAAAAATTTGAGGCGATGTAATAAGTTTCACTTTAAAAAAAAAACTTTAGTTTCATTACCACGTGGAATATTAATACTGGCCCAGCATTCATCTAAGTGATCCAAGGAAACCATAGAAAAAATGGACCAGGACAGACAGACCCGGAATCGACCCGTTGTCTTCCCGAATGCTAGGCAATGGTCTAAATCAGGGACGTTACGGAGCTTCGACTCCGGTTCCGTTAAGTCAGAATTTCCGACACTTTTAAATCGAAGGTTTTAATCGGAGGTCGAAGCATAACATAGCGGCGGCGCGGCGACCTGTTATGAACAGGTTCATAGTATGAACTTCATACATGTCGCGCGGGGAATCCCCCCGACTTCCACTACGTGCACTGAGCACTCTATCGTCAATTATTTTTTCATTGTTTGTGTTTTATTTTATAATTGAAAATTGAAATGAAAAAAATTTGACTAAATAATGTTTTATTTGTCCCTAAATAAACATTCTCTCTCATGCCACCACTTCTGACCCTGCCTCCGACTCTGTTTCCGACTCCGATTCCGACTCCGATAAAGCAAATTTAAAAACTCCGACTCCGCCTTCGGTTCCGATAAAACTACCTCCGTTACATCCCTGGTCTAAATGGTAAAAAATTGCAAAGAGTGACGGCCAATGTTTTCTATAAGTAAAAATGTTGAAACAATTGAAAGGGCGAAGTTTTGTCTCTGCGCAACCTAAAACCAAGGTTCGTGATATTTTGAGCGAACTCTACCTACTAGAGAAATCTATCAAGTAGCTTATTGATTGTCTTGGAAGAATTTCTCCCATAATGTCGCATCACCTATAATAATAGCAAGCAAAGCAGTTTGATAGGCTTGGGCAAAAAGGAAGGTATAAATCACGGGGCATTTGTGTTGGTCGTGTTCTAGCCAATAACAGGCGTGCACTTACAACGGCATCCAGACTTCGTAACTACCGCCGACCGAGCGACATAAATCAGATTTAATCCCCAAATTTCAAACTTCTCCGCTCTTACAGATATCGATTCGTTAACGAAACATGTTGTCAAAGTGTAAGCACAGCTGAAGTCTAACAAATTTAAACACCCTAGAAATCCATAAATGGAACGAAAGGGTGACTAACATCGTAAAGGTGCAATAAGTGTGCATTAAATACAATTGAAGGTTGTAATTACAAAAATTAAAGCTTATTTTAACATGAGCAGAAAAAATTAAATGAATTCAAAATCGTAAAAAGGCCACCGTCTAGTGCAGCGGTTGCCAAATGGGTGTTCTGCGGAACCTTGGTGTTTCATAGAACTTTGGTGTTGGGTGGAACCTTAGTATTCGGTAGAACCTTGGTGTTAGATGGAACCTTAGTGTTCGGTGGAACCTTGGTGTTCGGTGAAACCTTGGTGTTCGGTGGAACCTTGGTGTTCGGTGGAACTTTGGTCTTCCGTGGAAGCTTGGTGTTCCGTGGAACCTTGGCGTTCGGTGGAACCTGGTGTTCGGTGGAACCTTGGTATTCGGTGGAACTTTGGTGTACCGTGGAAGCTTGGTGTTCCGTGGAACCTTGGTGTTCGGTGGAACCTTGGTGTTCCGTGAAACCTTGGTGTTCCGTAGAACCTTGATATTCCATGGAAGGAACACATGGATTGCGCGTGAAAGACGACGTTTCTTATCCTAATAAAAATGTACAAAATTCTACGAAAAACAATGATTTTGTATTTAACCGTAACACCAGCATAGTTTTCATGACCGAACCAGTAATGAAAGGAAGAACGGTTGCAGAAACCATTCGCAAATCAAACTAAACCGTCAATATTTCGGTTTTTTTTTACAGATTACAGACAGCTTTTCAGTTTACACATGTACTAAAAAAAAATTCAGAACCAGGCTAGATATCACTCCGGATGTTCTAATTCAATTGTCGGACATTAAATCAAATTTTAACTCTATTATAAGTAAAAATGTGGCCATTAAATAGGTATATACATACAATAAAGATTTTGAATTCAAAATTCAAGTTGAAGATTATAACATGTACACAATAAGGTGTCAGAGATCTTCATAAAACTATTATTAGTTTACATTTTTGTCAAGATGAGGTTCTGCCAAAAACATGTGGGTTCAAAATAAAAATAGTAAGGCAACTAAATAACTTCATTTTCTAGTTCATTTACGAGTATATAAAAGTAATTTATTTAACCCATTGTCAGTAAGCATATTAAAATTATTTATCTGTCAATCATCACCTCACGCGCTTTTATATCAGCTCTATCGTTTTGACTAAATCTCGTCGAATGTTTATCGATTAGTTAACACGTTTATGAACATTCCTATTTATTTCCAGAAACTTCCCGCAGGTTTCCTTTTTTGTCAGTCTTCTCCACTGTACAAATTATAACCACACTTACCATCATTTTAGTAAGTACATCAAAAATGCTGGTATCGATCGCCTGCGGCATTCGTTCATGCGTCGTTCTTGGTGTGAAATCATAATCGAGTAATCAATTCTAAATAATAATCTAAACAGGATTCAATTTTACACTATATAAAGTATTTACATGCTTTTTGAGACAGGTTAAATATAATATTTCCGTTTCTATTTCTGCTTCTGCTAGAACACCTTCGTTACATAAATTTTTTTTGAAGCACTGTATATCTTTTTAAATTCATCCTTAATGACTATAAAACTGGAGGATCAAACTTATCATTTCTCGCTTTCCTTCGTTAATTGTTCTGAGTTATTTAACTTTCTTCTGAAGTGTCGGAGTTCAATTAACCGATAACAATTTCGAGAATTTTTAGGGATCATTAATAAAACATTAATTTGTTTAAACGATTTTCCTAACTGCCTTTTATAAATATTCATGAATTTAACATCAAAATGCTTTTACTCGAGCTTTTACTAAGCAATTTCCGTTGATTTCATTTGTTTTAACTGTTTCTGTACTAGTCAAGCTTTAAAGTATATATCTACATAGTAATTCGAAAAATAATTACACTTTCGTATGTGTGTAGAAAAAACTAAAATACATTACTTAACCATAAATTAACCTCGTTCGTGTTAACTGAAGATTAATTTTACAAATATATTGTGCAATAAGTGCCGAAAATAACAAAATGAAAAATTTAAAACTCCATAAGCATCTGATTAACCCATAAGAAGAAATGGGTGATCCGGGATCCGGAAATTCTTCTTAGTTCATGACTGAGATAAGAAACTACTCAGAATGATAACGGCGACTGCTAACACCAGCAATTTGTGCTGTCGTTAACATTCACAAATTTAACTTTCCGGTGATGGGTTTAACCAGAAGCATAAGTATAATAAGGAAATAAAGTCCATAAGTATGGATGTAGGAGTTAATCTACGAAACTACTCATCTGATTTCAAAATTATTTCACCGATGTATTAAAAAAGGGGCGGAATTTGGGTTTAGAAGAAATCGAGGAAAGCGAAAGGCCATTCTAGTTTTACGGGTAACAATAGAAAAAGGAAAGAGTATTGTAGATTTAGAAAAAGCTTTTGACAATGTTAAATGGGACAAGATGTTAAATATACTTAAAAATGTAGGGATGAGTTACAGATATAGAAAAGTGAAAGTTAGTTTGTATAAAAGAGCAATAGGCAGTTATAGAGCTGGAACTGCAACGTAGAGAAGTAAATATTAGAAAAGGAGTCAGACAAGGATGCACACTGTCACCGCTACTTCTTAATCTATACATCGAAGACGCAATCAACATCATTAAAGACAGTCCAACTGAAGGAATAGATATACAGGGACAAAAGATTAGTATGCTTAGATTTGCAGATGATATAGCAGTATTAGCATGTAGCAAGGAGAAATTAAAGATGGCTTTAATTAAAATGGAAGCGGTATTTACAAAACAGTATTGTATTATGAATATAAATAGAAATAAAACAAAAATACTGGTATGCAAAGGAAGAAAAAGTAGGAAAGGAGCGAATATAAAGATAGGAGACGGCGGATTAAAAGTGGCTGATTTTAGGTAACTAGGAGGTCAGGACGGAAGATGTAGTAAGGATATACAGCAGGGAATAGCGCAGGGTCGAGTCGCCTTCAATAAAAAGTAGTCACTTGTAGGGGTATATATGTAGGTACGGGTGCGAATTAAAGACGGTGGGCGCGGCCAAAAGAAAATTGTTATTACAGGTGAATGATGAGAATACCTTGGATAAAGAAGGTTAGAAATGAAGATGTATTATAGTAGAAAGAATAGTAGAACAGAGGACTCTATGGAAGTAATTCAGAAATAGGCATGATGGGTTGGTAGAACACCTTCCCAGGCATGAAGGTCTAGTGAGAGTCATATTAGAGGCAGAAACAGGAGTTAAGAGGAGTAGAGGTAGACCAAGATTAGATTACTGTTCCCAAATAGTTAAGGATTTGGGTAGTTCCAGGGCCCTTATGATGATGATAATGTATTACTGAATTAATTTTTTTGAATTTACTTTACCCACTAGAGATAACCTAAAATTAATGATAAAACGTTGCAACTGTCACTCCTTCGTCGGGAATCGAAATCGGGACCCTAATTTGACGCACGAGTACTCCTCGTAGCATTAGTGGTAGAATAGGACTGGTGCGTAAAACCAGGAGCTCGAGTTCGATTGCGAGCGAGGGAGTGATAGCAGCAACAACTTTTATTTATCAATTTGAGGTTATCTGTAGTGGTAATGTTAACTAAAAGCAGATTAATTTAATAATGTATTGAATATAATTCTACAAAAGTATTTATTTTGCCAGTATTTATAATAGAATTTCAACGTGGACATAGACTGTACGTTATTCCGTTTAAATAAAAGAACTTTTCGTTTAATAAGGCCTATCCAGAACAACACACATATATCCACAAAAGGAAAGGGTCTTAGCCGTACTAACCACAACACTTTAAAAATCGCAGGCACGTGTTTCGCTCACTTATGAGCATTTTAGTCTTGCGTTGAAAATGCAAACGTTTGTTACTCAGTTTGCAGATTTTGAATTTCCGTGGGTTACTTATATTTGTGTTCCGATTTTTTTGTGGCATTATGTTAGTACTCATGTCTCTCACTCATACCGACAAGTTCGGTCATGTTGAATGTTCAGTTAATTTTTGACAGTTGCTTTGCTTGCTCGTCATCGATTTTTGCCTATTCCAAAAAATGGATCAAACAATCTGCATCAAATTTTGTGTGAAAAACAAAATTAAGTGCGCGGACGCCTTCCGAATGTTGACTGTGGCATATGGTGAAGCTACCTTGGACCGAAAAAACGCTTATCGGTGGGACAAAATGTTTTTCAGAGGACCGAAAAGATGTAAACGAATAGAGAGTGTCGGATGACCGAACATGTCAACAACAGGCGAAAACATTGATGAAGTGAAAAAAATAGTATTGCCTAATCGTCGAATCACAGTCAGAGAAGTTGCTGAGAACCTGAAGATATTGATTGGCTCCTGCCATTCGATTTTTACCAATTATTTGGGTATGAGACGGGTCGCCGCGAAATTTGTTCCAAAATTTCTCAATTTCGACCAATAACAGCATCGCATTACATTCCTAAGGAGCTGTTGGACTCTCTCCGCGACCATCCAAATTTGCTGCAAAGAGTCATAACTGGTGACGAATTATGGGTTTATGGTTATAACGTGGAAACCAATGCTCAAAAAGAGCGCGCCAAGTTAGGTCGAATGTGAAGGTTTGCTTATAGTTTTCTTCAATTGCAGGAGCGTGGTGCATCATGGGTTCTTGTCACAAGGTATAACAGTCAATAAGGAATATTACCTGCAAGTTATGCGCAATTTGTGCAAGGAAATCCGCCAGAAACGCCCGGATTTGTGGAAGAACAAAAATTGAATTTTGCACCTGCTCACAAAATTTGCGATACTTTTTGACAGACCTCGTAGTTTACTTCCTTCATGATAAACAAACACATCTTAGTTTGTATTTCTTCGTTTTACCTCCAAAGCTTTTACCGTCCCTTGTTTCTTTGCAGTCAAAACAATGCAAACCAAATGTCCTGTCTAGTATTGTTGTAAAGTCATATTGTGAACATAGTTTCGCTGGAAAGGCAAGACGTTGTACCAAAACCAACCACTGCGGTTGTTATTTTCCTTTCATTTGTAGTTAACTCTCGTTGTTGAGAAGGAAAATACGGGTTAAATGCTACTACAGCTGCATGAGAACAAAAGATACTGAGAAAGCGGAGATACAGCAAACTGTGAAATGAGTTTTAGCGTTATAAACGATCCAACTAGATTGACCAAAGGGAAATAAAGGTCTTGTATGTGGATTGTTCAAGTCGAGAATAACATGTACAGGATTCTTATGCACCTAACAAAACTGGCCTTTTAAGCATTCGAATAAAGGCGTTACTTTTAACATCGTGTTCTTTTTATTAAGCATGTTCGTGATCGTAGCAATATATTGTGAAAAATCGGTTGAGTCGATTTTATTTTTTATACCTTGGCGTGTCCACAAAGTAAGATTCCCAAGGCGTTGGAACCGTGAACTTCCCTCTTCAAAACCTCATCACGTTCAACCAGCTGCGATACTTAATCTTAACTGGGCCTCCATTCGCGATAGAGCTCCCCTTCGCTTCTTCCGCCAAATGTGACTTGCAGGCAGTGGTCCGTTTTTTGAGTGTCAAGAACACTGCCCAATTGACCCATTGAGCCTATAGCCCAGACATAGCACATAGCGATTTTCCTGAGTTGAAGTTATACCTGGGTGAAATACATTTCCAGACCAACGGAAAATTGAAAAACGTGGTACCTACCCTAGACAAAAATTTTCAGTCTCTCAGAATCTTTTAGAGTCTTTCAACGTCACTCACAGTCCTTCACAGTCTCTCAGTTATTGTCTTGATGTTTTTATGGATCTCTCACAATCTCTGTATGAAATACTCGAACGATAAAATTGTTAATGCAGAGATTCGAGTCTCTCACAGAGAGACTGAATGAATAAAACTGAAAAATTGAGAGACTGGAGTCTCTCGTAGAAAGAGTGGGATCTCTGAAATATGTTGAACTTAAAAATGTTTAACCGTGTCTATTGAGACACCACTTATTGAGAGATTCGAGTCTCTCGTTCAGAGACTGGATACGAAATGAGGATCTCTCTATGAGCGACTCGAGTCTCTCATTCAGAGACGCTAAACAGTTTTTTGACAGTCTCTCTCAGCGACACCAGAGAGACTCGATGAGTGACGGAGACTCGAGTCTCGCTTTCAGAGACTCTGAGAGACTGAACGTTTTTATCTCGGGTACTGGTACCTGCGGAACCTGGCGGAAGATTTCTATGATAAGGGTATACAAAAACGGTCACAACGCATGCACAAAGTTATCGATCGCAATGGTGATTGGACCATTATCGGCCCTAGAACGGCCTAAGGTAGAGCGGTTTTAGTCGGTAGGTCCGAGAGCTTCTTCCTGGGGAATCCGACACTACCCAGTCGTATGGACGGCTGGGCGTCTTTTGAAGATTTCCCCTCTTCCACGAAAGCATAAAAATGGTGATTATGTCGCAAAATAGCTGAAAATCCATACTTTTCATCATATAACATTTATTGCCAATAAAGATGTTATAAAACATATTTGAAAAAAAAAACAATGGGAGACCTTATTATTTTACGGATATGCCTCGTAGCATCGTACTGGTTGCAATTCAATTCGTGGGCTGCGCTTTTACAATCTATTTCTGCTTTGTTGACTTTTACCATTTTAATTTTGAATTTCCCTTGCCTGCTTTTGATGTTGTAGTTTACCTTCATTTTTAATAAAACTACAGGAACAACAAACTTTTTGATTTTTAAATGGGTAAATTTTCTTTTGTTTAAAATATTATATAATATAATAGCCTCAAATAAAGAATATACCGCACAGGGTGGGTATTTTGTAAAATATGCCACGGCCACAATTGTACTTATTTAAGTGAATTATTCCCGACCTCAGTGTTATCCTGTCAAATTATATTCCAGCAACTTTGACAAGCGGCGGCGCTATTTAGACGCGTAATAACTCTAAGATTAAATTTCAAATGGGGGCAACCTAAACCAACATTATCCTACGTCTCTTTAAACAACCAGGAACGGAGCTCCAAATAAATAGTAATGAGCAATGCCAGCTAACGTTTTTAGGAGGTGCAGAAATCAATAAATGAGTTGTGTCACTGCGCAACTCAACATAGTCCAAAAGATTCTGAGTTATACTTCATTTACTTTCTCTAGCGATGTGTCCCTTCTAATGTTTTGGATGCGCGTTGGCAAAATCGTGGGTAGGGAGAAAAAAGCTCATTATACTATCGACTCTTGTTCATTAAACATACTTTTTCATACAGTAACTTGCCAAAAGTTTTGTTCAATCATGAATAGTAGTAGTGCGAGTCGAAAACAAGCGTTAAAGCTCTTAATATGTCTTCAAATATAAATAAACATCTCGTTGATATTTTCAGTAGAAAATGGTACCAATCACAGCACATTTGAGCAATGCATTTGTAGTGGATAAAATGGTCAATTTTTCCGTGCACTACTGTACGGATTATACGCTCCTCGCTGGTTAAGAGTTTGGCTGAGAGTTGTCTCCTTTCTTTTCTGGCCTAGTGCTGTTCTTTTCTATTTTGCGCCGGTCAAACTGGTCAAACTGAAGGTCACATCGCTACAGAAAGTAAACGAAGTATACTTGAAGTGTCTATGAGTCTTCGCTCGTTCCAGCAAATTTATTCCAAAGGATGACGGTTTTTGGTTTCGAATTCTTTCGGGCAAGACCAATTAACATGAAATTTAAATAGTAAGTAAGGAAAAACTCAACGATTACAAGTTGTATATATGGTGCTGATGTGTACTTTTACCCCAAGGTTGGGTGCCACCTTTTTTAAGATGTAATAATTGGCACCATTATAATAACTGTAGAAATCAATTGGGGTTTGAATTTTAAGCAAATGTATTTTATACGTACATACATTTTATATAAATCAATGATTTTCGAGTTATTCGCAATTGAAATTGTTAATTTTTCATCAAAAATGCACGTTTTGGAGCAGTTTTTAATGAATAACGAGCGAAGCCGCGAGGAAAAGCTAGTACTTCATAAATTAAAACGGTTGATAATAATACATTCACTATGTGACAGTGGGGTCGCTAAAAGCTGCGCAGGTACCTGCCCATTCCGTTTACATTGCGTTTTTTGGAAACGGTTAGGTCCAGTCAACGGATAAATTTTTACGACTTGTTTTATTGTTCCGATACATTGCTTTTCAGAAAAATGAGAAATACGATTTAATTATGTTCCGATAAGTTTCCGTTATAAAAATGCGGAACCGGGTGCGGAAATGAATGCAGAACTTTCGTAATTGTGGAAGCGGAAGCAGAGATCTGTTGCAACATTAAAGGGAGGGAGTAAAGTCTCTCAAGGAAGGGAGGAAATATAAATCAATGCTTTTCGAGTTATTCGCAATTGAAATTGTTAATTTTTCATCAAAAAATGCACGTTTTGGAGCACTTTTTTTATGAATAGCTTAAAAACGGTGCGCTCTTAGAAAAACCCTACTGAAGCAAAAATTAAGCTTTTCAGCCTCACTAAACATTAGGCATCAAATATAAAAAGTTTCACTTCAAAAAAATACTTATTTAGGTAAACCACAATGTTGTAGCTCCAAGTACTTAGCGACTTAGCCCGAGTTTTTTAAGCGGCAAGGTTCTAAATTATGATAAGAAAACGCCAATAGACCAAGTTAACTTAGATAGATAATTTTGTTGAATTTCAACGTCGATGAAACTATAATAAATTAATCGTTCTTTTGTAGATTAGAAAGCGATATTATTTACCTGATATGTACCTATGTAATGAGGTTTCGTATTTTTGTCTACAACAAAAGCACTTTTCAGAAGAAAGTAATAAAGCGGTTTATTGAAAGAATAAATGGTGTATTTATCTGAAGTACTTGCCATCGTTGTCTCCTTGTAAAAAGTTGCAAAAAGTAAAAGAAACACAAAAGGAGACTTATAAACCTTGGAGGTTGTAGATATTGGTTTTTTTTTGGAACTTGTCAGTTTACAAGGAAGAATACCAAGAAATGAACTGTTCGTGTTAATTTTTTTTATCGAACTCGTTTTCTTGTCGCAGAGTTCGCGAAAGTTTCCCTACCACTTCAAGTTCTTAAAGTTTTCTGAACCACGACAATTTTCGGCTTGTTTATGAACTATTACGCAACTTTAACGAGAATGCAATTTCTTACGTGACACAGTCTGTATCTAATGTTTTTCTCTTCTTTCGGAATGTTTCAAGAGCCTTGGCGAAGCCGTTGAACAAAATAACAAAAGTTAGGGAAGAAAACTGTCATTTAGTGTATGTCTCTTTCTTAAACAGGAGGCACTTTTTTCTCTTATTATTTCGGGGAATTAATTTTGTCAGTATCATTAACACTTTATTTATTTATGGTAATGGCGAATGATGAAGATACCGCGGATAGAGAAGGTTAGAAATGAAGAAAGAATAGGAAAACAGAGGACTCTATGGAAGTCAATAAGAAATAGACGAGATAGGTTGGTAGGGCACCTTCTCAAGCATGAAGGTCTAAAATAATTCGAAGTGGTCTGTATTCTGTCGAAACTGCCAGACGCGGATCGCGATTTGGATCTTTTTGGATCTCATCATCGCGTCGCTGGCAGCTCCGACAGGACACAGACCAACTTTTTCCTGCTGCCTTAACAGTGCGTTTTAGAAAATACTACAAATGGCGCAGTAAGCGCCATCTGTAGCACGATGCTACATTTTAGAATTACGTATGCTCCAACAAGGTCCACTTGTGTGGATATCTACTTGCTGAAAACGAATCCCGGCGTAGCCAACCTCAACGTGATAGGCACGTTAGCTTAATCGAATAAAATAATTCGAAGTGGTCTGTATTCTGTCGAAACTGCCAGACGCGGATCGCGATTTCGATCTTTTTGGATCTCATCAGCGCGTCGCAGGCAGCTCCGACAGAACACAGACCAACTTTTACCTGCTGTCTTAACAGTGCGTTTTAGAAAATACTACAAATGGCGCAGTAAACGCCATCTGTAGCACGATGCTACATTTTAGGATTACGTATGCTCCAACAAGGTCCACTTGTGTGGATATCTACTTGCTGAAAACGAATCCCGGCGTAGCCAACCTCAACGTGATAGGCACGTTAGCTTAATCGAACAAAATAATTCGAAGTGGTCTGTATTCTGTCGAAACTGCCAGACGCGGATCGCGATTTCGATCTCTTTGGAAGGTCTAGTTAGAGACATTTTAGAGGCAGAAGCAGGAGTTAGAAGGGGAAGAGGTAGATCTAGATTAGATTACTGTTCGCAATAGTTAAGGATGTGGGATGTTCTAGTTTTAGGGAAATGCGAAGATTAGCTTAGGACAGGAAAGAGTGGACGTGCGTGTCCAACCTGTGTTAGGACTGTCTGCCTTATTATGATGAATGGCGATTAACGAGCATGGATACCAGGCTACAAATATACCAAACATGCTTACGGTCACTGCAAATTTAATCATAATTGGGCCATTTTAAGTCATTTCCAAGAATGAAAAGGTTATAGAAAAAGTCGTGGTTCGGTAGCTTTACCACATTTAGAATGGAAGTATGACACATTTCTAGTCCAGTAACCACGTTAATTGGTTTAAATCAAACGCGACGGAGTAATACACGGACGGAGTGTAGTGTGATTGAACAGGAAGGTAATGATGCAACAGAAGTGTTATAACGGGAACAGAAGCAGAAACAGAGGTTAATATCATCATACGAAATACTAGGAAACTACTGCAGAAATGCACTATTAAAAAGCAATGCTCCCCGATGACAGGGGCGCATCACACACGGGCGGTAAATTACAACGTTAGATTGTATTCAAAGGCGTTTATTTTTCTCTAAACTTAAAATTTTCTTGCTATAGCGCTGTACATTGTCGCTAATACTTCATAAATATAAACGGTTGATAATAATACATTAACCAAGTGACAGTTTACAATGTGTTCTGGAAACGGTTAGGTCCAGTTAACGGATAAATAATAAATTTTTACGACTTGTTTTATTGTTCCGATACATTACTTTTCAGAAAGATGAGAAATAAGATTCAGTTATGTTCTGATAAGTTTCCCTTATATAAATGCGGAACCAGGTGCGGAAAAGTATGCAGAACTTTCGTAATTGCGGAAGCGGAAACAGAAATCTGTTGCAACATTAAAAGGGGGGAGTAAAGTCTCTCAAGGAAGGGAGGATGGGTAGTGCCCATACACATGTGCCTGTTATTTATTACTGTACCTATATGGGCTCTCCGCTGCTTAGTTACGATGAATTCAAATTTTTAAAGTGTTTCAAATCTTTTATATTATTTTGATGTTTAATTATTGATAGTTGTTTAGATTTATGTTCTCGGAAGTTGTTATTACTAATTCTGAAGAATTTTTTGTGTTTTGATATAGTATTATTGTACAAGTGTCCGGGGGAGGCGGGTTGATATGTTAGAGTATTTTATTCACAGAAAGCATTAGTTTTATACAGGCCTGACGCTGGAAGCAGGCGGAATTTTTAAAATGGCGTGGATGCTCGGTGGCAAAAGTAGGCAGTTTTAGGTATAAAGATTGCAGCCCTCCTTCTTCAGTATTCCTACCAGGGGCGTAGATTAAATATTTAAAAATAGGGATCCATGAGCAAGTAATAGACAGACAAACAGAAGAACTAATTGTTGATGTTGGTGACAGTGATAGAGATTCTCATGATGACAGTGAATGTGAAAACTAACTATAAAACAAAAGCAATAGGTTTATTTTTTCTTTTTGGTAAGTTATGTTTCTAAAATATTTTCTGGTACGCTACTGTCCTATCTGTATTAATACAATAATTTACGCCTACTGAAAGCTTATTTGTGTATCGGTTCCAAGTGACTTACCCAAATAGGTAATAAATAGGCAAGTACCTGCGCGACCGCTCGCCAGCTTCCTTCGTCCGACCTGTACATTTCCTAGTACAATATCGGAATTTCATACAACTCCTAGGAAATGTATACATTTCCCAGGATGTGTATATTAAAAAATCTTTGAAACAATATTTTCTATTTCCTAAATAGCCCCGGAATTGTATACATTTCCGGTAACATATATATAATTCAAGCATATCTACACACTATCCTTTCTCGAACACGTCTCAATCACTTCTCAACCAATCACGCTAAAAATACACGTTTCCACTCGGTACCAATACAATATAATACGTACTACCCTTCCACACTTCCCCAACAGACCAGATGTGTTGAAATCAATAACACACCTTTCCTTTTTCTTGCTTTATCTTGCACCCTTTATACTTTTGTATGAGAAAAAGGTCTTGCAATTTTTATGTACTGAAGGGTTGAAAATATCGCACTTCGATTGCAGACGATATTCAGCACAGTATTTAAATTTTAATATTTTATGGTCTCCAAGGTGCAAAGGCAAAAACAACTTTTGAATATTTTTCGCGGGTTGCAGGTCATCTATATAATAGCATTTTGAGCGTTGAAAGCAAATTATTCTGATTTATGCCAGTTTCATTTTGGCGTCGTTGGCGTAACTTTAGCATCTGTTGAGAATATTTTACGCAAAACAGCTCTTTATACTGAAGGGTGATTTGTTTTACAAACTTTATAGGGCGTTAAAGGAATCATTTTCGCCTCTTTCGTCTCGCGTTTATGGATTGTTAACTGCAAACATTTTCTACTTGCCTTCACCCTCGTCTTTCCTGTTAGTATCGTAAAGATAACTGCGATTTGACTTCGTAACTAACGTGATAAATTTCACAAATTTTTAACAGCAATATTTTGCTTTATTACACATTTTCGCGAATCCTCTAAAACATCACATCGTTTAGTAACACTTTTTATGTATTGTGTTAGAAGAATTAAATCTAGCAAATTACGTAATTCAAAATACGCTTAAAATGTAAGCTCATTTCAGTGAATATACATGCACTTATATAACGTGAGTCACTATCGGAAAATCTCCCAATAAGGGGTACTGTAGAAGGAAAAAATATTCACATAAAGGTGTTATAAAATAATAATTTGAAGTAGTGTCCGACCGAAACTGGTTTTTACGACTGAAACCGAAACCGAAACCGAATTTCGGCAACAGTTTCAGTTTCGGCCGAAACTGAAACCGAAACTTCCTTATAAGGATCATGTTTTGAGAGAAAAATAAAGAAAACGTTATTAAAATCAGTCAGTTTTATTTTTTTATTTTTAAATCGAGCTATGTGATACGTGTTTTGGCAATTTTTAAAAATCAACCCTAAGGATGAAATGTTGCTAGTACGTTTATATTTGAAAACTAAGATGGCTACATTACATAAAATTAAAACGTTGTAAGGGCGAATCGGGAGTTAAAAGATTTTATAAAGAAACAATATTAATTTCTGCGGGCGAAACCGCCCGTAACAGCTAGTAGATAATAAGATAATGTAACAAGTATAATGTAAAAAATAATTTCTGTATATGTAAAATAATTATATTTCACCTACCTTATCATTTTTGAGGAATGTAGATAGCAACCATTTCAGAGAATGAAATTAGTAAACGGTAAATCTTACAAAAAGGTACCAGGCTGTGGTACGATATATGAAATTACTTGGGCTGTACATTGTTACGTGGGGCAGCCACGGAGAGCTCTACGTACTAGAGTTTAAGAACATGCTTATCAGTATAAAAGAGGTAAATGAAGAAACATCGATTATTATTATCATAATTGCAACAGGGGCGAAGGTAATTCAGATAGGAATATCTACACAAACTATTAGAACCAAACAACCTGTCATTTTCTTGTTTTGATTTTTTTATAATTCCGGAAATGTTTTATTGAAAAAAAGCTATTAACAGAATAATTCTGATTAAAAACATATATCAAAAGCTTTTTAGTAATGATAGTTTTAAACTTTTATTATTGTAATTTTTAGAGTTAACTAAACATGAGAACATTGCATATTACAGTCGCTTTAATTTATTACAACATTGGCGACCATTTTGCTATAACGACATCAAACCTAAGTCCCTTGAATTTAAAGTATACTTTAGTACAAATGCATGTGGCTATAGTGACTTCGAATGTAACGCCGAGATCGGGTGTATCGACTGTTTTTAATGAATTATTTGTAACAAATCCTAATAATCCCATGCAGATATAGTGACCGGAATTGGCTGCCAAAGACACAAAAACGTTTTTTATCATTTTTTTGCATCCACACAGATGGTCAGCAAGTGTAGTGACTTTTACCGTTTGTTCATAGATGTTAGTCAGGTAGGTAGGTAAGCGTATACGTTAAAATGGTACAAAGTGATATTCTGAGTAGCAACTGTGTTTAGTAAACTTTTGAATAAGTATGACTCCTAGATTTATACGTATCTGTATCTGTTTACCTTTGCCTGTAGCGACGAAAATACAGTCGCCCCTTCGTCGTCGTTATACCCGAAATCTACTGTTTACTAATTTTTATAATTATATCTCTTAACAAATTTTATGTTGTCGATAGCACTCGATTACATTTTTAACTGCTTTTATAATATGTTATTACACGTGGTCCGTGAAATCTTGTTTTTCCAGACGTTTCGCCGTTCTTTGCTGACGGCATCTTCAGATCAACAAAGGACCCTCTAGATCCACTATTAACAGGAGTTTACCGTTTACCCTGTGAATGTGGTAAAGACTACATTGGGATGACGCAACGCAGCATATTGACAAGGAGAAAAGAACACAAAAGAGCCATCAGATTACTTCAACCCGAGAAATCAGGTATAGCCGTATAGCTCAACACGCGCTTGAGGAAGGCCACACCATTACAGTTCAAAGAAATAACTGTCCTGGTTAGAACGTCGGGATCCTACAATCTGGCTAGAAGGGTAGCTCTGGAAATTAAACAACATCTAATAACAAAAACAGAGATGATGGCTTACATATCAGCAAAGCTTGGAAACCGACATTGAAAAATAAACAATGTGCTACGAACCGAAGGGGACCGAATCAACACAAAAACAACATAGACGCAGTGAACCATAAAACCACTTACCGTAACGATTCCAGTATAAGAATGGTAACCTGTTTTCAAACTGGGAGGACGCTGGTTCGATTCCGGGTCTGTCTGCCTTGGTCCAAGTTTTTCTGTGGTTTCCTTGGATCACTTAGGCAAGTGCTGCAGCAGTAATATTCCACAGATAATCTTTCATTCTCTTCTGTCTTCATTTCGTCCGTCTCAACTTTCTCACCCTAACCACCACCCACCCATTGCCACGATTCCTGAAGGCAGGCCGAAGAGGGCCTTCCGCCCTACCTTCCGACATAGTCCGGAGGGACTGCCCGCCCACCAGCATTACTGGTTGGTGGGAATGAAACACTCAAAAGTTTTTTTTGCAAACTGCATCATTTACGACTCAGCACCTATCTAGTCACCACTGAAGATGCCGTTAGCAAAGAACAGCGAAACGTCTGGAAAAGCAAGATTCCACGGACCACGGCCACAAAGCCCGGAAGAAAATACAGCATCGATAGACGCCGGCCGTGAAAGCCTAAGAACTACGACAACGTTACAGCCGACAAAACATTCTTACTAATAATACTGTTAAATTTATTATAGTTTAGAGCCTACATCTATTACCTAGTATTTCCTATGTTGAGATTGTACATACCTTATTCTCTTATTCCCTACTTTAATCTAAAAACGTCCCGGACTTGCAGCTCTCCATTAACAGTCCTCCCTAATAAATTCATTTCCAAAATACTAAGAGTTATTGCGTTTATTTATTGTACGAGGGTGGATTGATAAGTTTCCGGCCTGACCAAGAAAAACAAGGTTTTTAAAAATTTTTTTTTTTTGTTTCTCAACATAATCTCCTCCAAGGCTGATACATTTCTCATAGCGGTGTTCCAGTCTATTAATGCCATCTCTATAGACTGATTCGTCAAGCTCCTCAAAATAACCATTTACAGCTTCGATTACTTCTTCATTGTCCGCAAATCTCTTACCGCCAAGCCATTTTTTGAGATTAGGGAACAGAAAATAGTCACTCGGGGCTAGGTCTGGAGAGTAAGGAGGGTGCGGCATCAATTCAAACTTTAGATCGTTGATTTTAGCCGTCGCAACGATTGACGTGTGCGCTGGTGCGTTATCGTGATGAAACAAGATTTTTTTCTTCGCCAGATGAGGTCGTTTAATTTTCACCTCGTGGCTCAAACGTTGCAATAAGTCTGCGTAGTATTGACCAGTGATAGTATTACCCTTTGCAAGGTAATCAATGTATATAATACCTCTTGCATCCCAAAAAACAGTAGCCATAACCTTGTTCGCCGAAAAAATTGTTTTTGCCTTCTTTGGAGTTGGTTCCCCTGGTCCAATCCACTGTTTAGACTGTTCTTTGGTTTCAGGAGTGTAGTGGTGGACCCACGTTTCGTCAACGGTTACGAATCGACGCAAAAATTCGCTTGGATTACGCTTATACAATGACAAATTTGCGGTAGAAATGTTTTTTCGAATCAATTTTTGGTCGACTGTTAGCAAACGCGGCACCCATCTTGCACAGAGCTTTTCCATATGCAAATGTTGGTGCAAAATATGTTGCACACGTTCATATGACATCTTACAGGTCTCAGCTATCTCACGCACTTTCAATCTGCGGTCTCCCAGCACTATTTGATGAATTTTTTCGATCATATCTGGAGTTGTGACCTCAACGGGGCGTCCTGAGCGAGGCCCATCAGAGGTGCTCACACGACCCTTTTTAAACTCGGAAACCCACTGCTTAACGGTTGAATATGACGGGGAGGATGTCCCCAGTGTTGAGTCCATCTCTTTTTTAATTTCCTTCGGCGTTAACCCCTTCAAATAAAAGTATTTGATGACAGCACGATTTTCCTGCTTTTCCATTTTTACGAAAACCACAGAGGCGTCTTGTTCAGCGTGCTGTCAAACCTACACTAGCAAGGAGATCGGGCTGAAACTATAGCTACAAGCTATCCAAGGATGGTACTATAGAATGTCACCTCAAGGTAGGCCTAGTGGCGTCATCTCTTGGTTAGGCCGGAAACTTATCAATCCACCCTCGTATGTATGTATAGTGTTTATTCAACGTTGTAAATTTTAAGTTAAAAGTACAATTTTGAAGTTAAAAAGAAGTCTTATTTGCAATGCCAAATGAAAAATCTGTAAAAATTTACTATTTACATCTGTTTCCGCTATGGGCTATTACAAACGTTCATCTTTGTTGGAATTTTTTCTTTTTGTATTACACTAGCGAAATTCTGTCAACGTGTGTAATGCAAATTTTTCCATTACAATAAGTTCAAATTGCATTTATTGGACTCAATATTACTTTATATTTTAAATATATCTAAGAAAAAATAAAATATCTTTACATTCCGTCTTCAACTCATCAGGTGTTGAAGAAATGTGTAGAATTTTGATCATAAAAGAAACGAGAAGTAAAAGAACTGAACTTCTAATAAGAAATAATTTATTAACACACTAATTATTACATGCTGTACATTATTTTAATCCATCAAAGACTTCACACTTCAAGAATCAGCCAATAATGTTCGTATTAATTAAGTAATTGCTCGATATAAATGATTGATAAGGCAGGATTTTTACAGGTCTCTATCTTAAAGTATTCTTAAATGAATAACGTAACTTGTAGAGCAATCAATAAGTGAAATACAAATTTTATATTCACTCGACGAATCACTTCGACCTGGCGGTCATTATCAAGTGTAAAGTACATACTAATTCCAAACCAGTTTGAGCAACACTTACGCATAAGTAAAATAATGTTTACAAAATTGATTGTTGACGATTATTATCTTTCGTTATTTACAATGTTAAATTATGTATAGTACATAGTAGATGTCACGGAAGCAATTTAAAATCGTTGGATGCGATTGGCCAATTTCGCTGTCTCTAGTAATCTGCTACTTTCTCATTAAACTACGAAATCCTATAAAGACAGGCAACATAATAAAGAAATGAAACTAATTCTGCGTTATTAAAATGAAGATGCACCTACCTTAATTTGAAAATTACAACTCTTGAAATACTAGGAGAGATTAATAATCTCTGCTTAAAATTCAAGAAACCTACGTTCGTCATCCTCTCTACATATCCTTTAAAACCTTCTTTTTCCACCCGGTGGTGATTGCGACTCCTGTGTCTTTCATTAATCATGTGCGAGGTTGGTTATTATGGTGGATGCTTGATGTGGATTGGAACCAACGAAGTGAATGTATTACTAAATCATAGCTTTCTTAATAGAAGAAAAACCTCATTCTACTTTTAAGGTGACCATATTTTTTTTACCCAACGCTGGACGGCTTAAAAAGAACGGCATTTATTTCGAAAGGTTTTATGAAGTAGTTCAGTGCAATGAGATTTTTTTAGATATCTATTATTTTTTTATTTTATAATAAATTCACATACATACTCTTTAATTTTAAAGTTGTGCTAGCAGAGCCCCCCCCCCCTTCCAACATCGATTAAATATCTGATCAGGTTCAAATTATACTTCATTTACTTTCTGTAGCGATGTGCCCCTTCCAATGTCTTGGATGCGCGTTGGCAAAATCGTAGGTAGGGAGAAAAAAGCTCATTATACTCTCGACTCTTGTTCATTAAACATACTTTTTCATACAGTACCTGCCAAAAGTTCTGTTCAATCATGAATAATAGTGCGAGTCGAAAACAAGGTTTAAAACCTTTAATATGTCTTCAAATATAAACGAACATCTCGTTGATATTTTCAGTAGTAATTGGTACCAATAACAGCACATTTGAGCAATGAAATTGTAGTGGATAAAATGGTTAATTTTTCCGTGCAGTAGTGTACAGATCATACGCTTCTCACCGGTTAAGAGAGTTATCTCCTTCCTTTTCTGGCCTAGTACTGTTCTTTTCTACTTTGCGCCGGTCAAACGGAAGGTCGCATCGCTACAGAAAGTAGTAGTATAAGTTAACACCTTTTTTAATTATCAAGGTCTTGAACCGGTTATCTTGATCAGAAGGTCGGCTTTTCGATGGGGCCCAGAGGTCGGGTGGCTCCCGGGGACACCGAGATATACACAGAGAAAAATTAAGAAAAATTACCATGCTCGTTAATATAAAGTGAGTGCAAGAGACATGTACGAGGTTTGTTAAACAAATATACAAATTTTGTATTTTTTAAAAAATTGTCTATTTATTCATGAATATCTATCTTGCCCCGTTCAAAGTAATCCCCACCAGATATTATACACTTGTGTCAACGTTTCTTTGAATCCTAACCCGCGGAAATTCAAAATTCGCAATACTTTTTGAACAGACCACGTATAGACAAAATTTAACATTATTAGTCCAATAAATTTTGTAATAGAATCTTATAAATTTTACTATAAAGCAAAGGAATTTTTACCCGTGCTAGTACGGGAGATACCCAGGATTTTTAGACAGCATGATAATTTTTCTCTCAGTGATATTGTCAGAACAAAAGGCTTATTCAAGATAAAACTTTAACATGTTCTGTTTGTTATATGTTTATAAACCAATATCCGGCCGACTGACTGGGAATTTTTTCTAGAACGTTTTTCTTAACGGTCAGTTCACGTGACTTGCGAATTCATACAAATTGGTTTGCACCTCCAAAGACTTTACTCCATTCTTGTTCCTGTTCAAATGTATTTTAACTTGTTTTGTTTAATTAATAAATTCACATTGTATTTCACTAAAACGGCTTATTATTAGAAAAGCTTTAACAGATATGAGCCACACGTCACGCATGTGACGCTGTAATGTAAGGCATCTATAAAACATTCTCAAGAACATCGTATTCCATTGTGTATTAGCTTATGTCGTGAGTAAATCATAGTTAATGCCTTTAATATGAAAAAGAGTATACTTATCCGTAGTAATATCTATAGATTCTGCTGCTTCACAAAATCTACCATCGTCCTTTTAGCGACATCGTGCTGTTACGTAACAAGTAGTCATATTCTTACCGTTTGATCTGGCTGTAAGTGGGTAATGAATAAAAAAAATACGTATGTATCATGGACGAATTGCCTCTTCCCAATTAAAAATCAACCAATGAAGTGCTGCTCTTTGCGACTTATGATACAACTAAAAAAAAATACTGAGGAATTTATGATTTCCTGATACTAAAAGTAGACAAAATTGACTTCAAATAAGCATGATAAACCAACATAGTATGTGTACAATATAGGAACTTATGACACTCTTTCCTATCCTGAGCTAATCTTCGCACTTCCCTAAAACTAGAACATCCCTCACTTAAATATTTGCCAACAGGTGCTCGTGAACGAGTATATCAAATAATTGTGTTAAATAAGTTAATTGTTTCTTTAATAACACGTTGGTATTGAGCACGTATTAAGGCATTCCACTTAAATTTTATTCATATGTTGGCATTTCCTTCAAGTCGTTACTACTACTTTTGAGGTCTGCTAAATTAATTCATATAACCATAATACTAGTTGAGCAAGTATCTTATTAATTTACATTACATAACATTAGTTATCAATTTTAGTATTATTTAGTGATAAAATCAAAAGCCCTACCGACTTCGTCCATGGTCATTCCACAGTACAACTGTCATGGACTGTCATTTAAACGTTAATTGTCAGGGAATCTTTTCGGATATTCCTTGACAGTACTCCAAATTCTTGTAATTTTCTTCTGAATACTTGTAACTTTCAACTAACATGAATATTGTTTGTGGAACTCATAACTGGCAGAACGTTTTTCAACAGCTTGCAGAACGAATTACTTTGCTCAAACTTAAGGAAGGAACTCTCAGATGCATGGCTGACGCACCTAAAGAAAAAAAGGACCCTTGTGCCAGCAATGCGCCCGATTCCTGTTCCGCAAGTTTTTCTCTGAACTCTGAAACAGAACAGGAACAACCAAGATGCCGTCCAAAAAGAGAAGATTCAGATGATGATGATGACGACGATGACGATATAGATTGCTTGAAACAATCTCACGTTCTATCCCCATCGGATCTCGAAAAGCTGTGTAAAATTCAACGACTTGCCAAAGAGGAAGCAGCGTTAAACGCGAAGTTAAGGTCTCTGGAACAGCGCGCAGAATGTACGGACATTGACGTGTGTTTCGATCCGAATACAACAAGCGTCACCCAGATCTTTGATTCCGGTGTAGACACCTGCATGTGCTCATCAAAAAAGAAAAAATCTGACCTCAAAAAGTGTGCTGAAGTTGATGAACTGGATAAAAAATTCCAGAAAGTCAATTGTTTGTTGGCAAAACAAAAAACCGATTTAAAAGTAGCTTTGGCTTGCGGATATTGCATGCTCGCCGATCCTAAAATTCGAAAAACGTTTAAGAGAGCAGAAAAATGGTTGAAATGTAGGAAGGACCGTCTTGCCGATCTGCTGGACTGTCTTGATGACGACTTGGAATGTCTTTGCGAGAAAGTTGAACAAAACAATTGCGAAAATACGAAAACGAAACTGCAGCTGTGTGTGCTACGGAAAAAATGCGACGAACTTGTGGCAGATATCCGACGAACGTTAGGATCGTGCTATTGAACAATGTAACTTTTTTATCTGCTTATAAGAAATGTACTTTTTTTTAATGGTAATCACAAAACAATGCAAAAAATATACACATGTATTAAGCACTTGTGTAAATAATTTTGTTCAATTCTGATAATCAAATACGTTACCTAAAACTAGAACAACCCACATCCTTAACTATTTGCGAACAGTAATCTAACCTAGTTATACCTCTACCCCTCTTAACTCCTGTTTCTGCCTCTAATATATGTCTCTGACTAGACCTTCATGTCTGAGGAGTCCCACCAACCTATCTCGCCTATTTTTAATTGATTTCATAATTCGCCTATAACACCACATTTCAAACGCTTCTAACCTTTTCTTTTCCGCTGCGCCTACTGTCCATCTTTCGTACCCGTACAGCGCCGTGCTCCAAACATGCAATTTGTCTAATATTTATCAATGGCAGCAAATATTCAATGATTGTGATTTACTACCGCAACTCGGATTTATTGCGAAATTGCGTTTATGTCATTCACACAGTATGTATAAATTAAACTAAATTTATTTTGAAAAAAATACTAAATAACTTATAGTTTTATTGTGCCATCTTAGAAATACTGGAAGGAGACGCAAACATCGTTATCTAATTTATGGTTTTGCTTTACTTTATTCTTCTGGAAAAGTATTAAATGTCTCATTAATACCCATCATCATCTAACAACAGTATAATCCCAGAATTGCTTACTGCAATTAACTAACTTATTACTTTTTAGCTTACTTGCTGTCAGAATAGTTGAATGGTCTTTCCATTCTAATCCAAATTATTCCCTGTGTATAAAAGTTAGTCTCTTTATATCCATCGTCATAAGGTCGTCAGTCCCGAGACTGGTTGGACACCCACCTCGACTCTTTCTTATCCTGAGCTAACCGTCGCATTTCCCTAAAACTAGAACAACCAATATCCTTAACAATTTGCGAACAGTAATCTAATATCTAGGTCTACCTGCACCCCTCCTATCTTCCGTTTCTGCCTCTATGTCTCTGAATAGACCTTCAAGTTTGGAGGTGTCTTACTAACCTATCTCGTCTATTTCTTATTGACTTCCATAGAGTCCTCTGTTGTGTTACTCTTTCTAATACCTGTTCAATTCTTACATTCTCTATCCACGATATCCTCATCATTCGCCTGTAACATCACATTTCCAACGCTTGTAACCGTTTCTTTTCCGCCACGCCCACTGTCCATGTTTCACACCCGTACAGCGCCGGGCTCCAAACATACACCTTTAACAATCTTTTTCGAATTCCTAAATTAATAGTTCGCGAGCATAGAAGCGACTTCTTTTTATTTAAAGTAACACGACCCTGCGCTATTTTCTGTTTTATACCCCTACTGGCTCCTTCCGTCCTGACTTATCCGACTTCCTAGATACCTAAAATCGCCCACTTCTAATATTTCGTCTCCTATCTTAATATTCGCCTTTTCCCTACTTTATCTTCCCTTGCATACCAGTATTTATGTTTTACTTTTATATAGGTAAGTGTAAACAAGTGGAATAAAAATGCTCTTTGAAGTTAGTTTTTTGTCAACATTCAAGCTTAATCCAACACATGCGTAAACTACATGGATATCTTACACAAGACATGAACCAAATAAATTTACGACTTTTTCAGGGCAATTTTAAAGTTATTAATCCTGACGCTTGCAAACTACCTTCTTAATCATATTGAAATGGGGATATTTTATGCACAATAGACGGTTTTAGAAACAAGTAAACTAGAAATCTCCAATCACTAATCTATTATTTATTAATATTTTGAATGCCGTCAATTGGACATAAAATAACCGTATTCCAAAATAACTAAAAAGAACTTCAGTTTGCATGTTTCAGGATAAATAACACCTTACAGCTACCGTTGAAGAAAACCTAAATTAAGGGGCGAAACGTTGCAATACGCTGGTTGAAATTTATTGTAAATAAAGTATTGTACTCATCTTATTTACATCAGGGTGGTTTGTCATTATTTATTATTATAAATTTACGTATTTTCATATTTTTAGATCCTCCTTTTAGGAAATGACAAAAGGAATAGTTCACTGCACACGACTTATAATTGTTATATTTTGCAGAGTGTTCAAATGAAAAATCAGAACTTTTCTTCAAGAATATCGCTAAATGTTTTTCATTAGTATTTCTGATAGTCCTGCACGGAGCATATCTAGACGAAGACAACGATTGAATGAAAGACGTAATAAGAATTAGACTGCAGATAAAAAACTAAAAATATTTAATTTAGGATTCATTTTGCACGTAAATATCAATAAAATATTGGACAATATGCTAATCCGAGCCAGTTGTAGTACATTAAAAAGAGACGCAGTCAATTTGAATTGAAAAACAATCCCGACTTAGGCATAAAAGTAACAAAAAGGACAATAAATTACTTACATTGTTACGTCGAAAGTATCCACTTAGTTACTAAATTTTCCATTTAACAGTAGTTAGTAATAGTACTGATATAACCATGGGAAATTCAATATCATCTTAAATCATTTCTCGGTGCCAGATTTTTTTAGTTTTATCGAATATATGCACATCTTTTGAACCAAAAATGATCTAAATCTAAAAAAGATAAAATTGTTACCTACTCGTACCATACTTTATGTGTTTAATTGATCAATCAATCAATTGCATAATTTTAATATAAATAAGAATGAATGGCTAAATGTGTTGCCAAGCGCCAAACTCCAAAACGGCTGGTCCAATTCGACTAATTTGTTTTTAAAACATTCCCTTAAGTAAGGGGAAGGTTCTTATGAAGAGAAACATTGCACACCATACCGTACATACCAAGTTATTTATTTCAATCGCTCTGTTGTGTTCGCAATTGACAGGACAAGGTTTGTATGAGTACGAAATTTTGGAAAATCCACGAAAATTGGTATTTTTATAATAAAAAAAAATTAACAAACACATTCGAAATGCTCAGTATTCTGTCGAAACTGCCAGACGCGGATCGCGATTTCGATCTTTTTGGATCTCATCAGCGCGTCGCAGACAGTTTCGACAAAACACACACCAATTTTTAGTTGAAATGTGGAGCTAAAAGGTTTTAGGGAGAAGCGATATTAATTTCCGCAATCAAAGCCGTAGGAAAAAGATACGGGATCATACAATTGCAGCTTGCACCCATCTTGTCATATCTTCGTTATACAGTAGAACCTCTATAACTCGAACATAAAGGGAGACGCTAAAAATTCGAGTTATAGAGTTTTCGATTCATGGAATTGTAAGCAAATTTTGATTCGACTTGTAGAGGTTAAGATTTATCCCTAACGTGTTAACGTTGAGTTATAAATCCTTAAGTGGTAATTGTATTTTATTATTGTATACTCCCTGATTAATGGTGGATTTACATTGCCGGCAAATCCTTCAAGTCGATCATTTACTTTTCTTCGAACTATAGACGTAATAAGTTGTAAGAGTTGTAAAATAAACAATTCTATATGTTCGAGATACAGAGGTCCAATTTAATTTTTCGGGTTATAGAGGGAAGATATGTGTCAAGATGGCTTGCAGAAACTCACTGATTATTTCGGCTAATAGAGGGTTGAGATTTCGAGTAATAGAGGGTTTGGGACTTGAAGGGAAGAGAACAAAACATTTTGTCGAGTTTTGGAGATTTTCGACTTATCGAGGTTCGAATTAAAGAGGTTCTACTGTATTTCTATATTCGTCACATTTTCTCCTTTCTATTCAATAAATAAAACAAAAAAATATCACTCAACATATGTAAAGTCATAAAATTTGAGAACAAAATGAAAATTTCCTTTTATTACCTTTTGTCATTTATGCTCGTTTCGTGATCACACCAGGAGAGCTTCATTGATTTTTTTTATCCTTTCGAGAGTACCTACATAATTCAATCTTGATAACCTGACAGGACTTAACTCGAATAAAGGAAACCTTCGTCCAAATGTTTTATACCTACCACATTTAGTTTTCCTTAACATTAGACATTTTCTTGAAGTAATTATTTCGTCATACAGTTTGTTCTTTTATTATTTATCGATTGAAAACGTTACCAAATTACAACCAAATCTTTATTATCAGTGATTTGAATTACAAATTTCGATTTAACGTACATAACATTTGAAAATTTAAGACAAAAAGTGCAAAAGTGGAAGTCTTCCGTCTTATCATTCGACCATTTCCCTATTTCAGAATTAAATGGAGACGTGATTATTTGTTATCGGTAATTTGATGAATAGTTTTCCAAACCTCTGGACTGGTCATGGTACTCCTGCAGTAAAAATCCTGAACTAAACAAAACCATTGCACCAAAGGAAAACCTAGAGCCCGCAACACAAGGTCACGGGTGGAGTTTTGAGTATTTGTTATTACTTTAGTTTAAGAGATTTTGTATTTTTGCTTTTCTCAATAGGTTTCCTTGGTTTGGTTTGATAGTATTGGTTTTTGATTTTTGTTTTTGGGTAATTCGGCAGCAGAAGGATCGATCGTTAGCAACCGCATCTCAACCGTGCCTCCTCCGACATGCACCGCCGTACAGCTCCGCAGAGCCTCAGTACGCTACACAGCAGAAGATTAATTCCTAACGATCGATCCCAGAGCGCACGTTTTTCCCAAGGCCGAAGCCGAGGGTCACCCCAGGATCTTTACGAACAGGACGGCACCTGCACCAGTCCATAAGTTCCCGTCTTCTTTTCGAAACCAAATTTCACAATCATGTTAACGGACGTGGATGTATTTTCTTTCTATTTCTGCTCAATCGGTAAAATGAATCCATTATTTAAATTTTGATGATGTTGTCCCTATGGGGTTGGCATTTCTTATTATTTGTTGTGGATGGTTGATAAAAATGATCTGTAAATGATAAAAATAGTAAGTTAGATTTTAAAGGTTGCATCTCGTCCGTTATAAATCTGAAAAACAAATCTCATGAGGATGTAAACTAGCGACGAGCAAAGTCGGTCTATGCAAACGAAAAATTATTAGGTATACTTCATTTACTTTCTCTAGCGATGTGCCCCTTCCAATGTCTTGAATGCGCGCTGGCAAAAAAAGCTCATTATACTCTCGACTCTTGTTCATTAAACATACTTTTTCATACAGTACCTGCCAAAAGTTTTGTTCAATCATGAATAGTAGTGCGAGTCGAAAACAAGCCTTAAAGCCCTTAATATGTCTTCAAATATAAATAAACATCTCGTTGATATTTTCAGTAGTAAATGGTACCAATAACAGCACATTTGAGCAATG
>NW_020439025.1:360173-361717 GCF_000699045.2 Agrilus planipennis
GTTTGGTCACTTTTTCTCGGCTTTACAAAAAAAATTCAGACTTTACTATCGAGATTAAACAAAGGAATATAAAAAAAATTGTTCCTGCCAAAAAGTTGTTTTTGCCATACCATACCACATTATACCATACCCGACATGGTTACCGGCTGGCAACCTATAGCGTTATATTCAGGAGAATCTTCCTAACAAAACTGCGTAAAAAAAATTAATTTAATCCGAATAATTTTTCCCACTCACCCGCCCATATTACCTGGAATAGTACCTAAACACCTACAAGTAAAATTTTGAAGTCGGCTTTCGGCAATATATTTAATAAATTTTATTAATCTAATTTCTAGTACACCACACATACGGTTAAATAATAAAACGACCGATTATGAGTAAATTCGCCGGCACGTGTAGGCCTAGGCACAGCATGTAAATATGTAAACAGTTTAAAACTTTAAAAGGGCTTCTTCCTTTATTTTTCTCATTTATTGGTTATTCTTTATTGTTTATTTTTATTTGAACATGGTCGACAACTATTTTATTGTTTTCAGTTTTCATGTTACTACCGGCTTATCTCTTCAAAGCCTTTTAAGCTTTTAAGGTATACCGACGATCACGATACGTCCACCATCAGGAAATAGGAATAGGGTAATACCGTAATACGAAAAAAAAATTACCGAACAGAGAAATCACACATTTCTTTGTCGACATTTTTTCTTTCTATGTCGTATGATCGAAAATAAAAAATGGTTCATCTAAAAATATCTCGTGCTTCTCGGAAATTTCAAAATCTATTAAACAAAGTGTAATAGGTATCCTTTTAGAAGCCGTAAACTGTATTTATTGGACTTATAGCTATTACCTACTTTATTACTTATATGAAAAGATGGTTGAAGGATTTCTAGGAATTTTTGTTACACCACGTCGTATTTTTAAAGAGATAAAATTATTTACAACCCCATTTTAGCTGCGAATTTTTACTCTAAAGAAGCTATTTTGGCATCAGTGCTGTGCCTTATTTTTTCAAATTAAAACCAACGCCAAAAACAAATTGTTTGTTAATGAACTGAGGAAACTTATATATTATATAAAAACCATATCGCAATCACTTCAAAAAAGGGTTGCCAACATTTCTTCTGCAAAATATAGTATTTTTCAAAGTAAGCTATAAAAAAATATAGTACACGTCAAAAAATACTATTTTATGGAAAAATAAAAAAATAGACAAAGATATGTTTGTTACTTAAAATATATTTTTTTGCACTTGCATTTTTTTCACATTTTTTTGTCTACAACTGGGATCTGTCAAATGGGCATACACCATCTGGTGGCAAAATTTATAACTCGAATGAGGGAAAAATTTACATAGGAACTGTGCACGCAAATTGTAAAACTGTTTATTAAAATAATAAAACACGTTAAAAAAGTAAAAATTTTTTTGATGATGGAGTCGACGAAGTTTTCTTCTAAAGTTAAATCAAATAAAAAGTTAATATGTTCAGTGAAAAGCTGCAATAGCACTTCAGACATAGATCTTCACTCTTCACCTACATTAA
>NW_020439025.1:362860-366141 GCF_000699045.2 Agrilus planipennis
AATTCCGGAATAAAAATTTGTTCACGTCATTTTAATGCACATGATTATATTTCAGCAAGTATTTACCATCAGCCATAACCTTAATATTTAAAACTAGAATCATACTAAAATTATAAAGTGAGAAATTATTTATTCCTGTGTAATTGATTTAACACAATTCTAATGATACGATATAAGTATTTTGAGGTTAAGAACCTGCCTGCTGCAATACAACAAAGTTGCAATAATGTGTTTGCAACGTTCTCTTAAATCGGTTTTGCACGTGCAAGTCATTGCTTAAATCACCCAGAATCACCTCGCCAATTATATAACGTGAATCACTTTTTAAATACGAAGTTTGTAAAAAGTAGGCAGTAAACTTGACGGAATTTGTTATTTCCGAATTTTATGATGTGATTGGCATTAAAAACACGCTCACCTTCAACGAAATTTCCGTTCCGAGGCTTTGTGTCAGCCCAATCACATATTGTGTCAATACTTATCATTTTATCGTAATTTAAAAACTTGGAAATTGCACGGTACACTATAAGATCTACGATAAATTTTCCTTAATCAGCGCCATGTTTTTAGGCTCATCCCATTTGACGGATCCCAATAGTGTCATAAGCTTTGTTACATTCAATTTTAAATTAAATGTAAACCAAAAGCTCATTTTATATTAATGAGATACTACTTCTATTGCTTTTTTCTCGCCATTTCGAATTCATAACGGAAAATATCACCTATGATTCACGTAAGGGATACTTTCTCGGTTAGCAAGAAGAGCAGGAATGAAGTTATTTTCAGTATATTTTAAAACATGTTGCCATTTTTGGTCTGTAATTTCGTAAGTAAGTTCACTACAAACTTTTACTTTTGCAAAGATTTCATTTAATTTTGTTACTTGAGAAATTCGAATAGGTACTCAATTTTTCTTATAAATTTAAAACTTTTTGTATTGTCTCATAGTCATTAAATAAAACTTCCTATTTTAAATTTAAATTTTGGATTTTATATACCCAATTGCTTTCACGATAATCAAACTATTCATTAAGATAGTCTAAACATTTATCAATGAGTACCATAAAATTACAGTTGGCAAGCCTACTTTAAACAGAAAAAAAAATATGTTTTACATAATCTTTTCACAGCCGGTAATGGTGCGAACACCATTACTGATCTAGAAGATTTTAATATTTAAAAGATGAATAGATCCCTGAAAGGTTTTCTTAAAAAAATTTACATTCAGTAAATATAGAAAATTAAATGCTACAAAAAAGTATAGTTATATTCCAATTTCTACCCCTAGATTAACTTATAAATAATGAATCAGAGCCAATGGGGTGAAAATTTTTGTTTATTGATTCCACACCTACGTTTCGCTTCTGGGTATGGAGGCTTCTTCAAGGCCTGTATAAATTTATTTAATTATTTTTCATATTTATGTGGGACGACTACTCCGAGATGTACCTTGCCTATATCCAATAAAAAAGAATTACCTATTAAAATCGGTTCACAATTGGCGCAGAGATCGTATGAAATACACACAAAAAAAAAACAGAATTGAGAACATACTTTTTTTAGACGAGCTGATAACATTCAATAGGTATCTACATGCCTACTCCATTACCTGGTTAATTCATTGTTTAAGATATTTGTATCACTTTTGGGAAACTCGGGAATCGTGAATAAAACTGACGTGTAATCATATTAATTATTTTAATGTCTTTATGACTTCCCGGGTTAGGTGTACCATTAGTCTTGATGTTTGGGTTACCGTCTAACTGATAAGAGCTTGTTCCGTAGCTGTATGAAATGATTTATACTTTTCTCGCTGTGTATTTCTTTCTTATTGTATTATTTTCAATTCATATGTTCATTCTACATTCGTCATTGTCATCAGAGTTGTACACGAATTATTTTAATAAACTTATAAACGCCTGTCGTTTGGTCACTCTGATTGCAACGGGTAGATTATTATATTTCTAATATCTGAATAGTTTTTCTACCTATTATTAAAAATTGTCTCGTTTTTAATAAATATCATGAATAGACCATGAAAGAGCGGCAACTCGTGTTTGTGTGGCATATGTTGGTACAAGTAACTACAAGACGCGATGGATACTTGCTGCAAAAGTAATCGGGACGCTGCATCATTTTCAATCGGATAAGAAAAAAGTAAATTAATCTTGTCATCATAAAAAGTGATGAAATTGCCACTATTTTTCCCGGAATGTGGAGTATGTTAAGTAAATTATACCGTCAAAACCAAGCGGTTAGATCGAATTTTTTTTTATTTTTCCCCTTTCCCTTATCTTAAAAAGGGCCCAGATTCCGCCACATGTCATGAGAAAAAATGCTGTAAATTACTTAAAAAAGCTGATGTAGGTACCAAAGGGCAGGATTTTGGACGATGTTTTTTTTGGGCGTCAGCTCCCCGACTAATAAGTTTAAAAGAATGATTATTATTATTAAATTCTCTTTGCATTGAAATAATACTTACACAGAGTTAACAATAAAAGTAGTATAAAAATAAAATTATATCGGTATCGAAACTGATACGGATTAAAATATGTAACGTTAACGGAAATGTGTAATTCGTCATTTTCGCGTCTGCATGTAAACACCTGTTTACACCGATCACGGAGGTTCGAAATTTTGTAAAATTGTACAAAAAACAAGTTTATTTTAAAAACGAAAGAAAAAAAAGTGTATTGGTTGCGACATTCTTAGAGAGAGTGAATTCTGTTAGTGTATTATTAAGACTAACATTCGATATCATTTACTATAAACTTCCGACAACTGGTTGTGTCTCATTCCCATATATTAAAATAACAATTGTTAAAGGACAAAACTATTTAAATTGTACAGTCTCTCACACAACAGTCATTATATATACAATTCCTAGGAAATGTATACATTTCCCAATATGTGTGCATTAAAAATTTTTTGAAACAATATTTTATATACATTTCCTAGGAATTGTATACAAAATATTGTTTCAAAAAATTTTTAATGCACACATATTGGGAAATGTATACATTTCCTAGGAATTGTATGAAATTCCAATTTTGTACTGGGAAATGTACAAAACTAATGCTTTCTGCAAATAGAATACTCTAATATATCAGGGCAGGGACATTAAATAATTCAATTCTTCTTCTGTCTTCATTTCGTCCGTCTCATCTTTCTCACCCGAACCACCACCCACCCATTCCCACGTTTCCTGAAAGCAGACTGAAGAGGGCCTTCCGCCCTACCTTCCGGCGTAGTCCGGAGGGACTGCCCGCCCACCAGCACTA
>NW_020439025.1:366564-388311 GCF_000699045.2 Agrilus planipennis
AAATATTTTCAAGCGGGTGGAGGTGGGGGATCGAAAGAGGGTGGTCACTTGAACAAAACCCGATAACCTAACCTAACCTAACCTAACCTAACCTACCCTATTGATAAAGCTATTTAAATAATGTTTTATATAACTTTCTCAATATTTTTATGTATTTTTCATTAGTTTTACCTTTGAATATTGTTTAAGAATGAATATATAAATATTTACATGCCCAGAAATGTATAAAAATTGGCATATTTATTAACTTTGAACCCCTATAATTTTTTATGGGGGTGAGACCGCCACGAATTTTTTATGGCACAGTGGTGGAAGAGACCTCCTCTTTCGATCCCCCATCCCACCCCCGACGAGAGTGGGGGCCATCATCTAGACCTTTACCAAATCAAGTAGTACTCACCAAGTATAATCGTGTGGTAGTTTTAATTAATTCGAATGTGATTTAAGATACAGACTCCTAAAGTTTTCTTAATTGAATGTAAATCCAGTTGGTACGGTCCTTGGCCGCAGCCCTTCGTCAGCTGTTCTCGCCAAATATGTATTGATTACGTCATTGTTTAATTAGGTAGATTTATGACAAACTCGAGTCTCCTTAATGCCCCTGCCCGCCGTAGATGGGCTGATGTGTTGAAATCATGTCACGAGGTATCTTTTAGGACAAAGGATGTTTGGCGGGAACAGCTCAGCTGACAAAAGGCTGAAGCCAGGGTCGTACCTACCGGAATTTCATCCGATTAAGAAAACTTTAGGAACCTGTATCTCAAGTCGCATTGCATTCTACATAAATAATAAACAAAATTCTAAAAAACACTACTACACGATTCAACTCTACCTGACTAAACTTCCTGTCTCAACTAACGTAAAAAATGACCAAAACTATTTTAGTACAAAATATTGAGAAAATGAACATAACTACATTAATGTAAAAAGAAAACAAACAAAAACACTTACCGAATATTAAAACTGCGAAGGACACTTCATTTTAAGGCCACGTTCGTGTAACCACAGTCGCGGTACCGACACCGCGGCGTCAAAACAAAGTTTCGACGATTCAAGCCGTTCCAAGCTTTTTATAGTGTGTCAAGTGGTGGGGTACCAAGAAAATCGTAATAGGTATTTGTATTAATTGTGGTAGGTAAAAATAGGGTTACAAAATATGTACGAATTTTTTTCTTTAGTTATTTTTACAAAACATTCGCAAAAAAAACTTTTGCTTAAGCAAAATAGACACTAAATCGAAATCTATTAGTCCAGCAAAAATTATTCGGATTAAATTCTTCTAATATAAGATGTGCGAGTGGAAGAAAGACAGTAGCAGTCAGTGCGAATGTATAGGGCCAGCAGGCGTTCCTTTTAAATAATTANAAAAGAGATTTTCGCAAAAACAAAACCAATTTCAAAAAGAGAATAAACACGTAAATTAACTTTTCTACGGACAAAATCAACTTTTTAAAAATTTATTGATATTAATTACAAGAATAAAAACTTATCTAAACTACTAGAAGTTAAAAACAAGATTAAACTAAACTGTGTGAAAAAATGGTTTTTTATATCTTAGTTGCTTGCACAGCAAAATGCGCCACGGCGCTGATTTGATGATGCATGTAATACCTAACTACTAGAAGTTAAAAACAAGATTAAACTTAAACTGTATGAAAAAACGGTTTTTTATGTCTTAGTTCCTTGCACAGCAAAATGCGCCACGGCGATGATTTGATGATGCATGTAATACCAATGTAATAGCAGGTGTACAATAGCCCTTGGGCGATGAGTTAAGTAAAAATACACACAAATAAGAATTCTACGAAATGAACTTATACTTAAATAAACTAAAACATTGGATTACAACATGCCATTTGTTTAAACAATCGTGATTTAAACAATACCTGACCGGGTTACCGGCTGGCAAGCTACATCGTTGTATTCAGTAGAATCTTCCGAACAAAATTGCGTAAAAATGTTTAATCCGAATAATTTTGACCACTCACCCGCCCATATTGCCTGGACTATTTACTTTATCTAATTTTTTATACATAGGTACAGGCCTGACGCTGGAAGCTGACGGAAATTTTAATGGCGTGGATGCGTGGTGGCAAAAGTAGGCAGTTTTAGGTATAAAAATTGCAGCCCTCATTCTTCAGTATTCCTATCAGGGGCGTAGATTAAATATTTAAAAATAGGGATCAGTGAGCAAGTAATAGACATACAAACAGAAGAACTAATTGTTGATGTTGTTGACAGTGATAGAGATTGCCATGATGACAGTGAATGTGAAAACTAACTATAAAACAAAGGCAATAGGTTTATTTTTTCTTTTTGATAAGTCATGTTTTTACATTATTTTCTAGTACGCTACTGTCCTATCTGTATTAATACTATAATTTACCTCTACTGAAAGCTTATTTGTGTATCGGTTCCAAATGACTTACCCAAATAGGTCATAAATGGGCAAGTACCTGCGCGACGCTCGCCAGCTTCCTTCGTCAGACCTGTACGTATGTATTTTTTGCATATGTAAGGCGAAATATTCACCAAACAGAAATTACACATTTCTTTACCAACATTTCCGTTTTTAACACCCGACAGAAAAGAGGGTTGTTTAAGTGAAAGTTTAACGTCTTTATCTGTGTACATACATGGCTGTGGCATCGTAGCTCCTGAACATGAACCTACTTGGTTTAACTTTTTTTTTATTGGAAGGTAACTTGATCAAGAGGGGTTTTAATTATTACTCATTACAATCAATGTCAGGAGTTTTATAAATTATTAATTTAAGGTTTATTACAATATATTGTACTAGCGGAAATGCAACCATGTCTATCTGAAAATATCTCCTTTTTTTCTGATAACTTTCCCAAACCAACAGAACTCTCGAAATTTTTTGTACAAAGCCCTTCAAAATGTAAATTTTCATTACTACAGGTCGACACAGATAGGAAGAAGTGTGAATTGTTTCCGTCTATTCCGGTAAACTGGGGTAGGTAGTAGTAGTAGTAATAGGATATGAGAGGATAACTGTAAATGTTTATAAGAATTTCCCTATACCATGTCCTATTTTTCAAAAATAGTTTTAGTATCAAACATTACATTTGTCGTTTGCAATAATTTCATTTACATTTACCATTTCTAAATAATAAGTGGTTTACATTGATCTTCAATTTTATTTGGATTCAATTTTTACATTTAAATTAACAAAAAAATATAATTGACTACATCAGTTACTTATGCGAAAACTAAACTTAGTTTTCACGTAGTAGGTATTCATAAAATTGAACAAAGTATGTACTTATAATTATAATTACGAATCCGTTTATTACTTATTGTACTTTACATATGATTATATTGGAATCCGTTTATAAATCACTTAGTACATATACGAACATGATTACAATTCATATTGTTTGTTCATGTACATATGTATCAGTTTTCACTTCCAATCAATGATAATACTGGTACCTAATATCGTTAGTCAACCTACGAAGTTTTGACGGAGTAGTACGTACTCCCTGTGATAATCGCATTCGATATGCTTTCACCAACGGTTATAATATTTATAAACATTTCAACGGGTTTGTTAAAAATCCATTAATATAAACAATTAACAGTTTCAATGGTTGATTGTTTTAACTACTACTTGAATCCGACTTAATGATAGGTGAACAGAAATCCCGCCAGCATTAAAAAGATTAGCTTCTAATACAGTCAGACTAGTAAAATTTACTTATTTTTACGCAAATGTACGCAAAGCAGACCCATGCACGCCAGCTTATCTGGAATTGTACTAAAACCAAAACAATGAGACTGGGGATTTTCGAAAGAAGAGACACTCTTGCGCCTGCTAGATTCGCAACCGGTCATATAATGTTCTGTCCTTTATCGTATTTTACGCTGATACATGTGTACATGTAAAGTATTGTATATAAAAGAAAAACTAAAAGTGTATTTAAATTCATCTCTAACACAAATGTTTTAGGTAAAGGTCTAGATGATGGCCCCCACACCCGAAGGGGTGGGGGTGAGTGGGATCGAAAGAGGAGGTCACCCCCACCACTGTACCATAAAAAGTTCGTGGCGGTCTCACCCCCATAAAAAGTTATGGGAGTTCAAAGTTAATAAATATGTCAATTTTTATACATTTCTAGGCATGTAAATATTTATATAGTCATTCTTAAACAATATTCAAAGGTAAAACTAATGGAAAATACATAAAAATATTGAGAAAGTTATATAAAACATTATTTAAATATCTTTATCAATAGGGTAGGTTAGGTTAGGTTAGGTTATCGGGTTTTGTTCAAGTGACCACCCTCTTTCGATCCCCCACCTCCACCCGCTTGAAAATAATTTTTTTATTGAATTTTATTTGAATTATAGTGTATGAAAATTGCCAAAATAATCAACTTTCAACCCCCCATAACTTTTCGTGGGGCTGAGACCGCCGCAAATTTTTTATGGGGTTTTACTCAGATGACCACCCTCTTTCGATCCCCCCTACCCATCATCTAACCCCCATAACTTTTCATGGGGGTGAGACCGCCACCAACTTTTTATGGTACAGTGGTGGGGGAGATCTCCTCTTTCGATCCCACCTACCTCCTTCGGGGGTGGGGGTCATCATCTAGACCTTTATCATGTTTTATTATATACAAGCTTTTACCCTCGACTTCGCTTGCGTTTATGTTCTAAATATGTATCAAAGATCATCGAAAATACAATAATTTGAAAAATAATCCTGGCCAGGATCTTGAGGATGAAACTAAAGTTTCTAATTTTCTAGGTTAAACATACACCTTGCGTAAATTACAGTTAATAGTGTTCTTTTTTATCGAGATGTAAAGAAAATTTTTTGTATCCCACGGGAATAGTTTTTTTTTCTGAATAAAAGGTACCCTATGTCCTTCTCTGTTACCCTGACAACGTATGTACAAAATTTTTATAATGTTCGGTTGAATAGCTAAAGCCTGAATGAGTAATAAACAAACAAACCCAATTCGTATTTAATATTAATTAGGATTCGTATTAATCCAAAAGAAAACTAAAAATATCCCATTTTAACAGCGTTCTTCAGTTAATACGTTTTTTTTGTTGCCACCAACGAATATAATTCTTCTTTGCTTATTCGTATATGTAGTAAAAAAATTTCTTTTCATCCCTTAATAAATCAGGAAACATGAAAATATTCACAGTAAATGTGACGAAAGTTCAAATTTTTGATGGTAAAGCAGAAGTTTTCCTCAATTCAAACATGTACGGTATAATTGTTTGCATTTGGGAGGTTCGAGTCAATATCTTTTCCATTTCCTCCCATATTTTGCCGCCAACAAATACTAACTGGATATTAGGTACTGTTGCAATCCTGATGATGACTGCACCAATTATAGTTAAGATCCAAGTAGAAAAGAACTCCCAGAACCTTTATTTATTTATTTTACTTTGAATAATATAATATAATGTATATTATAAGTTCTTAAACAGTCGAATCTTTAAGATTATGGCTGATCTTGTCAATTCAAGAGTATAATTGGACCTTCTTATATTTCTGGAAAGCCGTTCTTTTATATGAACATTTATGGTGTTTTGTCTCAATTGCCATTTGTACGAAATGCTTAACAGAATTGATGCCTGTCATCAGTGTGTTAATACATAATGCGAGATATTATTTTAAGTAGAAGATATATTTACAGTTTTTAAGTACTTGACAAGAAATTATAGGTAAATGTCTATATGATGGCCCCCACCCCCTTTGTGGGATCGAAAGAGGAGGTCTCCCCCACCACTGTACCATAAAAAGTTCGTGCCGGTCTACCCTCCATAAAAAGTTAAATGGGGGTGGGGCAATCGAAAGAGGATGGTCACCTGAGTAAAATCCCATAAAAAATTTGCGGCGGTCACACCCTCATAAAAAGTTATCGGGGTTGAAATTTGATAATTTTGACAATTTTCATACACTAATTCAAATAAAATTCAATAAAAAGAATATTTTCAAGCGGGTGGAGGTGGGGGATCGAAAGAGGGTGGTCACTTGAACAAAACCCGATAACTTAACCTAACCTACCCTATTGATAAAGATTTTTAAATAATGTTTTATATAACTCTCAATAATTATGACTATATAAATATTTACATGCCTAGAAATGTATAAAAATTGGCATGTTTATTAACTTTGAACCCCCATAACTTCTTATGGGGATGAGACCGCACTTTTTATGGTAGTGGTGGGGGAGACCTCCTCTTTCGATTCCCCCCCATCCCCACCCCCGAAGGTGGGGGCCATCATCTAGACCTTTACCGAAATTATATTAAGTGTATCTAATGGTTATCTGAGGTTCAAAAAGTATCGCGAATTTTGAATTTCCGCGAGTTAAGCATATTCGATTTTCGATTTTTGTATGACGTTATGTTGGTACTAATGTGTCTCACTTATACCGACAAGTTCGGTCATGTTGAATGTTCAGTTAATTTTTGACAACTGCTTTGATTGCATGTGCTTGAAAAAAATAGTATTGGCCAATTGTCGAATCACCCTTAAAGAAGTTGCTGAGGACCTAAACATATCGATTGACTCCTGCCATTTAATTTTTACCAATAATTTGGGCATGAGACGGGTCGCCGCGAAATTCGTACCAAAATTGCTCAATTTCGACTAAAAACAGCATCGCATTAACATTGCTAAGGAGCTGTTGGGTTTATGGTTATGACGTGGAAATCAAAGCTCAATCATCCCAAATTGAAGCCGCCGCACAAGCCAAGACCGACAAAGCGCGCCAAGTTAGGTCGAATGTGAAGGTTTTGTTTTTTTCGGTTGCAGGGGCGTGGTGCATTATGAGTTCTTGCCACAGGGTAGAACGGTCAATAAAGAATATTACCTGTAAGTGAATACAGGGTGGAACCTAGCAGTAAATAGTACTTGTTCTTTTTGTAAAACACTTCAGTAGTAGAGTGTTATACATAGGTAGTTAGCTTAAATATAAACCACAGTTGCTTCTTTGAAAAGCAGCTATTGACATTTTGAATACCTAATTAATTCGCTACGTGTGTTTGTTTATTTGCACCATACATACGCTAAAAATTATTAACTTGCAACAGTAATCTAACCTAGGTCTACCACTACCCCTTCTAACTTCTGCTTCTGTCTCTAACATGTCTATGAGCAGACTAAGAAAAACTAATATCGGTTAATAAATGTGGAAATTTTTGAGAAAAAATTAAAATTTCACATATTTTTTATCAAGCAAGTGGTGCGACTTGTCTCCTAGTATCTAGAAGGAAAATTGTAATTAGAAGAATGGATTCAATTTTTGGTAATTCATCCCGATTTTCATATTATGTGATCTGACCAGCAGAATAAGGATAAAACAGCGTCCAAAGCGAAGGATTTCCATAGTACGAGTATGTTTATGACAATATGTCACCATTTGATGCTTTGATTAACTTCGGTGGTAGGAGGCAGTAGCGCGGTACGTATTCACACATTTTTGATTTAATATAAAAAAATATTATTTTGGAATAGCGTTTATCTCACATTTACATTTCAACGAAATGGATTTGTATATTTAGCTTGTATACATTTTCGATCAACTTCAAAAAAAAAGATGTTTTTTGTGCGATTGATGTGAACCGATTTCAATGATTTTTCCTTTATTGAATAGGCTGTAAATCAAGGGTGGTCCCATTCAAAATTGAAAAAAAATTTCTACCTTTTTGAGTGAAAAATTCGGGAATGAAGTTCGTATTAATTTTAGTTTGTACGTGGGTGTACATATAGGCAGTTTTGAAGTCAGTTTCTATTTTTTGTTTAAAAACGGTAATTATTATGAATTCAATTCACATCTCGCAAGGGTTCTTCTCAGAAAAGATCAATTGATTGCAATGTAAATATGTAAGTACGTTATTATTTTTTATTCCTTCTTAAAAGGAAATTCAATCGATATATTTCCCATATGAAATATGATAAAAAAGAAAGAATATGAGTTAGAAACTTTGTTATTTATTGCTGCTTCTTATAGATATTAAACCCTGTTCCCATGGGACGTCGCAAATATGGCGTAAAGCGATATGGCGAAATAATGATTGCTTCCCTTTAGAGAATGTGAGGGAGGCATTTCCGTCTGCAATATCCACTATGAAACAAAGTAATAACTCTGACATGTGTTGTGCCTGTTTACTTCCTACAACATAAGGCACACCACGACACAACCAATTTTAAGTTGGATAAGTTTTAAAAATAGGATAAGACAAAGCAACCGAAATACAAAATAAAAATGTTTAAGAGTTTGTAGTTTTAACCTCTTCCTCATGAGATTTTTCACATTGTTATTAACGTTCCGGAAAAGTGCTACGAAAAGTTACATTTCAGGCCGTGTAGCGTAATTAACATATGATACCCCAACAAAATACTTCAAGAACAATTAAAATTTTGCCACTTATGCAAAATTATGCATGATTGCAAAGTTATATAATGAAATTTTTTCGCTTCGGTCATTATATTCTTTTAACTAATCGTAAATATATCGTTTCCCTTTTTATTATTTCAGAATGTTGCTGTTAGCCATTTAATGACGTCGATCTTCCATAGAAACTGTGTAACTTGTTGTAGTTTTCTTACGTAACAGGTCAATTAAAAAGTCCCCGGCCTAAAATAGTAAAACACATTTTTTTTGCAAAATTCGTTTTTTTTATTCAATTTCCTTCAAGGGTGATACACTGATTATAGCGATCCTCCAACTTTTCGATACCATTTTTGTAGTACGATTTGTCCTTTGCTTCAAAATAGGCCTCAGTTTCGGCGATCACCTCTTCATTCGACGAAAATTTTTTCCCAACGAGCATTCTTTTGAGATCTGAGAACAGGAAGTAGTCGCTGGGGGCCAGATCTGGAGAATACGGTGGATGCGGAAGCAATTCGAAGCCCAATTCATGAATTTTTGCCATCGTTTTCACTGACTTGTGAGACGGTGCATTGTCTTGGTGAAGCAGGACTTTCTTTTTCTGCAAATGCGGTCGTTTCTCGGCGATTTCGTCCTTCAAACGATCTGATAACGCTATGTAATAGTCGCTGTTGATGGTCCTTCCTTTTTCAAGGTAGTCAATGAAAATTATTTCACGCGCATCCCAAAATACAGACGCCATAACCTTGCCAGCCGACTGTTGCGTTTTTGCACGCTTTGGAGCGGGTTCATCGTGTGCAGTCCACTCCGATGACTGTCGATTGGACTTCGGAGTGAAAAGATGGAGTCATGTTTCATCCATTGTCACATATCGACGCAAAAACTCGGGTTTATTACGCGTGATCATCTTCAAACACTCGTTGTTTTTGGTCAAAAGTGAGCTCGCGCGGCACCCACTTTGCACAGAGCTTTCTCATACCCAAATATTCGTGAATGATGTGATGTATACGTTCCGTTGATATCTGTAGAGTGTCTGCTATTTCATTCAATTTCATTTTACGGTCCTTCTAAATCATTTTGTGGATTTTTTTAATGTTTTCTTCCGTAACAGCCTCTTTTGGGCGTCCACTGCGTTCACCGTCTTCGGTGCTCATTTCACCACGTCTAAACTTAGCATACCAATCCTTGATGGTTGATTTTCCTGGGGCAGTGTCCGGAAATTCGTTATCAAGCCAAGTTTTTGTTTCAACTGTATTTTTTCCCTTCAAAAAGCAATATTTTATCAACACGCGAAATAACTTTTTATCCATTTTTTTCACAATAACAAAAGTTGCTTCACTAAAAATGCTATAATTCACAAACTAATGATCCGACAGCACAGCCGTCAAATTTATAGACGCGTCTTTTGAAGGTATGGATTTAGTTCTGGTGCCGCCATCTATGTGTCAGGCCGGGACTTTTCAATTGACCCTATATTTCTTTGTCCCTTAACCACGCTGGTGTATCTAGCTGAATAGTTTGCTAATTATTTCAGAAACACTCTATAATAATATAGTTTTCTGTGCCTTACCATGAAATTGGGAAAAATTAGAACATGGCAAAGAACCATCATATGGCGAGTGAAGATGGCAAACCGCCTCATCACCCTGCCTTACTCGCTTCTCGTAATTCTTCGATTTCCTAGTTTATCATTCGTCTCTTTGTCTCAGCGATTATTAAGTAACATCCTAATTCACTGTTACAATTTCAAACAAATAAATTAAATATACCAACTTTGTACTAGTGTGACATAAATGAGCCTTTATGGATACTACATAATAATAAGCATTTCTTTGTAGTTTTGGTTTATATGTAAAATACATTTATGACCAGTTATATTCATATTAAAAGAGCGGCTGTTTTTGGAAAGAAGTTTTAATTGCATAGTCTTGTTGAGTATAAAAATTAAAAACATTGTTTCTATTTTGTGCATAATATAAATAAAAAAACTCAGTTGTTTAGAATTACTCTGTTAATATGCAAATAGCAGCTGATTTTTTTTTTTGAGGAATACAAATAAACTACAATGGATTAACAATATGAAAAGATCGGCCGAAGCAATGAAGAAATATCATCAAGATATCATTTCTGTTTGGTATTTAACGATTACGTTGTTGCTTTAAATCAATTGTAGGCTTGAATATTTAAACTTAAACAGTATCGTTCGTATGACATACAACATTGCATTTGTAAATGATTGATTGATTGATTGAGTGGAAGCGAATTAAAGCAAGAGTCTTTCTTAAAAGCAATACGTTTTATGTAATCCATCATCATCCATTATTCTGTTTATTTAGAGTTCGTTTTCTCTTCAGATTTTTGTATGATATGAAGAAAGTGCTGTTTGCACCAGCTCGAGATGTCGTGCATGAATTTATCGTATTTAGGTATCAATGTTAGAACCGAGCAATATACATATATGTATTTATAGGTTGTCAATTATTCTTGTGGGCACAAAATTTATATAAATACACCGATGGCTTGTCCATAAAAACTGAGCAGCAAATCAAGAGGTTTAGGTCATGGCTTAGCATCCGGGAGGATGCCGATTCGATTAGGGTCCGTCTGCCACGGTCCAAATTTTTTTGTGGTAGCCTTGGATCACTTTGGCAAATGCTGGGGCAGTAATATTCCACAGATAATCTTTCATTCTCTTCTGTCTTCATTTCGTCCGTCTTATCTTTCTCACCCGAACCACCACCCACCCATTCCCACGATTCCTGAAAGGACGCTGAAGAGGACCTTCCGGCCTACCTTCCGGCGTAGTCCGGAGGGACTGCCCGCCCACCAGTATTACTGACTGGTGGGAATGAAACACCCAAAAGTTTTTTTTGTCCATAATAGCTGCGCAGCTGCAATCCTGTCATCCTTTATATAGTCAAATTTTGTCGATAACCTTTACGTTAAAGCTGTCAATCATCGGTATATAGAAAACTGCTAAATCATCTTGAGGAATTTCAGAGAAAGGTCTTGATTTTATCTAAAGTTAAAAACTATCCGTCATCTTTTAGTGTTAACACGGGCGTTGAAGTTCAAAGAATCAAGCTTTGCGGTGTTTACTGAAAGAAACGAATTCCTTGTCAAAATAAAGTGATATACAAATTGCAGATGGGACACGTAGATTTATGACATTTTCATGAACCTTACCTCATGCGTTTGTATGCAGTAGTCCACCAAAATACTCGAGGAACCTGCTGCTTCTCTGCATGTAAGGAGAATAAAAGGAATGGTCTAAATCGTCGCTAGAGGACGTGATACGTCGATTGATGACTTTCTCATGAACCTATCTTGACGCGATTCTAAGGTGTAATAGACCATAGGACTCGACGAATCTACAGATTCAATGCGTTGAAGGAGAATTAAGTGAATGGTCGAAATCATCGTTGGAGGACGTAACACGTCGATTTATGACATTTTCATGAACCTTACCTTATGTGTTTCCAGGCAGTAGTCCACCAAAGTACTCAACGAACCTGCTGCTCCTCTGCATGTAAGGAGAATAAAGTGAATGGTCTAAATCGTCGCTAGAGGACATGATACGTCGATTGATGACTTTCTCATGAACCTATCTTGTCGCGTTTCTGAGCAGTCATACACCAAAGTACTCGACGAATCTACACCTTCTAAGCGTAGAAGGAGAATTAAACGAATGGCCGAAATCATCGTTGGGGAACGTGACACGTCGATTTATGACATTTTCATGAACCTTACCTCATGGGTTTGTATGCAGTAGTCCACCAAAATACTCGAGGAACCTGCTGCTTCTCTGCATGTAAGGAGAATAAAGGGAATGCTAACCATCGAGGGGTGCATTTGGCCGAGGTTGAGATAGACGTTTAAGGCGATCTTAATTTCGTTTGTATCATCCTTTAGACTGTGATTAATATTGAAGTCCCCCACAAACGATGATATTATCCAAGTCGAAAGATGGTGCATATACGTTCAGACTATGAACGAAGACTTCGTATGGTGCTCTACCTGAATACGGGGGTAGATATATGCTAATATTTGGATATCTTGTCTACTATTGTTATCCCATTAGCATTCTCATTTTTCAGTCATTAAAATAAGATTAAGTTAAATCGAATAATTTTCCGAAAATTTACAGTTAAATGTCTACAATTCGAAAAGTTTCACTTGCATCGTGGTTTCATAAAACCACACAACTGTTTTTTTTTTTTTTAATTCTTAACGTTCCCTTAATTCTTCCCATTCGACTCCGCGAGCCCCTCTTGTTTTTATCTGTAGCCGACACTTAACACCCTCGGTTTCTTATAGGTACAGGCTGTCACATCAACAAGAACAGTAATTTTCGCTAAGATAAGGTGGTCTATGCTATGCCCTGACAAACAGATCAGGTATCAAACGCTCACGTCGGAAAACGTAATTATCGAGACCAAGTTCATTTGAGCAGGTATTGAAGTTTAGCAATGGTTTGGTATGAATCAAAAGTTGATGAGTATTGGAGCCAAGTCCCGAAGTTTCTCTAGCTTCTTGATGGAGTGGACGTCTTTGGAGTAGACCATATAACGTCTGTCTTGCGAAAAATAACATCCATTTTGACTAAGCACAGAGCTGTGTTCGCTGATAGATACAATGGTAACCATATCCTTCTTGAGCTTTACAGTAATCATGGTTTGTGAGATAGTGTTATTAATTTCAACCAATTCATTAAGAGATATCAAGGAAATTCTTTGAAGTTGGATTTTATCGATAGCCATACACTTTGACGTTGTCAGGTGAGAGTGATACAACAGGTAGACCTGGAACATTAGCAGGTTTAAATACTATTAACAGCAATGCCTTAGCAGTAGCCAAGTCATTCGCATTAGCATGTTCTCTTACATTGAAAAAAATAGCAAACCGTGACACCTCCCTTCCTCACGCAACAAGACTGCAACTCTCGACTCCCCAGCACTTGCTTACCTATTTGAATGGTTTTAGCAAAAGATAATGATTCTTGTTTTACTTTTATAAATCCTCTAACTTATGATGACACATCATGTTAATAATTTAATGTGTGTGACTTTATGTTGTACAAAGATCATCATAAGGTAGTCTTAACACTGGTTGGACACCCACCTCCACTCTTTCCTATCCAGAGCTAAAATATTCACATTTCCCAAAAACTAGAACAACCCATATCATTAGCTATTTGCGAACAGTAATCTAATCTAAGTCTACCTCTACCTCTCCTAACTACAATTTCTATCTCTTATATGTCTCTGACTAGATCTTCATGTCTGAGATCGTGCCCTACCAATCTACTTTACCTGTTTCTTATTGACTTCCATAGAGTTCTCTGTTTTCATATTCTTTGTAATACCTCTTCATTTCTAAGCTTCTTTATCCACGGTACCCTCATCATTCACTTGTAACACCACATTTCGAACGCTTCTAACCTTCGCCGCGTCTATCGTCCATGTTTCGCACCCGTACAGCGCCGCGCTCCAAACATACACTTTTAAGAATCTTATTCAAATTTCGTGCGGGAGCGTAGACGTGTCTTCTTTTTACACAGGTAGTAAACCCTTTAATCTTTTATAAAACATTGAAGATAAACGATTAGCAAGGTATTAAAATTCAATAGACCCCGATTAAGTTCTCGACTACCAAATTAATGTGGTGCTGAGTCACCTTTAATACGAAAGCGAACAAGAGTAGGTTAATAATAATGCAAGATTCTCATTGGCCCATTGTGGTCGAACAGGAGAAGGAAATAATGTGCCACTGGTTAGAAAGTCACGTTATAATTTCTGCATATCGTCATGAATCCCTTAACGAAACAACCGCTAATTAAATTGCAAAATTCACAGTGCACCTGCAACATAAATATAGTGGACAAAGGTATTATACCTCTGATTATACTAAAAGCAATTAAAATAACATTTAGAAAATTGTTCAGTGACACACCGACCTACTGCCAGTGATTTTGACTGAACAAAGAACAATCTTAGGTTGGCTGTAACGTAAACATCGTCAATTACACTTAATCTAACCTAATAAATAATAAACAATGCGTGAGTCAAAAATACTGTTCGATTTGGCGGTATCCCGCCGGTTTACTAATTTGGTGAAATCACTTCGAAGAAGTAATGGACTGTAGATTTGTTTTATATACAATTTTATTTACACAATACACAATATATACAATGTCGGTTANTTTATGAGAGGTGCTATACTAGCGGTGATGCTCCGCGATTTGTGACTAATTGATTGCAGATTGCAGCATGCAGCGATCACACCGCAATTGATCTGACTCACTGATTCGAATAGACATTCACAATTGTGACGGTGGCACCGTGTTTAAATTTCGTACATGATTGAGTTGTATGCACACGTACCGGACAGATCGGTCATATTTGGAAACCAATTTATCGTTAAAGTATGGCAACTTCTTCATATTCCAAAGTATGACATTTATTGGATAAACGGAGCAGTTTCTTCCTTTGTGTTTCCGCCTTCTTTTATGTAATTTTGGCATAATAATATGTACCAACTGTTTCGAAAGGGGACAAGTCCCCACCACTATACCATAAAAAGTTCGTGGCTGTCTCACCCCCATAAAAAGTTATGGTGGTTAGATGGGGATGGGGGAAGGGGGGATCAAAAGAGGGTAGGGTGATCGAAAGAGGGTAGGGGGATCGAAAGAGGGTAGGGGGATCGAAAGAGGGTGGTCACCTGAGTAAAACCCCATAAAACATTTGCGGCGGTCTCACCCCCATAAAAAGTTATAGGGGTTGAAAGTTGATTATTTTGACAATTTCCATACGCTATATCTAATTCAAATCAATTTCAACAAAATAATTATTTTCAAGCGGGTGGAGGAGGGAGATCGAAAGAGGCTGGTCACATGAACAAAACCCGATAACCTAACCTAACCTAACTTACCCTATTGATAAAGATATTTAAATAATGTTTTTTGTAACTTTCTCAATATTTTTATGACAATTTTCGTACACTATAATTCAAATAAAATTCAATAAAAAAATTATTTTCAAGCGGGTGGAGGTGGAGGATCGAAAGAGGGTGGTCACATGAACAAAACCCGATAACCTAACCTAACCTAACCTATCCTATTGATAAAGATATTTAAATAACGTTTTATGTAACTTTCTCAATATTTTTATGTATTTTTCATTAGTTTTACTTTTGAATATTGTCGTACACTATAATTCAAATAAAATTCAATAAAAAAAATATTTTCAAGCGGGTGGAGGTGGGGGATCGAAAGAGGGTGGTCACATGAACAAAACCCGATAACCTAACCTAACCTAACCTATCCTATTGATAAAGATATTTAAATAATGTGTTATGTAACTTTCTCAATATTTTTATGTATTTTTCATTAGTTTTACTTTTGAATATTGTTTATGAATGACCACATAAATATTTACATGCCTAGAAATGTATAAAAATTGGTGCATTTATTAACTTTGAACCCCCATAACTTTTTATGGGGGTGAGACCGCCATGAACTTTTTATGGTACAGTGGTGGGGGAGATCTCCTCTTTCGATCACCCCACCCCCTTATCTTCTAGAACTTCACCCAGTTCTCTTGAAAACGGTAAACTTTCGGACATACAAACATTTACTTAATTTTCTTTTTTTTCACCCTATGAACAGAAAAAAGTGGAGGTGCATGTCTAATCAGTTCTAGGGCTAATGGCCTTATGATGATGAGTGCCCTATCGCCTCCTGAAACTTTGTTACTTATTTACTTACCTACATTTACATCCTATATGCATATGTAATGTTGTTGCATCTTTTGCTATATTAAGGAAAGGAGATGTATGCAACTCATGTTGGTACCTACACACAGAAAAAATGAAACCTCTTTTGTACCTATTTCACCCAACATCACGACACTCCCCAACTGTACGTTATAATCCTTCTAATTAGCTATTAATAAACTGTCCCAAACTAACAGTAAAGTTGTCCCTAATGCGATGTCTGAGATCTGAAGTGTCGTAATTGGCTTAAGACATAAGATACGTCAACCCTCAAAACTGTCCAGTTCCACTTGATTAATTGACGTTTGCACCCCAAATCACCGACCGTCCATTACGTTTAATTGCTCCACGGTAATTAATCGAGACATGTGACAGACGAGAGAACACGCAGGTGATCTTTGAAGACCTTGGCTATGCAAATACAACATAAATTATGCCAACGCTTTGCATACCACCTGTAAACATAAACATGTTGCACGTGTAAATATACACTTGCTTTATTACTAGCTGGGATACTCAGCTCAGGAAGTTGATATGAGATTGTGTGGTAGTTGGACTAAAAGGATAAACTTTAAAATTTAAGAGGTACAAAGGTAATTCCACCCATTCGACAAAGGCTTTCTACACATTCGAGTGTGTTCTGAACGTTCCACAATCATCTGGGACATTCCAGATTATTTCCGAACATTCCAAAATGTTCCGAGATGTTCCCAAACTTTGGAACGCACGACGGATTTTGCTTTACATACTCCGTCCCAAAAAATATACCCACACATACTGTTTTAATTCTCAAAAGTTCGGGAGAATTTAATTTTCGAATCGAGTTCGAGTTACACACAAAGTACAATAAAAATTATTATGATGATGATGAAAAGTGCAGAATAAAAAATACAAATGTCTAATTACCAATTGATTCGTTGAAGGCTGGATCAAGACTCCTGGTTTCTCATATTTACAAACAAATATATAATTTAAGAATCAAGTTCGAGTTACACACAAAGTACAATAAAAATTATTATGATGATGATGAAAAGTGCAAAATAAAAAATACAAATGTCTAATTACCAATTTATTCGTTGAAGGCTGGATCAAGACTCTCGTCTCTCATATTTACAAACAAATATATAATTTAAGATGAGTGGTTGTGTGGGGATAAGGAGGGTGGAAAGGGTGAGTGGTGGAACAACAGTATGTATCGTACATATGTATCTGTACATAAGCGATTACAAATTTACAAGAATCTATTGCACGAAGACATAAATAGGTAAAGATAAGGCAGGACAATAGAACCAGAATAAAATGTAAATTTGGGAGTATTGAATCGTATGTCCTGCTGTGTTCAAGTAGAAGAAAGCAATTGTAATTTCATTTTAATGACAGGAAAGTTTGCTATTAGAAAAACCTAATTTCCTGTGATACAAACATCTGTTGTGATCCTGAAAGCCTATACAAACAGATTACCTGACTATCGTCTATAATAATTGTTTGTTAAATTAAAATATTGATATGATCTGAACACATACAAAAAAGGCTGCGTTAAAAGCCCACGATGTTCTAAAAGATTCCACACATTCGAGTGCGTTCTGGAACGTTCTACAATGTCCTGGGGCATTTCCAACTATTCCCGAACTTTCCACAACATTCCAAAATGTCCCATGATGTTCCTGAATGTTGGAACGCACTACAGATTTTGCTTTACATACCCCTACTAATAGATAGACCCACCTATACAAAAAAGGCTTCGAATGATCCGAAACGTTCCAGAATATTCTACAACATTCGAGAGTGTTCTAGAATGTTCTACAATGATCTGGGATGTTCCCGAACATTTCACAACACAAAATTCCAAAATGATCTGGAATGTTGTGGAATGCTCTTGAATATCTCGAATGTTCTGAATTGTTCTAGAAATTTCTAGAGGGCGAAACTTCCAGCCCTTAAATCTCCAAAAGCACGTCTTTCAGGTAAAAACGAGAACCTTCTTCATGGATAGATCGACGGTTATCACACCATATAACTCCCTTGATCGTACTGAGGCTCACTTCTGAGTTTAAGCGGCACGCACATTGTACACTTTCTTTTATATATACAGGGTTCTTAAAAGTGAGTGGTACATGAGACGTTTTAGGGAAACTAAGCGTGTAAGAGATGACGAAGTTATTCGTGTTTGAAACTTTTAAAGTTTGGATTTTTTTGCTGAACGCTCAGTATAAATTATGAAGTTTAATTTTGGTTTAACATTAGCCATAGGACACGACTATAAAAATTTCAACACTAAGTCATTTTTTGTGGAAGTTATGATTTGTTATAATTTGGCTTGCGGTATCGATTTTTTTCCTTATAAATTAAATTATCTCCGTAACTCTTCATCGTAAGCATACAAGTTGGTTATGAAAGTTACTTTAAAATTTTGTATTTCATGCGAATTCGTCGTAAAAATATACCATTTCATTTAAAATAACAATGTCGGCATCAACTTCCGGTATAATCGGAAGCGGCCGACAGTTGAAATTATTTTACAATTAGTTAAAAAGATCATCCTCGATAATCCCTATTGTCAAATTTTTTATATCTCTTGATCTCTTAGATACTTAATTTCCCTAAAACGTCTAATGTACCAATTAGTTTGAAGAACCCTGTGAAAGCTGTGCATACGTGTGTATAGTAAGGGAAAACATTCCCCGAACATAAAGTTACACATGACTATACATTTTTGTCATGTCGCAGGATCGAAAATGCATAATTTCTTGAACATGTGAAATACATGTTTTCAAGTCTATCTGAAAACATTTTTTGCTTTTCTAAAAACTTTCCTAAACTAACCGAACTCTCACAATCTTTTGAACAAAATGCAACACCTTCAAAAGGGTTTATTATATACTCAATGTATCTATCACGAACGTGTACATACACAACAACGAAGTGAAGGAAATTGAAGAATGAAGATAAGTAGAAAATACCGAGTTTTGTAAAGGATTGATTGAAGGGATAGCGTTAGATTGAATTAAGAGAATCGTCTGAGATGGAATGAATGAATGGAATTCACTGAATCGGTAGAATTGACTGAACCTCCTAATTTTAGGTGGAAAGGCTTTTAAAAAGTTGAAGGTTTAGAGGAAATGTAAAGAGTAGGGGGATCCAATTCTTTGGCGTTATTCGAAGGAATACCAGGAACTTAAGGTAGGTAAGTGACTTTGACAAAGGTTATTGGCATAAAGATGTTTAATGGACACAGGATGCAGAAAAGGGTCACTTTATACAGCCGAGGGTAATTTGGTAAAAGTATGAAGTTTCAAATAACACCAACTAAGGGTACAGTAGAAGAGGTTCGAAATGGAAAAAAGGAGTTAAAAATAATGAAACTGAAAGAGAAATAATTACGTTGAAAATAACCACGAGAAAAATGAATTCCGAAAACTACAAAAACAATGCTATTAGAGCAAGATTCCAAAGCTGCCAGACATTACTTATTAACTGACCAATAAAATGGGTGGGAAAGAATAGTACTATGTACTTAAACTAGAACAACCCACATCCTTAACTAGCTTCCATAGAGTTATCTGTTCTCCTATTATTTCTGGTACCTCTTCATTTCTAACCTTCTCTATTTATGGTATCCTCGTCATTCGCCTGTAACACATTTCGAACGCTTCTAACCTTTTCTTTTCCGCCGCGCCCACTGTCCATGTTTCGCACCCTTGCAGCGCCGCGCTCCAAACATACACCTTTAACAACAACCTTTTTCGAATATATAAATTAATCGTTTGCGAGCATAGAAGTGACTTGTTTTTATTGAAGACGACTTGACCCTGCGCTATCCTCTGCTTAATATTCCTACTAGTCCTTCCGTCCTGACTTATCTGACTTCCTAGACACTTAAAATCGGCCACTTCTAGTTTTTCGTCACTTATCTTTATATTCGCTCTTTCCCTATTTTGAGTCCCTTGCATGCCAGTATTTTTGTCTTATTTTATTTATTTTCATACAATACTCTTTTATCAATATTCAATTTTATTTAAAGTTATCTCTAACTCCTTCTTGCTAGATGTTAATACTGCTATATCATCTGTACATCTAAGCATACTAATCTTTTGTCCCTGTATATCTGTTCCTACAGTTGTACTGTCTTTAATGATATTGATCGCATCTTAAATGTATAGATTAAAAAGTAACGGTGACAGTATGCATCCTTGTCTGACTCCCTTCCTAATATTTACTTCTTTACGTTACAGCCCCAGCTCTATAACTGGCGGTAATTTCTGCCAGACGCTTCAAAAGTCGCAAAAATAAACATCGTCTAATGCATGAGACTTGCTGAAGCTCGAAGGCACTAAAAGTAGAAATAATGCTTACAGGTAGAATTAATGTTTAAAGAAACTGTAGGTAGGTATGTAAAAAATTAATATTTGATGAAAAATCCACGCTATTTAATTGCTGCTCTCGTAATCGTCGTGGCATCGATTCCATCAAATTACGAGTAAAATCCATCAGGTTCAATTTTGTGTCATTCCTCTTGAAGCGTAGTATGTCGGCAATATGTTTATGGTCATTATCTTTTTGGAAATAATAATTTGATCCACTGTTTCAAATTATGTTTGGGTATATTTTATATTTATATTTTAGTGACCTTTGACCTTGAATATCTTAAGACACACATGTTATGTGACTTTTGGTACAACTTTTATAATGTCAAAATAAAGGTTTGTATATATTTATAGCTTACATCTCTGTTATTAGGGGTACCATTTAAAAAATTAAAATTGAGGGTGATTACACAGAAGCAGTTACCCCGTTGTTTATGGGTTTTGAAAGTTTACTACCTGACTAATGAAATTGGTTTTTGGATATCTCTATTCTTTCACTTCCTGCAGTATGACTAGAAATTATGGGACACCGTGTATACATACATATTATACGTTTATTTATCTTTTTGTTAGGATTATCTCTTTCTTTAGTTATAAAATGTTCCAGAAATCAAAAGGAAACATTTATAACGATGTCGTTAGATTAATAATTCAGAATCATAACAAAACAAATTGTTTTTCGGTTATCATTTTCCGTTTTAACGCGAAAGTTAAAATTCATGAGTTGATAAATATACATTTAAATTGGACGTACATTCATACTTAGATATACTCAAAAATTCTCTTTGCGACTCATTTCCTTCTGAAATACATGAATGTTTGTATTTGTGGAGATATTTTGCTGCACTACTAAAAAGAAAAAGTAAATTCCAGCCTGTAAAATATTCAAATGTATATTTGCTTTCGCTGACATATCGCACAACGAAATCAATAAATTACATTTTCTATTTCACAACAGGCACGTGCTATACGGTATACGCAATATTTTATTTTTTATCTACACTTCTAGAAAGCCTATAAAACTGACATCTCATTTATGATTTATCTCACAATCGGAAATTATATTCCATTATGATTACTTAAATATCACTCTGCCAAAATAAAACGAGAAATATTAGTGTTGTACCTCGTGGATGTTTGTGTATACAGAGGAAAAAAAATTTGTTCGTAATATTAAATAATTGTATTTATTGACTGATATATCTTTGAGACAAGGAATCATT
>NW_020439025.1:388428-409073 GCF_000699045.2 Agrilus planipennis
CAGATCATCATTAAATCAATGAAGATTAATTAAATAATCAATCAAAAATTGGTATATTGGGATAATATAACACTATTTTATTAACTTATGAACCGATATTGTTAAACAATGAATATTTTGTATTGCCAAAACGAACAATTTTTTGAATAATTAACAGTTCGTTGCCTCAATGTATCAAAATTTTGCCCCAACGAACTATTTTTCTTTGCAGCAATGTACTATACGTTGGTTAATAAACGCCTTTATTGAATAACAAACTTCTATTCATTGTGTTAATGACGAACTTCTTTATTGGACCAATATTAAAGTACATTTTGTTGATGCAATCTACTTTTTGTTGCATTTACGTACTTTTTTGGTTCAGTGTACGACATTCTTTTTAACCTAATTTTGTTAAATGAACAACTTTCAGGTGAAAACAGCAAAACTTTTTCTCTGTGGAACTATCATTTGATTTGAAAAGTATTATACTAACAATAAGTTTTAAATGGACAAGCATAGGAAATCAGATTGTCCCAGACAATAGGTACTTACTCCGTTTTAGTAAATCTTAAAATTTTATGATGTATTTGCTTTAAAGGTCTTTTGTGTCAAGTTTAAAGTTTATACACGCATGGAAAACGGTTTTGCATACATACAGTAGCCTCCCTTCACCCCTCTGCAGGGGTAGATTTTTAAAAAAGCTTTCTTAATGGACATTCACACCCAAATTCAAATTTCATGATTCTGTCTTGAGTGGTTTAGGCTGTGCTTTATCTGTCAGTCACTTATGCAACTATTTTATAAAGGTATAGTATACATACAAGTGGATCATTATGTTTGTATGTTATAGCAATAAGTTAGAAAAAAAAACTTTTGGGTGTTTCATTCCCACCAGCCAGTAATGCTGGTGGGCGGGCAGTCCCTACCGAACTATGCCGGAAGGTAGAGCAGAAGGCCCTCTTCAGCCTGCTTTCAGGAATCGTGGGAATGGGTGGGTGGTGGTTCGGGTGAGAAAGTTGAGACGGGCGAAATGAAGACAGAAGAGAATGAAAGATTATCTCTGGATTATTACTGCCTCAGCATTTGCCTAAGTGATCCAAGGAAATCACAGAAAACCTTGGACCAAGGCAGATGGACCCTGAATCGAACCGGCGTCCTCCCGAATGCTAAGCAATGGTCTAATCCTCTAGGCTATGCCGCTCGGTATTTAATAAGTTAGAATGTACTTATACCTTATTGACAAATACCACATAGTTGTAGCTTCATATTTTGGTATCATTATACATATAGGTAGTACATTTCTTATTGTCTGAAACATATTTTCAGCTATAATAGTTTATTATTAAGTAAGTTATTGAAGTGAAACTTCTTTATCAACGGTAAGAAGGAAATTTATTAAGGTATAAAACCGAAAAGTGTAACATTACGAGTCACGTCACGTGCCACGTGTCACCCCTGGTGGATATGTCTAAAAGGAGTGATTGTAACAGGCTTCAGATGTTAACCTGTTAGTAGTAATCGATAATCCGAAAATTGTCATTTAGACAAATTGTCAGCAGATCGCGCCTACGCTGTACTTTCTTCATATGTAGGGGAGAAGTGGCATGAAGGAGCCAAGCTTTGAAAGAGCCACCTGCATTATTTCGGTAGCTTAAGAACGAATTTGGTTGGTAATATTATTTTTAAGTGGCAACACTGATTTCCCATCACCCATAAACGTTTGATAGTTCGCCGAAACCAACGGACACCTGTACATCAAGTTAAAGTTTTTGACACTAAAAAGTAAGTATTTTGCTCCATTTGAGTTGTGTTTTTGTATTTTACTGTAAACAAATATAGATACATAGATTGTTGACTGGGGTTTTGCATATATTTGGCCTTGTAACTGCGTAAAAACTAAGCCGCAAAAGTTTTGATATTGTTGTTATTTCGAAGTTTATAGTTTTTTTTAAAATAAGTTATGAAAGAGCCGGGTTAATGGGCCTCAAAAGAGCTGGCTCTTTCATAGCCGGCTCTTTTATAACCCGTTTGAATATGCAATTTATTTCGTATATTATTTAACTATTTGCTTCAGAAATTACATTATGGAGAAACCTGGTTCAGAAAAACGAAAAAGACCCGAAAAAGAGGCAATCGAAGAAGCAGTCAGTGAAGTTTTGCAGAAAGGTCAGTCCATAAACAAAACTGCACTTGCCTTAAATATATCGAGGGCTTATTTAGCTAAAATAGTTAAAAAAGTAAAAGCTTCTGGTGAATTATCTTATAAACACTGTCCTAATATAGGGAATAAGCGTATTTTTACAAGAGACCAGGAGAATATGCTCGCAGATTATTTAAAGACGGCTTCTAAAATGTGCTATGGCCTAACTAGGCAGCAAACTAAGAAGCTAGCATTTGATTATGCCATGGCTGATGATATTTGCCCAGATAAATGGAAGGAAATTGAAACTGCTAGTGACGATTGGCTCAAAGGGTTTATGAGCAGACACAAAGACTTAGCTGTGCGAAAACCTGAAAGCACTTCTCTATCCCGTGCAACAAGTTTTAATAAAACAAATGTAAACAACTTTTTTGAGAAACTGACCACTGTTTTACGCAAACACAATTTTCTTCCCCATATGATTTTTAACGCCGACGAAACAGGCTGCAGCACCGTCACCAATCCACCTAAAGTGATAGCCGAAAGAGGTTCAAAACAAATTGGGCAAGTTACCTCAGGTGAACGAGGAACATTGGTGACAACTCTGTTCTTTATTAATGCTGCTGGTGGTTTCTTACCGCCTATTTTTGTGTTTCCTAGGGTGAACTACAAAGATATTATGTTAAATAATGGTCCACCTGGAGCTCTAGGGTTGGCTCAACCTTCTGGATGGATGACTGAAGACTGTTTCGTTAAAGCGCTTGAACACTTTGTGACTTATATTAGACCATCAAAGGAAAATCCAGCATTGATTTTAATGGATAATCACAGCTCTCATGTGAATCTCAGAGTGGTTGAATTTGCCAGACAAAACTCAATCGTTATAGTTACATTCCCGCCGCACTGCAGTCACAAACTGCAACCACTCGATGTCACTGTATATGGCCCTTTTAAAACTAGATACCGCATTGCCATGAATGAATGGATGTTGTCAAACCCTGGTAAAACGGTGACCATTTATCAAGTTGGACAATTTGTAAAAGAGGCATATCTGTCAGCATTTAGTCCTCAAAATATAACTCAAGGATTTTTGAAAACAGGAATTTATCCTCTAAATTCTAATATATTTAATGAGGAAGAATTTTTAACTTCATATGTGACTGATAGACCTGATCCGTCACAGTCAAAAGATGGCGGTGAGCTAAAATCGGACAAGGAAAATATTGAAACTAACTTAAGATCTACACCTCCTCCTTCTACAAAAATATTTGAAGCATGCGAAGAAAATGAGGTTGTAGCAGGCCAGAATATCAGATCATCTTCCGATTTAATCTCTGCCCCTATGGTTGCGATTCCAAGTACTTCTAGGCAACAAATTATATCGCCCGAAATGGTAAGACCATTTTCTAAAGCAGGGCCAAGACAAAACACGACACGCAATAATAGAAAAATGTCATCAGCCATTGTAACTGACACACCCGAAAAGGAAAAATTAGAAGGGAAAGAGAGTAATGCAAAAAAAACAAAACTTAATATTAAGAAAATGACTACAAAACAGTCAATAAAAACTCTTAACAGAAAATCAAAAATAAATCAAGAAAATTTGGTACTGCAATATGATTCCGATTCGTCTGACTCTATCGTATTGGCTGAAGTAAAAAAAAAAGTTATTCAAAACAAAGCAAACTGCAAAACAAATAAAATTAGTGAAGATTGCGTTATATGCAGCAAACCATATAAAAACAGTGATCAAGATTGGTTTCAGTGCAAAATTTGTTCTGGTTGGGCTCACGAATCCTGTGGTATTAAGGGGCAATTTAATTTCTTTTGCAATAAGTGCTTCTAATTTTAAGTAAATAACAATATTCTGTTCCTAAAAAGTCTGATTAGTTATCTTAAACTTAAGCAAATAGATAGTTAAGATTTTAAGCTTAAAATGAGCAATATTTTTTTATTGAAGTTCTTAAATATTTAATGATGTTTTCATTTATAAAAGATATTTATTATTTTGTTTATTTTTCGAGACTGTTATTTATGAAAAATAATCCGCCTCTAATAAATAGGTATGACTGAATAATGTTAAGATAAAGATGTGTGTTAGAATTACCTAAAACGACCGATAGAATAAAAAAAATTATAAAAATGTTATTTTGTATTTAAAAAGAATTTGTTAGAAATATCCTTTTGCTTTTTCCTAATACTGCAATGATTACTATTTTGAATAATTGTCACAATTATACTTTTTAATGCAGAGCGGCTCTTTTAAAACTTTCGGTGGCTCTTTCAATACCAAAATGTTATGAATGAGCTAAAAGACACATTTTTTTTAAATGAATATTTCATTAATCCTATTATTATATTTAAATTTGTTTGTATGAAATTACCTACTTTAATAAATAAACAATAATTTGAGAAAAAAAAATCCTGATTTTTTTTATAAAAACTATATTTTTTGGCTCCGTTTAGTAAACTGGCTCTTTCATGCCACTTCTCCCCCTACATATTGCATATGCGTTAGTGTTTGTTTGTTTTGATTTGTAATTCCTCTCCGCAGTTTTGTATGGTGCAAGCGTAAAAATTTTTAACAACACTAAACCAATATTCAGCATTCATCCGCTCGAATTAAAGTTGTATTTTTCTGGTGTTTAGTAATTAGTTAATGCAATAGTTTAAGCCAATTTTTTTTTAAATACTACTATAATATACAATATAAATAAGTTTCACTAATACAGGCTCGCCCATTTTTTATTAAATTTCTAGATATACTTAATATTGAATTTCGTTAATATGTTGCCATCTACCAATGTACCATACATATAATAACAGTAGAAGCCACAAGCCACAGCAACCATTTTGGCAGTATCCGAGCTGTTGCACTTTTGGCACTATAGTTACTCACAGATGTCGTAGCGGTATATTAGATGGTGAGTTTTTTTGTCTGTTTGTTTGGTAACATTTCAGGCCTTAATTACTAATCATCCTGAAATTTTCTACACACATTGTCAGGGACACAGAATAGGACGCAGGGAATCCTGGTCAGGACCATTTATTAAATTATTGTATCTTCGATTATTTTGACACGTACTTAGGACATCACCACGAGCAAAGCCTTTGGTGATACCTATCATGAAATTTTGTACACACATGGTCAGGGATACTGAAAAGGACAGAGGATATTTTGTATCCAAAAAAAAAGTATAACGTTCGCGAGGAATAGAAAATTGGTTTTATGTGGTCATCGATGATCTTGGATAAAATAGATTATTTAAACAAGTCGGTAATATGTCGGAGAATGTAAAAGAAGAATCCTAGTAAGCCACCAATTGAGCTTTAGCAAAAGTTGTATGATTCGATGTAATGGTATTGTTTAGCCTAGTTCGGGCTGTTAACGTGATCCAGGAAGGTCAAGGAACTCAAGTTTTTTTTATGGAAATACCAATTTTGCAGTATATGTATTGTGGTGGGAAAATTACTTTCAAAGCATTCTTACTTCATTCAAATTTATTTCATGTCAAATTTTATTTCAATTCATTTCAATTTCTTATCTTTTACATAACTTAGTTTCCTATCAATCTAAACGCTATTGTTCTTTCAATCACTTTTACCTAGAATTCCAACTTCAACCATATCTGCATGAACTCCCATACTAATATCTGGTCTTACCCTTAATTGCTTTCTCTTGAATTCTGTACTGTTTAATTCTACTTATTTCTATAAACCAGTGTCTTCAGCCTCTCTCTCACTACTTTTCCATCTTGAACATTCTATCAAATCTACTTACAACTCTATCCTATAAATACTACAAAAATTTCATATCTTGATACCGAGGGGCTTGGCCTAGAGGTTTAGACCATTGCTTAGCATTCGGGAGGACGCCGGTTCGATTCAGGGTCCGCCTGCCTTGGTCCAAGTTTTTCTGCGGTTTCCTTGGATCACTTAGGCAAACGCTAGGGCAGTAATATTCCACAGATAACCTTTCATTCTCTTCTATCTTTATTTCGTCTGTCTCATCTTTCTTACCCGTACCACCACCCACCCATTCCCATGATTCGTGAAAGCAGTCTGAAGAGGGCCGCCCTACCTTTCGGCATAGTCCGGAAGGACTGGCCGCCCAGCACCATTAGTGGCTGGTGGGAATGAAGCACCCAAAAGTTTTTTTTTCAAGTCAGCTACCAAGCGGCATTGCCTACATGTTTAGATCATTACTTAGCATTCGGGAGGACGCCGGTTCGATTCAGGATCCATTCGCCTTGGTCCAAGTTTTTCTGTGGTTTCCTTGGATCACTTAGGTAAATGCTGGGGCAGTAATATTCCACAGATAACCTTTCATTCTCTTCTATCTTTATTTCGTCCGTCTCATCTTTCTCACCCGAACCACCACCCACCCATTCCCACGATTCCTGAAAGCAGGTTGAAGAGGGCCTTCCGCCCTACCTTTCGGCATAGTCCGGAGGGACTGCCCGCCCACCAGCATTACTGGCTGGTGGGAATGAAACACCCAAAAGTTTTTTTTTTTTTTTTGGACTGGAGACCGAGCGGCATGGCCTAGAGGTTTAGACCATTGCTTAGCATTCGGGAGGACGCCGGTTCGATTCCGGGTCCGTCTGCCTTGGTCCAAGTTTTTCTGTGGTTTCCTTGGATCACTTAGGCAAATGCTGAGGCAGTAATATTCCACAGATAATCTTTCATTCTCTTCTGTCTTCATTTCGTCCGTCTCATCTTTCTCACCCGAACCACCACCCACCCATTCCCACGATTCCTGAAAGCAGGTTGAAGAGGGCCTTCCGCCCTACCTTTCGGCATAGTCCGGAGGGACTGCCCGCCCACCAGCATTACTGGCTGGTGGGAATGAAACACCCAAAAATTTTTTTTTTTTTCATATCCTGATACAGTCTCTTGTCTACCGCCTCTACTACCATTTGTAAGTGTTTCTGCTTTTATCTACTCTGTTTTATTGTCGTTGTCTTTGTTATTGTTATTGTTGTATTATCTTGTTCCTTTTGTCACTTTGTTCTTGTATGTATGTTTTATTTTCCTTGTGCAGTTTTGTTACTTGTGTTTTCGTTTGTTATTGTTGGATATAAATTGTTATTTGTTATTGTTAGTGTTTTCTTGGTTTTTGATTATTATTAACACCAACAGACACTAAAGTATCTTCCCCTTGTTCAACAATGAATGATGAATCAGAGTAGATCAGGATGAAAACTAAAAATTCAAATCCAACAAACCCACGTTTCGCCCTAATTTGTGGGCTTTATTATGGTCTCTAATTTACAGAACATTAAGAGTACCTACTGAATTTTGTAACCTAAAAGTCCACACTTAAAGACAAAACATCGGTTTGTTGGTTTTAGAGTACCTAATAAAAAATGTTTTCACCCTGATAAAGTCTGATCCTTCATTCATACCAATTTTTGTTTCAGATTTGCATAAAAAAATACATTCAAACTTGATTTAGAGAAAATATTTGTGATAGACCCTACACAGGCCCAATATCAACAATTGAATTCACTTCAAAAATGATGTTTCCACATTTAACAAATATGGAAAATGTAGGTCAGCATCATGTATCAGAATATTTTAGAATACTCATCCCAGGACATTGTTAGAGGATTTATTATTAAATTTTAAGAACACTTTGTATTGTTAATTAGTTCCTCCGAAATATTTCGATAATTGGCTATTGAAGTCATAAATTCGGTTCTGTATCGTTGTGTACCTCGTAGATGTAAAAGCAAAGCAAATAAAACGTCACAAGCGGATTTCAATAAAATCGATGACCGAGGCTTCAAGCAAACAAAGCACGCTCATTGTCTGAAAAAAATTACGTTGTTTATAGTACCAAGTTCTAGTCGAACCTTTGAAATTTAATTAAACGAATAACTAATGACTTTAACTAAGGGACTTTACTGAATCCGACTTGTTTCAATAATTGGAAAAAAGAACGGAATCAACGGAAACTGTATTAGCATCAGTGGCAGCCCATTCTCAGTTCCGTGAAAGACACTGTCGATAAATTTAGTTTGTAAAATTTTCTAAAATACTGTTTCCATATTTAACACAAAATAGAGTGAGTTATTCTGCATTTGTTTGAAATTTTAAAGGAAAATTCTATTTCGCTCAAAAGATTTGGAGTGACAAAACGGAAAACGTTGAAAATAAAATTAATTTTATTCCTTTTTTGGGTTTGTATAGGTACGGTTATGGTATAGGTTCGACTCCATTTGTCCCAATTAATAATTAAAAAAAGCAATGGTAAAAAGTCTCAATCATGGGCGTATGTAGGATTTCAATTCAGGGGTTTAAAAAGAAAAACAACATTTAAAAAGGTAACATTATTTTAAAATATTATATATAAAAAAAATTATGAGTGCTGCCAGCACAGGGCAAAGTAATATTACCTAAACGAAAGTTGGTATCAGCAATTTCTTATGCTGAAGCGTACGATGTGTTGCATACATATTTACAAACAATTCCTTTAAATTTTAATTATTGATTACTATACATCTATTAAAAAAAACGTAATGGCCGACATTAGTAACAATGCGACAACATTTGAAAAAGAATGATGGCCGACAACGGCAACAATTAGAAAAAAATGATAGCCGACACTACGTCATAGTATTGTTCACAAAAGTGAATTTCGACCACTTGAAGCAATGGTGCTAACAGTTTCGAGGTCACAGTGACTGATAAGGGGGAAGAACTTGTTAAAAATAAACAAAAGACTGATTCTATACATCACAATCAGTAAAATACTCAATGTGATGATCAATGGCAAAGTCAAACGTCTGGACGATCGATTCAGACCAGTAGTAAGGGATGTGCGGCCTCATAGCCGCATGCGGAATGTGTGAGATTCTTGTGCGACCTTCATGAAATGAAACTAGCCCTTATATTAATTAATGATAGAGATGATGACAATTTAAAAATTAATTGAATTAGGTAAATAATGTGTTGTCCTCATGCTGCAGTATTTCAGCTCCGGGAATTTTCATTGCCTGAAGTTTGTCATCTAGAATTGATTATCAACTTACGCAGTTTCCTTTATTAGCCAATTGATGATACTTTCGGGAATTATTCTAATTGATATTATTGTAAAAATTCATTTTACCTCAAATTATTAAGAAAAGACGTAATTTGTAGTGGATAAAAATGAAATGAATTTTCACATTAATATTAGATTAGATTATTGTTCACAAATAGTCAAGGATATGGATTGCTCTAGCTTTAGGGAAATGCGAAGATTAGCGCATGATAGGAAAGAGTGGAGGTGCGTGTCCAACCAGTCTTAGGACTGACGACCTTATGATGATAATTATATATTAACCACTATTAAGAGTTTCTTCAAGTGATTCTAATTGATTGATTATATTTGTCAATACTAAACTAGTCAGTCTAGCCTTGCGAGGTACAATTGAAAATTTTAAATGCAAAAGATATTTTGCGCCAAGAAAAGGATATATTAAAGTTGCTTCAAATACTTTAACTCATAAATCCACCGCAAGGAATAATTTTTCGTTTAGACTTGCATATTTAGTTTTGGTCATGCATATTTGGTCTTGGTTTTAGTCTTAGTCTTCGTTCGGGCTTGGACTTGGTCTTCCTAGCATAAGGACAGTCTTGCTCTTGTAGTTTCGTAAGAGCAAAACGAAGACGGCAAGACCAAACCAGTCTTGCTTATCGCTACTCTTCTGTGAAAAATCGCTTCCATTTTATTAAAAGTTCACTGTAACTCCTATTTGCTATATTGCTAATATTACCTTATCATCCGCAAATTTTTGCAATGCTAGTTTTTGTCCCTGTATCTTTATCCCTAAAACTGTCCTGTCTTTGAATTGAATACCTACCATAAATTATATATATGCGCTATTTTGTCACGAGTCACCACTGTCAGTGTTAAAATGGCATCGTCAATAAGTGTCTCATTTAGCCTACTTTCGTTAGGAAACAATGGATTACATTCAAGTTTAAGTGGGAACGCAGTGCAATTATTTCCATAAAACCTTGAATAAGTGCTGCAATTAAGCGAAAAGGCACTATATCATATAAAACATTTCAAATGTAAAGAACAAATGTGTTGTACTGTAAGAGAAATGGAGTTTCATTTTATGAGCGATTCCATTTTGCAGCATAAACCGTTCCATCTGATGCGCTTTTCAACATTCTTTTCAAAAAGGTTTTCCAAACATTTTTTGTAGAACCTCAATACGAAAACTATAATGTACTACGAAATTCACAAGAAAACTAACTCTACGTGATTGGTACGTAGCCAAACAGGATAAGAAGCTTTTTGTTTTCTTTTTATTTTTTTTTTTACTTAATTTTTCTCTTTACTTGAATGGACTTTTGTAATTTAAAAAAATACAGAAAAAAAATACATACAATATTCCGTCGGAACTATCAGACTTGGATGACGATCTCAACCTTCTTGGGCCTCATCAGTACGCCGTAAAGTTGACGTTTACCACCTTGTTTGCAGTAAATTTATAATACGTTGTCTAAAGGTAGCAGGTTGAGTAAGGCCACTCCCTCACAGTGCGTTAACGACTGCTTGCATGTCGAAAGTAAATGTATTTAAAGCGAACGCTTTCACACTGATTCGATCCGATATTAAAATCGTTGCAGTAAAAAATGTTTGTATTAACAAAGCGTGCTATAAAAATACTGCACGACACTTATATTCAATGTAACCAAATGTACGCTTTCGCACATGTCATGTGTCGCGCCAACTTATCTTTGTCCATGGTTGCCGATATTCATTTCCGCCGCACGTCTATGATATGCTAGTAGTTCTAACCACAACTTGCAGCCATTAACATGTCTTTCTCCAAGAAAACAATATTCAATTATGAAATAGCCGATTTAATAGAATTACTGTTTTTCGTTCCGTTAGATACATACAACTAAACCAGACAACACTGCAAGGATAGGTAGGCTCGCATTTCAAATTGGAACGTTGTAGAAACAATATTTAGTCGCATAATGTGAAAGCGGCGTTCCGATACGATACGACAAATCACGTACAGTAAATCGTGTCGTTGTCGCACTGTGTGAAAGAGGCTTTAGTCTGCGTTCAATAAGGCTGTTCGTATACTTCGTTTAGTTTCTGTAGCGATGTGACCTTCAGTTTGACCAGCGCAAAGAAGAAAAGAACAGCACTAGGCCAGAAAAGGAAGGAGACAACTCTCTGCCAAACTGTTAACCGGTGAGGAGCGTATAATCCGTAGGTACAGTATTGCACGGAAAAATTGACCATGTTATCCACTACAATTGCATTACTCAAATGTGCTGTTATTGGTATCATTTACTACTGAAAATATCAACGAGATGTTCGTTTATATTTGAAGACATATTAAAGGCTTTAACGCTTGTTTTCGACTCGCACTACTATTCATGATTGAACAAAACTTTTGGAAGGTACTGTATGAAAAAGTATGTTTAATGAACCAGAGTCGAGAGTATAATGAGCTTTTTTCTCCTTACCTACGATTTTGCCAGCGCGCATCCAAGACATTGGAAGGGGCACATCGCTAAAGAAAGTAAATGAAGTATACAACTGGGTAGTTTTGGATTCACTCCAGGGAGTACCTACAAACTAAAACTCCTCTACCTCAGGCCGTTTTAGGACCTATCGGTTCAACCGTGTTTTGTTGTAAGTGTTTTTCAATAAATTAGTGTGATGGACTACCAAATTTATAGTAAACAAACACGATCATAAGAAACTATTTATTTATGCAAACTTAGAAATTAATATAATTAAATTAATGTTTAGGAGGAATTGTCTCAGCTAGTCGAAGAACAGACTTATTTGAATCTTAATTGTTTTAGAGAACTAATGTCTCAGCTGGTCAAAAATGAACTCTCCTTCTGTATAAAAATAAGTTCGTATGTTATCTTCCAAAATGGAAGAAAGCAGGGTTAGGGTTGCTCAAGCCTTATTTACTTAAATTTAGGTATGCGTTAGTTATTATGCGTTAGCTACCTACATTAACAAATTATGTATTGATGTATATAGACTGTTTACACACTGATTGAAACAAACCAGATATCAGAGGCTTCCGCGTAATAACAATTACCTAAAGGGTACAATGGTCGAAGGCATAAACTTAGGTATTTACGCTTGTTTCTCTAAATCTGGTTTTCCTACATACCTGCGTAAGACTAACGACCTGAAATAATACAATACAATAACTGTAACTCTACGATACTATACACAAATACTTATAAAACTATACTACTACCTGCCTAAATTTAAAAATATGTACAAAAACATTATTGTTATTAGTAAAATGTACGTTATTCTTAACTAATCCATGGTCGTTACTGCCCTTAAATTTACAGTGATTTAATGAACGTGATTAATTGTAGGCGTCCGATTTAACTTGCAACGCCGACATTTTATCAAAGCATCAAGTCAGAGCTTCCGAAGATTTGCCGTGTCGGATCTTTGAGAGTACACGGCGTGCATGGATGAACGAAGGCTACGGCGCGATGGGCGAGCGGGCGAGTGGGCGATCGTGGCGTTTACTCGTGACAGAAATTTTGGGTGACGGCCAGAAAGCAGAAATCTCGACATCCCGCTGAAAGCTAACGTCAATTACGTACTATCTTTCTTGTAGACTACCTACAAAAGAGCAGACAAAACGCATTTACTGAAGTAGGTACGTGGAATAAGTACGTACGTGATAACAGATTCTCAAATCGGCTTTGAACTTGCCACACGTAAGAATAAAGGTAAAGCTGGGCAAATTTAGGAATTGTATGTGATTGATTAAAAGAGGGGAGGATAGTTTTGCAGTTTAAATCGAATGCAAAATATAAGATTCTGTGAAGCGGGCAATTGGGTTATGAATTATATCGATCAAACTAAAAGTCTACTTTTTATTACACTCAGGGAACACAGAAACGATCATAAAAATATTAACAACTATACACAGAAGAAAACTACTTTGATCTTTTGAAAGCATATATAAATAGAGGTAGCTATAATTAATGTTTGAAGCGGTACTGACAAAACAGTATTGTATGAAAATAAATAAAAGTAAAACAAAAATACTGCTATGCAAGGGAAGAAAAACTAGGGAAAGAGGGAATATAAAGGATAGGACACGAAAGATTAGAAAGAGTGGCTGATTTTAGGTTTCTAGGAAGTCAGATAAGTCAGAACGGAATGAGTAGTAGAAGGATATAAAGCAGAGGATAGCGCAGGGTCGAGTCGCCTTTGATAAAGAGAAGTCACTTATATGCGCGTGAACGATTAATTTATAAATTCGAAAAAGATTGTTAAAGGTTGTTGGAACGCGGCGCTTTACGGGTGCAAAGCATGGACAGTAGGCGCGACGGTAAAGAAAAAGTTAGAAGCGTTTGAAATGTGGTGTTACCGGCGAATGATGAGGATACCGTGGATAGACAAGGTTAGAATAACAGAAAACTCTTTGGAAGCAAAAATTGGCGAGATAGGTTGGTAGGCACCTTCTCAGGCATGAAGGTCTAGTCAGAGACATTAGAGGCAGAAATAGGAATTAAGAGGAGTAGAGATAGACCTAGTTTAGATTACTATTCGCAAATAGTTAAGGATGTAGCATGTTCTAATTTTAGAGAAATGTGAAGATTTGCTCAGGATAGGAAAGTGTGGAAGTGCGTGTCCGACCAGTCTTGCAATATGAATATTGTATAGCCAAGCTACATGTTCTATAAATCAGTGTTGAAAATATATGATTTCGGTAAATATAATGTTGCAAATAAAAATATAAGAAAGTTAAATGTTAAAATTTACCGATAGAGGGCAGTGAAGATAGTTTAAGTTTAAGTATATGCTATAATATTGTATTGAGAAGTAACAAAAACGTTAATGTTATATAATGTTTATAACGACAACATTAACTTGTAAACAATCAAGAAGTAAATATTAAACCAAATTTTTACTGTATTTAATTTAATAATCAACAGTTCGCAAATAGTGTTTAGCGTGACTCTATTGTTCTGTGAGAGGGTCACAGGGGTTCCGTTGTTTGCCCTAATAAAAATAAGTATGTGAAGATGTGGGACATCAGCATCAATCGCTCTTTCTGCACACGGATGTGAGATGGCCTTCGACTGCAACCGGTAGTCATTTCAAAGTATCGCATGACGAAAAATTGATAATGAAATCGACTAATATATTCGATAAATTCCATGTATTCAGCAGGTCCTAGTGAAGAACTACAGCTACGTTTACAATGAGAGACAAAATATTTACTCAATAACGATAGAAAACAAATTTGACTTCTGAATTGAATCTGTTGAACGCAAAGGTTACCAATTAAAAAAAATTCTAGAGGAGTGACAAGGCAGCCACTGTATTTATACAGAATTCATTCGCAAATCAGGTCAAACCATCAATTTTAAGAGAATTTCAAAGGTATTGAGGATTTATCCTCTCTAAAAAAAAAATTGGAATCAGTTGATTCAAATTGAATAACATTTCGATTGAACTTAAAGATGAATACCCTGCATTCATTGAGAATGTTATCACGGTGCCTGTTTAGGTTTGTATCGATTTACATACATCTTCTGCTAGAGGGCACAATAATAAGCATTTATTGATTATTAATCTAACGTAACATGGATACAATACTATTTTTAATTTAATTATCTTAGAATTTCCAAAGAACATGAAAAATTCTCATCATCCACTGTTTCTAATCTTGACCTAGTTGGAATATTCCACATTCTTAATTATATGTGAACAGTATTGTAATCTAGGTTTAACTCTACTCCTCTTAATTAATTCGCTATTTCCCCTAGGTCTAATGTGAACAAAAGAATCAAGGCAATCCTGGATTCTACTGTAACACTGTCCTTAACGTTGCCACGTGGTTTTTAATTGCTTAAATAATTTATTATTTTATATGTACATTGTACTGTCATCTGCTGTAGTTTTTAATTACTTCTCTATTTATTATTTTAATACATTGTGTTGTTGGATTTTAACATTTCACATTAATATGTAGACACTGATTATTTATAAACATTTTATAACTAACTAAAAGAACCTACCGTGATAAAACCTCCCAACAACAGGCGAAACGTTGGTGTCGGTTCTGTAAACAATAGACTTTATCACCCTCTTTTGTCTTGATCCGCTTGTTCTACTCTTGTTTCTGTTTCTGATATGTCTCTAACTAGTTCTACATGACTGAGAAGGTGTCTTATCAACTAATTTCGCCTATTTCTTATTAACTTCCATAGCGCCCTCTGTTGTCCTACTTTTTCTAATACATCCTCATTTCTAACCTTCTGTATCCACGGTATGCTCATTATTCGCCTGTACCGTTACATGTCGATCGTTTCTAACCTTTTTTTCCGCCGCACTCATTGTCCACGTTTAGCACCCGAATTGACCTTTAGATTTTACTGGGAGCTAGAATCTTCAATTAATGTAAATGGGAAGTTCTTTTGATGATAGAGGTTTAGTTCAAAAATACGTATAGCATTGTCCAATGAACTTCAATTTAAACTAGAAATGTTAGATAGAGAGGTAGTTTAAAAAAATGTCGTGGGCTATTACCTTGAGGGTTGAGAAGTGACAAACTCTTGATCTTTCATTGATTTCTGTATCTCAGTAAAAACATTGGACGTCTGACCATCATCGTCTTACAGCTTATCTGCAGCTGCCGTCTAGTCAAATGTTTTTGAAATGTACAAATTCAATTTTATAAGGTCGATCCCTGACGCATTCCACGGCCCACGACATTTTAAAATACCTGTAACACAATAATTGTTATAAGATAACATTTTTTAAGATACACATGTATGTATAGATACCAAATAACATTCATGCATTTCATGTGAAGTGTTTCACGCGACCACATACGATTTTTCCATTCTTTTGGCATTGACGATAAGGATTAAAGCAAACCAACGAATCCATTTTAACTGCGGCAAAACTGTATGGCTTTGTAAACCCCTTGGTGTTCATGCTTCCGTGAAATATTTTCTATAGAAATATGACCTCGTTTTAGATTACACCTTGCATGGTGCACAGCGTGCGATGTGCGAGAGCGCGCGTTGCAACTCTATGTCATTCCTCAGAACAGTTTCCATTTAGGGCGGAAAAGCGTTGAATATCGCGAGCACTTACCCCCATCCAACCCAGCGCTGCTTGCTCTATGATCCTTTATAAGGAATGAAATGCACCTTATCTGAAGAACTATATTTGCTCACGTCGCTTTTTCTTACGGATACGTTTCTCTTATTAAAATAAAGTGCTCTTAGAGTAAAGAGGTTTTTGAGGTGCGTGTGTGCACTAATTAACTGGAAAATTAAACAGATGGTAAATTTCAATTGTAATAACAGTGTTAGTTATGAGCAAAGTTGGTCTTGGTCTGGAAGTCTTGGTCTTGCGAAAATGCAAGACCAATACCGAGACCAAGACTGTCTTCACACTATATAGCAAGACCAAGTCTAAAACCAAGACCGATTGAACAAAACCAAGACCGCTTGCAGATTCGGTCAAGACCAAAATTCAAGACTAAACGAAAAATTATTACTTCATTCTTTCATAAGATAAACTATTTGGACTTCTTTATACTAGGGTCAATTGAAAAGTCCCCGGCCTGACACATAGATGGCGGCACCAGAACTAAATCCATATGATTTTCAGTTAGTCCTAACCTTCAAAAGACGCGTCTATAAATTTGACGGCTGTCGGATCATTAGTTTGTGAATTATAGCATTTTTAGTGAAGCAACTTTTGTTATTGTGAAAAAAATGGATAAAAAGGAATTTCGCGTGTTGATAAAATATTGCTTTTTGAAGGGAAAAAATACAGTTGAAGCAAAAACTTGGCTTGATAACGAATTTCCGGACACTGCCCCCAGGAAAATCAACCATCAAGGATTGATATGCTAAGTTTAAACGTGGTGAAATGAGCACCGAAGACGGTGAACGCAGTGGACGCCCAAAAGAGGCTGTTACGGACGAAAACATTAAAAAAATCCACAAAATGATTTTGAATGACCGTAAATTGAAATTGAATGAAATAGCAGACACTCTACAGATATCAACGGAACGTATACATCACATCATTCACGAATATTTGGGTATGAGAAAGCTCTGTGCAAAGTAGGTGCCGCGCGAGCTCACTTTTGACCAAAAACAACGACGAGTTGATGATTCAGAGCAGTGTTTGAAGATGATCACGCGTAATAAACCCGACTTTTTGCGTCGATATGTGACAATGGATGAAACATGGCTCCATCATTTCACTCCGAAGTCCAATCGACAGTCATCGGAGTGGACTGCACACGATGAACCCGCTCCAAAGCGTGCAAAAACGCAACAGTCGGCTGGCAAGGTTATGGCGTCTGTATTTTGGGATGCGCGTGGAATAATTTTCATTGACTACCTTGAAAAAGGAAGAACCATCAACAGCGACTATTACATATTGGATTATTGGACCGTTTGAAGGACGAAATCGCCGAGAAATGACCACATTTGCAGAAAAAGAAAGTCCTGCTTCACCAATACAATGCACCGTCTCACAAGTCAGTGAAAACGATGGCAAAAATTCATGAATTGGGCTTCGAATTGCTTCCGCATCCACCGTATTCTCCAGATCCGGCCCCCAGCGACTACTTCCTGTTCTCAGATCTCAAAAGAATGCTCTCGTTGGGAAAAAATTTTCGTCGAATGAAGAGGTGATCGCCGAAACTGAGGCCTATTTTGAAGCAAAGGACAAATCGTACTACAAAAATGGTATCGAAAAGTTGGAGGATCGCTATAATCAGTGTATCACCCTTGAAGGGAATTATGTTGAATAAAAAAAACGAATTTTGCAAAAAAAATGTGTTTTACTATTTTAGGCCGGGGACTTTTCAATTGACCTATTACTTATATAAACTTTACCACTGTTTGAAAAAAAAATATCTACAAGAATGTCCTCGGATTAAGTGTTCTTTGTTCCTATGTCTGGTCAACACATGATCGAAATATAAGGACAAACTAATTCGTTTTCGATATTGTTTACTCCTTTTGAGGTTTCCGTAACTCTCACTACTATCGACACTATTTTCCTTAAAATTCATGACAAGCTCGCATGTATGACAGAAAATTTCGGCTTTTAAAATAATGATTGTGTCGGTAAATAGAAAAAATTTGTATCAAATTAAATGAGCAAGACCATGGTTTAATACGCAAGACCAAGACGTAACACGCAAGACAAAGACCAAGACCAACATCGAGACGATACCAGCATGACGAAGTTCAAGATCGATGCTATAACAGCTATAACAAGACTAAGACTAGAAGCATTTGAACAAAACCAAGATCAATACTAAGTCTAGGACAGTCTTGGTCTTAGTCTTGCTTTGCTCATTACTAAACAGTGTTTTTTGCAGCATATGATTTTTAATAAAGTAGGTTTTAAGCTAGAAATTAATTTAGAAGGTTTTTATTACAGGAAATATGGTCGATATATCGTAGGCTACTACATAGACTCGTAGCCAATCTGTAGAATCAGTCGCTCCTATACTTCGTTTACTTTCTCTAGCGATGTTCCCCTTCCAATGTCTTGGATGCGCGTTGGCAAAATCGTAGGTACGGATAAAAAAGCTCATTATACTCTCGACTCTTGTTCATTAAACATAGTTTTTCATACAGTACCTGCCAAAAGTTTTGTTCAATCATGATAGTAGTGCGAGTCGAAAACAAGCGTTAAAGCCTTTAATATGTCTTCAAATATAAATAAACAACTGGTTGATATTTTCAGTAGTAAATGGTACCAATAACAGCATATTTGAGCAATGCAATTTTAGTGGATAAAATGGTCAATTTTTCCGTGTAGTTACTGTACGGGTTATACGCCCCTCATCGGTTGAGAGTTTGATAGAGAGTTGTCTCCTTCCTTTTCTGACCTAGTGCTGTTATTTTCTACTTTGCGCCGGTCAAATTAAAAGTCACATCGCTAGATAAACTAAACGAAGTATAACTACATGCAAAAAATCGGTGTTAATTTATTAATTCTAACTTCTTAAACAATAAGAATAATTAACATTAACCCATAAGTGCCTAATCTACAGCGACTTGTCTTCTTCAAAAAACAAAACCAGTAATTAGCTTCTACTTATATTTTCAGTAGTAATTGGTACTAATAACAGCATATTTGAGCAATGCAATTTTAGTGGATAAAATGGTCAATTTTTCCGTGCAGTACTGTACGGATTATACGCTCCTCACCGGTTAAGAGTTTGATAGAGAGTTGTCTCCTTCCTTTTCTGACCTAGTGCTGTTATTTTCTACTTTGCGCCGGTCAAATTAAAAGTCACATCGCTAGATAAACTAAACGAAGTATAACTACATGCAAAAAATCGGTGTTAATTTATTAATTCTAACTTCTTAAACAATAAGAATAATTAACATTAATCCATTAGTGCCTAATCTACAGCGTCCTGTCTTCTTCAAAAACCAAAACCAGTAATTAACATCTAGTTATATTTAATCAGCATTACTTAGTATTTTACATAGACACGTAAAGTTTTTTACAGTTGTTTATTCACTCAAATTCGGTTCCCTATTTACACCAACTGAAATGAAAATCCATATTGTTGATAACAAGCTCCCTTTGGGAGAATAAGTAATGCGAGAAGAGATCTTAGTGGCTGAATTTCAAAACCTTTGACATTAGAAGCGCTAAAGCAACTTTAATTACATTCACGTGAGAAGGTGCTTTCTTGGAGTAGAGAGTCGGTTGTAACTTTATGCTAGACTTCCCTTCTCTTTCAATACGAGTGTACGAATAAAAGATGTCAGTATCGGTTTAATGCTATCTTGTTTTATAATACATGAAATTACTGAACGAGTGAGGTTCTTCCAACAGACATATTCACATTATTCACATGAAAAGGCTACTAAACTAGTCGTAAGACGTCACTAAGAAATGTGTTTGATGTTAACAATTGCTTAATCAAGGGGCAAGGGCTTGGGTGTTCAAACCCTCCCTCCCAGAGGAGAAGGTCGTTATATCAATTATTTCGAGTAGTGCGAGAAGCAATTGCGGTCTAGTATAGACATCACTGATTCATTGACTGGTAAAAGACAAATAGTAGCCTAGGTTACTCCTAATAACTATCTCTTGAAGACTATGACGTCTCATCAAAACTAGTTCAGTCGTTTCGAAGATTATGCCGTACTAGGAGAGCAGCAAAATATTTTTTAAGGGTCGTTTGTGTCTTCATCGTCGTAAGGTCATCCAGTCCTAAGAGTGGTTGGACATGCGCCTCCACTCTTTCTTATCCTGAGCTAATTATCGCATTTCTCTAAAACTAAAACAACCCTCATCCTTAACTATTTACGAACAGTAATCTAATCTAGGTCTACCTTTACCCCTCCTAACTCCCGTTTCTATCCCTAATATGTATAATATGTATAATTCAGTTCATTATTATTTTTTAATAAATTCATAGGGCTAAAAGATAATAAAAAATAAAATACACTATATTACAAAGAAATTAAATATTTATTGACTGATAATAATAAAAAT
>NW_020439025.1:409317-413397 GCF_000699045.2 Agrilus planipennis
GCAGTGTTCGGAACCGTACGATAATTATCGTACACATACGATAATTTCATGTCTACGTACGATGTACGATATCATATTATTATCGTACGCAGATTGTACGATAATTTTCATGCATTCAAAATTTATTTTATTCTTACCCTCTCAGATAATATCACGAAGACTACTTTTTATTCGCGTATATTTTTTTTCTTTTTGCTCGCAGCGCTATAAACATTTTTGTTATTCGCAGTGTTAAATTTAGAAGAACGTGCCTGCAACAAAGGAATGTTATCATGCTAGTATGTAGGTTTTTCCTTGGCAGGTAACATCCCTTCGTGTTGGTCACCAGATGGGTCGATGGTCTTCCCATCCACAAACAATTTTGTGATTGTAGTCATGTAGTCATAGCCTAAGTTCAAAAACACCCCACTAACATACCTCCACCCCCTACATCTTCTTATATTTAAGTATTTTTCTATATATTATTGATTTTTAAATTAAAGGGGGGGGGTAGTTCAGGTCTGTCTCAAATGTAAAAAATATAGTTAAAAAAGATTGTAAATAGTTTATGAGTACAAATTAGTTACGAAGCATACGCAGAAATATTGATATCGCGATTAATACGAGTAATTTATGAATTATAGTGATTATTTTGAAAAGTACGATAATTTTGCTCCATGTACGATAATTCTACGCTACTGGTACGATAGTTGCCACGCTTCAGGTTGTGAACACTGTGTGGGTAACTTATATAGGAAAATCGTATTCGTAGGTTGAGAACCACTGGTCTTTGGGAACGTCCTTAAGTGATCCAAGGAAACCACAGAAAAACTTGGACCAAGGCAAACGGACCGGGAATCGAACCGGCGTCCTCCCGAATGCTAAGCAATGGTCTAAACCTCTAGGTCATGCCGCTCGGTTGTGTATGGACGGAATACCGACCATTATTTGAACTTGTTTTACTGTTACGCGTATACCACATGGTGGTGGGTACGATTCAATTTGTTGACAAGTTGATATCTATATCTATTGAACATTTATTAATCCCACAAAATGCAGCATTCTACACATTACGTTCATTATGCTGTTTATCGTAATTCATGTCATATCATCCTATTTCTCCCTCCTTTCCCTACTGACTTCCTTAGAACGTTTTCTATTCTTTCACTCATTAAAAACTTTTCTTTTTAGTTATCAAAACTCTTAGTTTTATCTCGTTGGTCCTTATAATTTTTAGTCTTGGGTTTTGATTTTGTTAATTATGCAGTAGATGTGACTACTTTGGTATGACCCCGCTACTATATAATCTCTTTAAAAAATAATGTAATAAAAAGAGTATCATATTTTACGTGGCTGTGAGCCATTCGATTCCAAAAATAGATTTCAAACGAATGTCATTCGTATTCGTCTAAAGTTAAAAGGAGAAAATTTCATACATGACACGTCGGTACATGCCGCTCCGTCTCTTATAAAGATATATTGTCTCCATTCAAATATTCAAAAGAAAAGTGCAACAGAGCATGAAATACAGTCCTTTCATCCGATATAAATCACGTTGTTATCCTGTTAAATCGTAAAGTCGCACCTCAATAAATTCTTTGTTTGTTTGAGCCAATGCATCAGCCAAAGTTAAATTTTCATAAAGTTTCTTGATTTGGTAGAGTTTGTAAATATGCTTCTCCGAAAGTACGACCTACCCTAAAAGTAGCCCTCACCATGATTTTAATATAATCATCGCATTGGCGTTTTATGATGGTGCTCGATGGGGTCGGCAAGTAATTTTATGTGGGATTCGGATGGTTTTAAAAATTTTTATTGAAATCCAAAAAAAACATATTCCTTCCTCCAAAACATAAGGGTGACGCTCAAAGCTCAAACATGCTTTTTTTGTATACAAAAAAAATATTTTTTAAATAACATATTTGGAGTAATGTATACTTTCAAAAATTTTTGGTGGTCCAGTTCAGAACTGGACCGGGCAGTCCGCCAGTTGGCGACCGTTCGGTTAGAAATTACAAGGATTTCGTATGAATCATGAGGCACACTTTGCTTTTGTTGGAATTTGTGAGAAATCAGTACATTTTCAGTCTTTATGATCGTTGTTAAATATACATTTTTGGTATTATTAAGAAGAATGTGCAGATTATTATTAGTTTACTACAAAAGCTTTTAAAATACAAATTTGAATATATCATTTTGTTAAGTACGTTTGGACTTTTTCCGTTAGATTGTCAGTAATAAGATTAATTAGCAAGAAATAGTAATAGTCACAATAAAATTGAGCAGACACCCGCTCTGTCGGCATCGCCAAATTTTGGACTTTAACTAAACGTTTGAATAAAAACGTGAGGTTACATTATTATTTTTATTATTTACTTTACAGGAAGACATACTGTTTGATTATTTCATTCTTCCCGGCTAACCTTTCCCGAAAATACACCCTCATGCACTTTTCAAGCATAAAATTAAAATGAGATAGGGTGTTATATTCGGGGAAACAGGTGTGTTGTTTGTTTGTTTTTGGTGAATAAGCCCTTTTCTCTATGTTTATTAAGAATAAATTCTAATATGGAAGTGTTTTAAGAATTTGCCAGCATGAAGAGCATTCAATTTTTGATGTAAAATCCTTAGATAATCTTTTTTTTTTTGTATTGTCTAATAGTAATATTGTTAAGAACCTGGCTCCTAAGATCTTCTAATAATAAAAAAGGTCTATTTTTACTTCACTTATTTATTTTATGATTCCACAGTAATGTTTTTTAAAAATGAATAGAAACATGAACTTGAGCCTGAGTTCCCCTTTTTTCTCATTAGTTTCTTTCTTATATTAATATTTCTTTTCCAAACAATAGTAGGCCGATTTGGTTCAAATGGTCAGGTTCTGCGAAGGTCTTCGGCGGCAACCACCTTTGTTCATTTCATTATCGATGTTCTTCAACTGTATGCAGGTTACAGGAATTTCATAGGTCGAGACAGAGTCATACCTTGTTGGGTTCTTCCTCTTATTTTGTTGCATATCAGGTATTGGTGGTGGCACCAGAACGATTTTTGATTTTGGCACAATTTAGGATTAGTTACATTTTGTCCTTGTTCCTGTTAACTTGGCTTTTTAATTCATAATTTCTTCGTTGTATTCCATTATTTCATAAATAGTAATTCACTTGTAAATAAAGTCTGTATGAAGTATCTTATATCGAGTTTCATTAGCTCCGTTAAAACCAACATTTTGAGAAAATACTTCTCTTGATTTCACGGCAAACATTTACCTATATTAACATTTTAAAACATTTCAATTTGGTATTTTGATTGGTTAGTGTATCTATTGAAAACATAAGAAAAAAAATCTGCAAGAAGCCAATTATGAAGATGTAGAACATAGATCTTCATATATTTTGACTATTTTCACTTGAAAAAGTTCGAATTCTTGCAGAGTATTCATATTATATATTATACATCATATTACTAAGGTACAGTACTGTTTTGTGTAAAACCATTGAGTGAAGCTCGCTTAGCGAGGCTTTGGAAACCACTAGTATTAAATAAACAAGTCTTTAAAACAAATATTATGAGAATTTAAAATATCGATCTCTCAAATTAAATATTCGTAAAATGTAAATTGAATCGCGCAACTTCTTAAAACTTTTTATTGAGTTTCCTTTTTCTACTTCCACCGGCAATAATTCATTTCAAAACAAACAAGGAATGAAACTTTTTAATGGTTTGTTACGTCCGATAACTTGTAGTTTGAAATATAGTTTATTACTCTCTCTGTTACAAGTGGGAACTTTTTATTTATAGGTTTAGTTCTATCACAACTCACTTCATTTAAAACTTGCTACGTAATGCATACTACTAATGTACTAGAAGTGTAAAATATTTCTTCTTTAACAGTGAGTTACGAGGGTGGATTGATAAGTTTCCGGCCTAACCAAGAGATGACGCCACTAGGCCTACCTTGAGGTGACATTCTATAGTACCATCCTTGGATAGCTTGTAGCTATAGTTTCAGCCCGATCTCCTTGCTAGTGTAGGTTTGACAGCACGCTGAACAAGACGCCTCTGTGGTTTTCGTAAAAATGGAAAAGCAGGAAAATCGTGCTG
>NW_020439025.1:417053-452205 GCF_000699045.2 Agrilus planipennis
TATATAAAACGGTTAGTTTTTATTGGAAAGTAGTTAATGTAGGTGAAGAGTGAAGATCTATGTCTGAAGTGCTATTGCAGCTTTTCACTGAACATATTAACTTTTTATTTGATTTAACTTTAGAAGAAAACATCGTCGACTCCATCATGAAAAAAATTTTTACTTTTTTAACGTGTTTTATTATTTTAATAAACAATTTGACAATTTGCGTGCACAGTTCCAATGTAAATTGTTCCCTCATTCGAGTTATAAATTTTGCCACCAGATGGTATATCCCCATTTGACGGATCCCAATAGTAGAGGTTATTTAAACCATGGTGTTTTTGCAAGTTCTTTCCATAATATAGGATCTGACTAATTAAACACGTAGATAAGGAAAAAATATTTATGAACGTTTTTATTTTTGGCCAAATCGCATTGCAATTTTCATCTTAATAAATCTTATCAGTGCGCCATATGCAGTTTCGATAAATTACTAGCCAATCTGAGGAAGAGTCTAAAGATTAATAAAATCAAAATCACGATCCGAGTCTTGAAGTCTCGATAAATTTTTGACTAATATCATAAACGTTCTTATATTGTAAGTGCTAAGACTAATGAATCATTAGTCAAAAAAAAGCCCTGATAACCTTATGTTTTTATTGTAAATTGAGTTCAACTTTGCGTTGTTACAACTACGATTCATATTAGCGTGTCACAATAATTGTTTTTTTTTTAGAATGAAGCGTCTTTCCGAGTACTTCTAAAATATGTTTTAAAAATTAAAATTAATCTTAATAATAATAATAATAACTAATATTAATATTAGCAAAGTTATAGCATGTATCTAAGCATATATGTTGCTAGATCTTTAAACAATTCTCTAGGCTTCCCAAATCAATAGATTGTAATTTGAAAAAATGGGTTCGAAAATTTAGGTGTCTCTCTGCTTGTCAAAAAATGCTTTTGTTTGGCATCAGCAACAATTTGAAAATTTATAATTTTTTTTCACACAGCATAAATTGTAAAATTATTTATTACGTAAAACACACAGTGAAACTAATATGTTTCCTCATGACTTTTGGATGTAATTCCAACAAAAATCTGGTATACTACCCTTTTCATCCAATCCAAGATTGTTACCGCCTAAACTATATTCAGTAGGTAGTAATTTCTCTAAAATATATTTCAAAACACTGAAAACTACTCAAGTTAATGTATTTTGCACTAAAATCATTCATTACGTTACCAGACACCTGCTACACAATATATTTACCTTTTCATCGAGTTGAAAAGCGCATCGAAATTGAAGTAGATCAGGTATTTGCTTCAAAGACAGACGGCATTGCTTGCAATCCATTGAGCCTTCAATAAAGGTATCCATTTCATTTTTATTAGGTACCTACATGGGATTTTCATTANATAGACTGGAACACCGCTATGAGAAATGTATCAGCCTTGGAGGAGATTATGTTGAGAAATAAAAAAAAAAAATTTTTAAAAACCTTGTTTTTCTTGGTCAGGCCGGAAACTTATCAATCCACCCTCGTAAACTACTGTAGTTTTTATCGGACAGGTAGTATGTTTTCAAGCTTATTCATAACAAACCAAAGTTTTTATTAGAGTCATTTAACACAGAGCCGGGCAAACTCGGATCTTTTGCATCCCGAGTGATCCTCAAGGTTAACCAAGTGGATCCTCATTGATCCTGCGAATGCGAGTGAGATGATTCTTTCCTTTTCTTATCCCTTCCATTTCGTAGATGAGTCCCCTCTTCCATAGCCAAACCCAATAGTTTTGCGAACGTAGTAACGAAAATTTTCGTAGGTATTTTTTAAGTCGCGTGAGTGGCTTCGCTCGTCTACGGGATGAAGGGGCTTGATATGGGAGTGGAAGGGAGAAGAAAAAGACAAAACAAAATTATTCATTACTGCTTACTCTCTCGTACTCTATTGAAGGGTATGGAGTGACTCAAACTAACCCCATGTAGCGGCTCCTGCGAAGTTAAAGTTTGCCCGGCTCTGATTTAACAGACGAGTATTTTAATGTTGTAGAAACTATCAGCGAGTAGTTTTAAAAACAAATAGGTAGCTATATTTCGATTTGTTTGTAATTATTTAATTGTTGAAGCCCTGGGTTTCGAAGCAGGGATTAATTACCCCTGCAGGAGTGAAATAGATTAGTGATACAAAGGAAAATTTTATAACAGGAACAGAAGCGGAAACAGAAGTAAATAGTAAATTTTTGCGGAAGCGGATGCGGATGCGGAAGCAGAAGTGTAATGATTTTAGATTACTTTTTAATGCAGTGGTTATGGGCCGTTTTGGCAAATATTTTGTTACAGATTTGGGACTTGCATCGTTAATCTCAACAAAGTAATTCCAAATACGATGTCTTGTTGCCTTCAAAATTGCACTTTTAACTTAAAGCTGAACAAACACTGTAGAAAATAAATGAGCGCTATAACTGTGTTAGTATTTTCGAAATGAAGTTATTAGGAGGGTTGTTAAGAAAGGTGGGGCTGGAAGTCCGGGTGGCTTTTAGATTAAAGTAGGGAACCAATAAGAGAATAAAATTTGGAAAATATCAACATACGAAGTAGGATTTAGGTCCTACTTTGTAGTAAAGTTATTTGCAGATCAGGGACAATAATGTTATTATTTCATCATCATAACGTCGTCAGTCTTAAGACTGGTTGGACACGTACCTCCACTCTTATCCTGAGCTAAACTTCGCATTTCCCTAAAACTAGAATAACCCACATCCTTAACTAATCTAATCTAGGTCTACTTCTCTTAACTCCTGCTCCTGTCTCTAATATGTCTCTGACTAGACCTTCATGCCTAAGATGGTGTCCTGTAGTACTTACCTATCTCGACTATTTCTTATTAACTTCCATAGAGTTCTCTGTTCTCCTATTCTTTCTAATACTTCTTCATTTCTAACCTTCTCTGTCCATGGTATCCTCATCATTCGCCTGTAACACCACGCCCACCGTCCATGTTACCCACCCGAACAGCACCGCGCCCCAAACATACATTACATAGTACATGAAATTTCTCTTTTTGATGTGCAACACCTTTTGACACGTATAAGGGGTAAAACAGATTCAGGCGTGACAGGACATTACTCCCTTCTTGCACGGAACGACATTTCGTTCATTCAGCCAGATTCGTGACTCATCGGCTCGTTCCGCCCGGCTGCCAAAACTTTTCAATTTTACTTCCTTCAACAAAAATCAATTTCAATGTTACACATCTGCCTGGCTTCCGTTGACAGCTAATTTTCTTTTTTTTTTTATTTCAGGTGTTTCATCTCTAAAGGACATTCGCATTAGTGTACCTGTGGCAGTTCAAAGAGGCGAAAGGGCAATTCTGCAGTGTCAATATGACCTCGAAGGGGATCCACTGTATACCGTCAAGTGGTACAAAAGCGAAAGAGAATTTTTTCGGTACGCGCCTAAAGAGAAACCTCCCTACAAGTACTTTAAGTTGCCGGAACACAAACTCGTTGAAAAATATTGCAATGCCACTCAAATAGTTTTTGACAACGTTTCGATGGCCGTTGCTGGTCTCTACAGTTGTGAGATATCCTTAGATGAGCCTTCGTTCTTTACCGATGTCAGATCGGGAGTGCTGAAGGTAAGGATATTTTAAGATTTGATATTGGGATCCGTCAAATGAAAGGAGCCTAAAAACATGGCACCGATTAGGGAAAATTTATCGTAGTTCCTATAGTGTCCCGTGCAATTTCCAAGTTTTTAAATTACGATAAAATGATAAGTATTGACACAATATGTGATTGGNAACATTTGCCTAACTGTGGAATATTATTGCCCCAAAATTTGCCTAACTCTAGGATATTATTGCCCTAAAATTTGCCTATGGAATATTATTGCCCCAACATTTGCCTAACGGTGGGATATTATTGCCCTAACATTTGCCTAACTATGGAATATTATTGCCCCAAATTTGCCTAATTGATCTAAGGAAACCACAGAAAAAATTGGACCAAGGCAGATGGATCCGGAATCGAACCGGCGTCCTCCCGAATGCTAAACAATGAACTAAACCTCTAGGCCTTGCCGCCCGGTGCCGGTACTGATTTTTTTTGTTTTCGTGGAAGAGGGGAAATCTTCAAAAGACGTCCAGCCTTCGTACGACCAGATAGTGTTGGATGCCTGAGGAACGTGAGCTACGTCACTTCGGTAGGTGTTCCCCCTATGAAAAACGGCTGAGTCTAACGCAGGTAGAGGCGAAATGTCCGGAGATAATCCCAATGGTCCATCAAACCTTGACATGTATTAAAAACCAACCGTGAAAGCCTACATTCAGCAAACTGATGAACGAAGTTATGTTCGAAATAATTCGAAAGTAATTTAAAAAAACATATTAGATATGTCATTAATATTAATGCAATAAATTAACAAAATTCGTTCTAATTGTATTAAATTGTGGGTCGTGTTCTACTTAAAGTAAACGAGGGAATGTCAAATTTGAAGGTAGATTAAAAAGACAAGGGTTCCATTGTGTTCGTTTCGTTTCTAATTAGTTAACACAATTAAAACAAATAAGTTAAACAAAAGGTCCGCCTAATGACATTACTTTAAGTACTGTTTCCTAAGAACAACTACAAGACTTTATTCGAGCCATTGAGCTTGCTTTACGTTTACTGAACTAAGAAACGGCATGCCGAGCTCCGTCTGCAGATTAAATGAAACATGTTTAAGCAAAGAGAGGTTCTAAATAAAATGCAAATACAAATCAGAGGAGTAAATAAACATGCTTCAAGAAAACCATCTTACATAATTGGAGTTATTATTAAATCAGATGACTTCTATTGTTATAATATTATAACTGCTATATTAATTTACTTTCTTATCTGTATTAACATCTAAATTAATTTGTTAAATATAAAATATATCCCTAAAAACTTTTCAGGGCAGGCTTTTGTGGCTATTTTTGTTTCCGTGCTGTGTCCGCTGTAGCTAATTTGTACCTTTCCAGACCTACTTTGACCATTCACATGTGTTAAACTGCTCATTCTGACGTTAGTTTTGCCTGGTAGGGCTCATTAACCCCACGTGGAGTAATACAAGGATGTGTCCAGAAGGACCAAGTTGGTTATTTTGTTTTCATTAAATGTAAAAAGCTAAATATTGATACACATCGTATAATTACACTGCTGGAAGTGACTGGAATAAATACACATAATGTTGCAGTTTCTAACAAGTTGTTCAGTTCGCTTTGGATTTTTGTGGAATTTACTTGTTTGTTAGTGTTAGTTTATTTATTTAGTGGTCATTTCATAAAAGACTATTACAATAAGGACAATTACTAGTGTGATAGTGCATTCTAGTAGGGTTCTTATTCAACCGTCAGTTGGTGGTGGGTATGAAAGGTACTCTTTTCTTTTTCACTTTTACCTTTTTTTTACAAGGTGGAAGTGCATTCGGTTTTTTCCCGGTAGGTACTTGTTATATTCACACTAGATCAGGTGAGTGACGTTAGTCGCCTAGATCCAGGCCCGTAATGAAACAAATTGTATCTTCAAATTTACAAAGACGATTTGCGAGCTCAATTGTCACTGGATTGAAAAATTGTATAACACTTTTTTGTTGTATTAGCAAAGTTATAGCATGTATCTAAGCATATATGTTGCTAGATCTTTAAACAATTCTCTAGGCTTCCCAAATCAATAGATTGTAATTTGAAAAAATGGGTTCGAAAATTTAGGTGTCTCTCTGCTTGTCAAAAAATGCTTTTGTTTGGCATCAGCAACAATTTGAAAATTTATAATTTTTTTTCACACAGCATAAATTGTAAAATTATTTATTACGTAAAACACACAGTGAAACTAATATGTTTCCTCATGACTTTTGGATGTAATTCCAACAAAAATCTGGTATACTACCCTTTTCATCCAATCCAAGATTGTTACCGCCTAAACTATATTCAGTAGGTAGTAATTTCTCTAAAATATATTTCAAAACACTGAAAACTACTCAAGTTAATGTATTTTGCACTAAAATCATTCATTACGTTACCAGACACCTGCTACACAATATATTTACCTTTTCATCGAGTTGAAAAGCGCATCGAAATTGAAGTAGATCAGGTATTTGCTTCAAAGACAGACGGCATTGCTTGCAATCCATTGAGCCTTCAATAAAGGTATCCATTTCATTTTTATTAGGTACCTACATGGGATTTTCATTAGTTCCATTACGTTCCTGGCATTCTTAAGGAGTTTACCCTCTTAAAGAATTCATTCGGATCGTGTTGTTCCAAATTTTCAACAGTACTCACTTAAATAGGCCATTCGATTCGTTGTAAAGTTTGATACATCACTCAACGATCTGAACAATACTGTAGCTTACTTTTTATACTTTTATTTACATAATTTACAATTTTAACATTCAAAACTTAAGTATATATACAAAAACACCTAGTAACATAAAAAAATATCGACCAAGAGTAAAAATATATAATTATAGCAACTTAAAACTAACTATAAAAAGTGTTCACAAATACAAACACAAAAAAAAGTCTAGGAGTGAAACAGTAAAGCGGGACTTATACTGACACGGCGGCTAGGCGGAAATGCCTTCCAGTTTTCATAGCTAGACACTGGGCTCTACTATAGGGTAGTAAGGTTGGTTGTTGGCTTACTCCCTCTTTTATGCCTGGGTAGGTAAAATGTCCGAGTGTGTCGGTACTGCAACATAAAATACTTTTAGGTGTTTCATTCCTATTTAGGAATCGTGGGAATGTGGTTCGAATGAGAAAGATGAGAAAGAATGAAAGATTATCTGTTGAATATTATTACCCCAACATTTGCCTAACTGTGGAATATTATTGCCCCCANGTTTTTTCCCGGTAGGTACTTGTTATATTCACACTAGATCAGGTGAGTGACGTTAGTCGCCTAGATCCAGGCCCGTAATGAAACAAATTGTATCTTCAAATTTACAAAGACGATTTGCGAGCTCAATTGTCACTGGATTGAAAAATTGTATAACACTTTTTTGTTGTATTTTGTGTCAGGAAGCCATGGTCTTTTTTTTTAATTATTATAAATGGGACACCCTATGTAGCGGGCCAACTCTCGAAGGTACCACGACACCTATCTGCTCCGGTAAGTACATTTCCGCCTGCGTCAGGGAGGTTTGACCATTTAAACATCGACGTAGTCATCATTTCGTCGTCGAAAGGATGCAGCTACTACCTCACAGTGGTTGATAGTTACTCCAGGTGGCCCGAAGTAGTCGCTATCCCTGACCAGGAAGCAGCAACCGTCGCTCGCGCCTTCCACGGCAATTGAACCGTCAGGTTTGGTACTCACATCCGACCAAGGCAGGCAATTCAAGTCGTACGTTTTTAAGCAGTTAAATCATTTATTAGGTACGACTCATCTTCGCACTACGGCTTACCATTCCTCAGTCAACGGCATGGTAGAACGACTCCACAGACAGCCATAATGTATCATCAAAGCAATTCGTAGACACCAACTCTGCCGAAAAAAGACCTATAAGCTATCAAAGCAGAGATATTGTACGGAGACACGTTACGACTTCCTGGCAAATTTTTCGGATCACATGCCGATTTTAATACCCACGGGAACGCCTCCGAATTCGACAAGGAACTCCGTACAACACAACAACAATTACGACCGACTTATGGGGATAAAAAAACCTTTATATTCAAAAACCTTAGTACGAGAGATCAGGTTTTTATTCGCCGCGGTGACCGAAGGAAATACTACAATAACTTTCTACGAACCGGCCTACCTTTTTTCAGAACTACCGGCCACTTCATGAAACGAAGATATATTATTAAAGACATTAAATAGTACTACTCAACCAAATTTCAGCTTCACTAAAATTTTTTCAAGGTATAAACTTAAAATTCCTGAGCGACTGGGCCATTCTCTGTTTTATATCCTTAGCTCTTTCTCCATGCTAAGTTATCTGACTCCCTAAATATATAAAATGAGCGACTTCTTCTAATTTATTGTCTCCTTTGTTATATTAGTCCTAACCCTACTTTTACACCTCTTACATATCAAAATTTTTTATTAATTTTCATACCGTACTCTATCAATATCACTTCCATTTTACTGAAAGCTAACTCTAATTAGTATTTGCTAGCTGCTAATATCCACGTCTAACTTCTTATTTCCTAATAGCTATTTACTTCTCTACGATGTTGGCTAGGCTAGCGTGTTATGTTTTAGGTATAACGCCTATTGATGATATTGTTATTGGAATAATTCGAACTGTGTTCTGATTACACATTTCTTTTGTTTCATCGGTTAAAGAAACATATTTTTTAAGTTTCAGAATGTTTCTGTTTAAGATTTTCAGTGATTTTACATTTCTTTTGGTCTTTATCTTATCGAGGTTCTACTGTACAAGAGTAGTTACTATGAAAGCTTAATTGTAAAATACAGTGTAAACTCTATATAACGACACTTAAGGGACTGAACATTTTTCGGCGTTATAAAGAGTGGTCGTTAAATGGAGAGAAATATAAGATATTATTTTACTATTCTATAATAGTACGCATTTACCAATGTAGTACACATTTTGCACACGAACATTATTATTCATACATTGCGTATAGCCTATTACCTTCGTCTGATGTTTTTTGCTGCTCCAATATTTTAATTGTATTTTGTTACGTATCTTACTCATATCTTGAGATACTGCTGGATCAATTGATTACATAAAAAGTATTTTTTTAATAGTTTCGCTGCATCAAGTGCTTGTTTGATGCTTGGTGGAGGGACAGGATCGTCTTCTTCAACAACGTACACAGCTGCAGTTCTTATCTATTTCGGCAACTTAGAAAGTACTGCTCAATGATTTATAATGCCGNTATGAAAATAAATAAAAGTAAAACAAAAATACTGGTATGTAAGGGAAGAAAAAGTAGGGAAAGAGCGAATTTAAAGATAGGAGACGAAAAATTAGAAGAAGTGGCCGATTTTAGGTATCTAGGAAGTCAGATAAGTCAGGACGGAAGGAGTAGTAGGGATATAAAGAACAGGATAGCCCAGGGTCGAATTTGAATTAAAAATATAGCAACAAATAGATATATGTATACATATAGATACTTATGTCATATTGTATCATGAATGAGTGATTTTAAGTAAAATTGTTTGTAATAGTCGTACTGGATAATTACCTTTATGAGATATATTCATGTCCACAGTTGTACTTACAAATGCTGAAATGAATATAAACGAAATTAACAGCAATTCTGGGCCGAGAACTATGCCAGGGCGTACATAATTTATCACCGGTTGTTTGTATTCAGAGAAAGGCACGGGATGTGAAAATAGTCGAGTATAATGCTGGCGTGACAGATCCCGTTTAGAACGGAGAAATGGTCTTAATTTGACGTGTGTCTGTAAATCCCAACGCATAGCGTAAATGAAACACGTAGGGGATTATAGTGCAAATGGAGAAATTGATGAATGTCATAAGACACGTATTTGCTGTCCTATTTTAGAATAATAATCCACTGAATTTATGCGTGGGAACCAAATGAGGAAATGAGTCACTACACCAAAAAGATAAATTAACTCTACTGGTTAGAAAATAAGGTAAAATAATAGACAGTTTGAAAACCTACGTAACATAGAACGTTAACGTGAGTTATCTACGTAACGTACGAAAGATTAGCGTTTTCACGTTTGCACAACCCCATAGTACTTTAACGTCGTAAGTGGCCAGATTAGAGCATAGTTAGTTAGCGATTAGTTCCCTTTTAGGTTTAGTTCACTTCAGTTGCTGAACAAGGTAACCTTGTTACCGAAAAGTGCTTCGGACAACTACTAGCTATTTTGTTTGTTCTACCCGTAAAAGTAACATTCCAGATAGCCTACTCTTTAGTCAATAGGAACGTGTATGTTACCGGAAATTTATGAAATCCGTCATTGTATACAATTCCTAGGAAATGTGTATAATTCCTAAAATCGCCCAGAAATGTGTGAAATAAACAATAAATAAAAAATATTAGACACATTTCCTAGGAAATCTGTAGCAATCGGACATGTATTACAGGTAATACTAAATAGGCAATAATACGGCAGGCTGTTTGGATTTATACCTATATCCATTGATGACGCCATTGTTTGGGTAGGAAGATTTATGATAGACTGGAGTTTTTTTAATGCTCCTGTCGGTTGATATGTTAGATGTTAGAATTATGTGACGAGGTTATCTTTGTTTCAGCAAATACGATGAATAAAATAATTGGAAGTGGCCTATATTCTGTCGAAACTGCTCGACGCGGATCGCGACTTCGATCTTTTTGGATCTCATCAGCGCGTCGCAGACAGCTCCGACAGAACACAGACCAACTTTTACCTGCTGTCTTAACAGCGCGTTTTAGAAAATGCCACAAATGGCGCGGTAAACGCCATCTGTAGTACGATGCTACATTTTAGGATTACGTGTGCTCCAACAAGGTCCATTTAAATATATGGATATCGACTTGCTGAAACGAATCCCGGCGTAGCTAACCTCAACGTGATAGGCACGTTATCATAATCGAATAAAATAATTCTGCAGAATACACACCACTTCGAATTATTTTATTCGATTATGGTAACGTGCCTATCACATTGAGGTTAGATACGCCGAGATTCGTTTCAGCAAGTAGATATTCATATATTTAAATGGACCTTGCTGGAGCACACGTAATCCTAAAATGTAGCATCGTACTACAGATGGCGTTTACCACGCCATTTGTGGTATTTTCTAAAACACGATGACCTTGAATTTTTAGTGTTGTAGAGGCGATAATGCTGATCATTTTCTATATATGTGTAGGCCGCGGAGATCGTAATGAAGCATACTTTTGGAAGATATTATTCCAACATATCATCCCGGGCAGGGACATTACAAAAACTCCAGCTTGTCTTAAATCTAACTAATAACCATACAATAATGTCACTAATGCGTATACATTTCAAAACCTAACCCAGCCCAAACAATAACGTCACCAATACATATACATTTTATTAATTTTATTCACAGAAAGCATTAGTTTTATACATTTAGATTATAGGTGCAATATTTCACATCTCGGTCCGTGGAATGTTAGGTCAATGAGGTAAGTAGGGAAATTAGAAAATTTGAAAGTTGAGATCAATAGATTAGAAATAGATATAGTAGGCATTAGTGAAGTCCGTTGGGCCGAAGCTGGAGACGTATAGAGATAGAAGGAATATTTGTTTCTATAAGAGCAACAAGTAGTTACAGAGCGTATAGAAGTAAATATTAGGAAGGGAGTCAGACAGAGATGTATACTGTCACCGCAATTTTTTAATCTATACATCGATATAGCTGTATTAGTATCTAGGAAGCGGTATTGACAAAACAATATTGTATAAAAATAAATAAATTAAAACAAAAATACTGGTATGTAAGGGAAGAAAAAGTAGGGAAAGAGCGAATTTAAAGATAGGAGACGAAAAATTAGAAGAAGTGGCCGATTTTAGGTATCTAGGAAGTTAGATAAGTCAGGACGGGAGGAGTAGTAGGTATATAAAGAACAGGATAGCGCAGGGTCGAGTCGCCTTCAGTAAAAAGAAGTGGTGAAAAAATGATGAGGATACCGTGGATAGAGAAGGTTAGAAATGAAGAAGTATTAGAAAGAATTGGAGAACAGAGGACTCTATGGAAGTCAATAAGAAATAGGCGACATAAGTTGGTGGGACACCTTCTCAGGCATGAAGGTCTAGTCAGACATATTAGAGGTAAAAACGGGAGTTAGAAATGGTAAAGGTAGACCTAGATTAGATTACTGTTCGCAAATAGTTAAGAGTGTGAGTTGTTCTAGTTTCAGGGAAACGCGAAAATTAACTCAGGATTAGAAGGAGTGGTGGTGCATGTCGAACCAGTCTTAGGACTGACGACCTTTATAATGATAATGATTCTCTTTTACTTTGTATCCTTGAGCTACTAGTATTAGATAAAAAGGTAATTATTGAAGACAGTAAAACTACTCTACCGTTTCCTAATAACAATTTTATTACCTACCGTAAATAAAAGCGGTTTCCGTTTTTTGTTTCTGTTTAAGCACACATCATAAATCACAATATTGGATTTGCCTCGGCATTTCTCTCTTTTTTTTACTTTTAGGATCCACTCAGCTGCTGCTGTGGAAATGGGGTTGCTCCGATTGCCGATCGTGAGCGTCTAAATAATCCCTCCAAAAAACGTTTATTGTTCGGCTTTTAGTACAATTACATTCGCGTGAAGTATTGAGACTCGAAAATTCGATTGACATTAATGGGCAGTAAAACAGACGTCCCTTTGAAAGACAGACAGCCATTGTTATTCGTTTTATCAGTATTTTAAATGGACATCAACGTCACGTCAGTTAAATCGTTTTAATTACTGTATAAAGTAATAGCATTTCGTTAGTGCAATTTGATTTCAATCGGATGTTACCTAATCTGCACGTACATTACAATATACAATACGAATTGTATATTGCGAACAACTCCGTATAATGTAGACATTAATGACATAATTTGAATTTAGTTGATTTGCCTTGTATTAGTAGCAACTATAGTTATCTGTAAGAACTTACTTATTCTTTGTAACAAAACAATAAGTCACATTTAGACAATGATTGTGTCTAATAAATTAAATTTTCTGTAAAAATTGACCATACTCAAGTTCATGGTAACATCTGCACCTATTGAAGATTTTTATTCTACTTCACTCAGAGTTAGGAGGGGTAGAGGTAGACTTAGATTAGATTACTGTTCGCGAGTAGTTAAGGATGTGGGTTGTTCTAGTTTTAGGGAAATACGAAGATTAACTCAGGGTAGGAAAGAGTGGAGGTGCGTGTCAAACCAGTCTTAGGACTGACGATCTTATAATGATGATTCACTCTGACAGTCCATACGCGAAACCAGTAGCATAACTGAGGGCTTTAGAAAATATAAAGTGAATATGAAAGAAATTTTATTCAAAACATACAATCACGTAATTTTAATAATACATAACAATCAATTTTTATCGTCTCCAAATTCCTAATATCAACCTTTTTGGCTTCGTTAAGGCCATCTTCATACACACAACTCACATGAAACGATGAAATGGGTAGGTTATGAGAGCTACAACAATATTTGGGAATTGCATTATAGCAAAGTATTTTTAAAAAGTTCGAGTTACATCCAAAAGGTACTGAATGATAAAAGATGGAGTGACCATGATATGCCAAGTGGGTTATTTTACTTGGTTTGGGGGCTTTGGAGTACATGGATCACTGGTAGTCATTACACAACTGCATTAATTATGATCGTAAAAAATTTTATAGTAACGCTTGGATAAGAGATATTTTATATTAGATTTATTAAGCACCAAGGGAAGAAAATACAGCATTACCTCCTGGGTATGAATTGTCATCTTACCCCGTATTTTTCCTGATTTCAAGGGCGTACATAACCTCTCAGATTAAAAGATTACTTTCACTGATGTTACTTAAGTTTGGAGAAATGCTAAGATTAGTTCAATATAAGAAGAAGAGGTGTGTCCAACCAGTCATCTGACTGAAGGCATTAGATGATGATGAAACTTTTGAAGATTTGAGGCAATAATTGACCCAAATAGATTTTTGGGATTGAAATCAACTAGAATTATTGTATTGGAGTGAATTACTGATTTTGAGTTATAGATAATGTACATGATAAATTCATATCAAAGATGTTGGGCTGACAATATTCGTCAAAACTAAAACATTCAAAGCTGAAAAAGTAGTTATTGGAAATAATATACCTAAGAGAACAAAGGCGTTTTTGTAGTCAATAGCCAATAAAAGAAGGGCTGGTTAGATACATATTGGAGGTAGCAACAAGATTAAAGGGGAGCAGAGGTAAATCCAGAGTAGATTACTGTTTGCAAGATATTAATAAGAAAAATAACTGCGTTGCTCTAGTATTTGAGAAATGTTAGTTCAAGATAGGTCGAAGTGGAGATGCGTGTCTAGCGAGTTTTCGGGCTAACGATCTTATGGTGATTATTGTCACCATGTATGTTGGGTGGCCTGGTTTCTCTAGAAAACATATACTAAATATTTCTAGAAATTGACCAGCCGCTATAAATACAGTGGACCCCCGATAATCCAGCCCCTGGCTAATCCGGCACTCCCTGTAATCCGACATGGTTTATTATTTATTATGTATTGGATATTTTTTTGACAATCTTCGCTAATGCATGATTGAACAAGTTATAACTTGTACGCACCACCACTGTTGTGCTCGATGCGTAGAGTATTGTTTTGATTCTGATTGCTTAGTTTGACTTTGACTACATGTGATGATCATGTTCATTATTTAGTGTTTATTCATTGTGTAATACATATTCGTACCTAGTAATGTCGTCACAAGCTCAGAAACGAAAGCACAAAACACTGACAATTAAAGAAAAAAATTCCGGACTATAGGGGGTCTTAGGCAGTACTCTATAATCCGACAAATTCGCTAATACGACACTGCCCTGCAAACTGTTTGTCGGATTACCGGGGGTCCACTGTAGTTGTCGCGAGATCGAGTCAGCTACCGACCGGCATTGCCTACAGGTTTGGACCATTGCTTAGCATTCGGAAGGACGCCGGTTCGATTCAGGATCCGTCTGCCTTGGTCCAAGTTTTTCTGGGGTTTCCTTTGATCACTTGGGTAAATGCTGGGGCAGTAATGTTTCACAGATAATCGTTTATTCTCTTCTATCTTCATTTCGCCTGTCTCATCTTTCTTACCCGCACCACCACCCACCCATTCCCACGATTCCTGAAAGCAGGCTGAAGAGGGCCGCCCTACCTTCCGGCATAGTCCGGAAGGACTGCCCGCCCACCAGCATTATTGGCTGGTGGGAATGAAACACTCAAAAGTTTTTTTTTTTCGAGTCAGCTACCAAGCGACATTGTCTACATGTTTAGATCATTGCTTAGCATTCGGGAGGACGCCGGTTCGATTCAGGATCCATTTGCCTTGGTCCAAGTTTTTCTGGGGTTTCCTTGGATCATTTAGATAAATGTTGAGGCAGTAATATTCCACAGATACTCTTTCATTCTCTTCTGTCTTCATTTCGTCCGTCTCATTTTTCTTACTCGAACCATCACACACCCATTCCGACGATTACTGAAGGGAGGCTGAAGAGAGTCTTCCACCCTACCTTCCGACGTAGTCCGGAGGAACTGCCCCCCCCACCCCCACCAGCATTACTGGCTGGTGAAAATGAAAAAACCCAAACGTTTTTTTCTTTCTAATTAGTTAATACTAGTCAGAGAGTTCAAGGCATACAAAGCGAAGAAGAAGGAACAAAGAGGTGACGGTATTCATATAGTGATGAATAGTTAATTAATTAATAACAACAGTGTTAATTAGACAGTGATTAGTTAAATAGAGGTAGTAAACGTGAAAGAGGGTGTTATATATACAAGTGAAAACAACCGAAGCTCACCTATGGGTAGTAAGATATAACTGTCATAATTTATTCACAAATCCGTTTCCAATATTCCAGCGGTCTGGCGATAAGTGTCAGTCGTGTTTGTTATACGCAGGTTCAATTAGCAATGTGACATTTGACCTAGATACATTAGCAAATAGTTTAGTCTAACATCTTAGTGAAGCGTTTTATATCATGTCTATCACCTTGTTCACTCTCGGCCGAGAAGCTTATAAATAGTCATTCATTCCTCTAGTAGGAAGGGCCTTTAAGGAAATTAATTAAGACATAGTGTACACGCTCACGTTCGTACCTACATACATCCTGCCTTCCTTACCGGTTCAAGTCGACATGGGGAGGCCGACCTGCCTAATTAAGTTCCAACGTGGCTTCCATTTGGGTCTCTTATTTTGAGGGAGGTCGTGAGATTACGTATGCGAAACCTCAACGTAGATGTTACATTATTTACGTGTTGTTATAGCGATAATTGCTGTTCTGCAGGATTCCATTATGTTATTGAAACTTTTATTCTATTGATTTTAGTGAATATTGGAGGAAATCCTAACTAATATTATAGGTAAATGCCAATATGAGTTAGTTTGTTCGTTTAATTACTCAACCGATCATCATAGAATATGTGCACGCATTGTCACGAGTGCAGAAATGGACGTAGGGTAGCTTTTATCCAGAAAAAAATGCTGTTTCCAAGGGATAGAAGAATTAGTTTTATGTGGGTGGTCGTCAGTGATTTGACACGTGTTTAGGGCATCAACGTGAGAGAAACCGCTGGTAAACACCTATCCTGAAGTTTTTCCACACGTTGTGAAGGGTACAGAAAAGGACATAGGGTACTTTTTATCCTAAGAAAGAATATTGTTTTGGAAGGATAGAAAAATTAGTTTTATGTGGTCGTCGACGATCATTGAAATGTACGAGGGCGGTTCAATAAGTACCCGTGTTAGAAATGAAGACACCTCTTTTTTTAATTTTTTTTTTAACATAGTCTCCTTTTAGAGAGATACACTTTTCTCAACGTCCCTGCCATTTTTTTTTACCTCTCCAAAAAATAAGATTTGTCGAACTCTCCAAAATCCCCTCTGTCTCGGCGATGACTTCCTCGTTTGAGCTAAATTTTTTTCTCGCGAGTCATTTCTTCATGGTAGGGAACAAGACGAAGTCGCAGGGAGTCAAATCGAGTAAGTACGGGGTGTGCGGCAGCAGTTCATAACGTAATCCATGCAGTTTGGCGGCAAAAACTCCTAATGAATGTGCCGGTGCGTTATCGTGTTGAAAACGCACCTTCATTTTCGTCAAATGCTTCCATGTCTCCTTCAATTTTTTTGTCTAAGCGGTCGAATAACTCACTGTAGTATTGTCCAGTGATCGTTCTTCCTTTTCCTAAAAAATCTGTAAAATGATTTTCTCGGTAACAACGTTTGCCAGGCTTCCTGGTCGCTCCTATCAAAAACGGATTTTTGCCCACGTTTAAATTCGTTAAAGCAATATCTAACTGTGGTCATAGATGGCGAAATGTCTCCATAAACAGTATCCAACTTTGTTTTCATCTTTTCGCATTTTTTTTCATTCAAAAACAAAAAGCGAGTTACCGAACGATACTGCTCTTCTTCCATCTTAGCGAAAATAACGAAACACGTCTCAGTCGAATGGCTGCCAAATCCAAACTAACCTATCAATCAGTCTGAAATTCGTTTTGGCATGGTTTGATAGATGGCAGCACACGATGACAACACCAATTTCCCTCAGGAACGTCCTCTGTCTTCAAACACGGGTACTTATTGAACCGCCCTCGTATTTAGGACTAAAAACGCAAGCAAAGTCGCGGTAAAGCCTATCATGAAAAGGATATAGGGTAACTTTTATCCAGAAAAATTTAATTTCTGTAAATATTTAGATATATACGGGATTGTTTTAACTTAGGTGTATCTCTGGTACACAATGGGCACTTTACAATGCATGATTTGGATTTTGAGTGTAATACACATACCACGCTCAGAAGAACGAATTAGCCGAAAGCCATCGTCGAGTTTGAGTTTATTAACAGTCTTTGAAAAACGTAACCTTGTTACCAAAAAGTGCTTCGGACAAGTCAAGTGTCGTGTTTTGGCGTTGGGGTTTGAGCTATTTTTTGTTTGTTCTACAACTGCCAAAGTTATTCCAATCTCCATATCTTAATAACTATTATTAGTCACGTATACTAGATTTGTTTTGGAAAATTGTGGTTTTGTTTTATACATTTATTAGACAAACTCAGACAATCGACCCAGAATTTGAAAGATAAAAAAACAATGGTGCATACAATTTATAGATATTTACATGTATGTATGTATTCGTTTGGGAAACTCGGTTAATTGTTATGTCTGTGTTAGATTTTAAATCTTCTGTTTAGCAGTTGCTGATATGTTGATGGTTTTTTCTATATTAGTTTATAACCTTTATTTTTCTGGTAGATTTAGTAATGCGATAGACCCGTAAGGGCCCTTTAAATTTTTACCAAAATTACGTTTAGTTTTTCCAATGTACATATATCGCATCACAACTAATCTAAATTCTAAATATATATATATATATAATGCTAATATTACGTACGTAAAGACAGAATTTTCTCTATCACCACCAACTTCTATGAACTTCCCGTTGGGGTGGTAAATACCCCTTGGTCTCCTACTGAAAGTAAGGGACTTTGGTCGCGGTGGGTGGTTGTGGGTGGCGAAAATGTGAAAAAACGTCCTTTTATAACTTATGAGACCTTTTGGAAAGTTCTAAAAATTTTTGAAATGATCCAGAAAACTCCAGAACGTGTGCAACGGTTACAATCGATCTAGAATATTCCAAAAAATGTCTGGAACTGTGTGTGCAACTGTTAAAATCGATGTGGAATGTTCGGGAAAGTTCTAGAGATATCTGGAATGATCTGGAAAGTTCCAAATTGTGTGCAACTGTTAAAATCGATATGGAATTGTCCAGAAAGTTCTAGAAATATCTGAAATGAAGTTCCAAATGTCCGCAATTAATTATCAAGGATTTCTAGAATTTTCTAGATTTGGTCCAAATATTCTAGAATATTCTAGAACGATCTACTATTATTAAAAAATTTTATAAAGGTACAGGGTGGCATCTAAGATAGAAATCTATATTATCTACGTTAAAAAGTGGATCCTTAAATATTTTATATACCATTAAACATGCGATGTGTTTTAACCCGAGCAACGCCGGGTTTCGTTGCTAGTTTAATCATTAAAAGTGCCTTAAAATCATCCGATCGTGAAATTCATCAATGAGTATTTGTCAGTACCTATTACTGAAAAAATTAAATTATTTGTCAAGATTTTCATGATACGCTTAGTTGGATGCATTAACTGATTTTTTTCATACTTATCGCAAGATTCAAAATAAGGAGTACATACAGTTAGAAAAGGGGAAATTAGCAAAAGTCCTAAATTTTTAACATTGCTCCAAACTTATAGGGTACTTAGTATTGTTGACGCCCTGTTTGACGAACTTTGTTGTTTTATGATTAGAATCCACGTTAGTTTTTTAATGTGATGTTTATTCAAACTTGACACCTAAACAAAAACTTAACGCTAAAAAATATTAATACTACTTAACTGTTATTTTACGAAAAAACTTGTAATAGTGTTTGAATAGGTCTGATGATTCTGATTGTATCTCTCATTCTCTGTGATTGTCTGTGATTCTCCTTTTATCCTTTTTCAGGGTATTAACAAGAATTGTGTGAAGAGTAGGTGGAGTTAACAAAATTTAGAAACATTAATTGGATTATAAAATACCACAAATGGCGCGGTAAACGTCATCTGTAGTACGATGCTACATTTTAGGATTACGTATGCTCCAACAAGGAGCAGGTAAAAGTTGGTCTGTGTTCTGTCGGAGCTGTCTCCTACGCGCTGATGAGATCCAAAAAGATCGAAATCGCGATCCGCGTCTGGCAGTTTCGACAGAATACAGTCCACTTCGAATTATTTTATTCTATTATTAATTGGATTAGTAATAGAAGAAACAGGGTTGTTGGTCCAAGATAAGAAAGTGGGGTATAAGGGGTGCGGTTTGATAAGAAGTGGAAGGGAGAGATGGGTGTACGTGCGAGTGTCTAGCGTGCAACAATTCTTCATACCAGATGTCAATGATTTGAAGATGATCAATTGTATCGATTATTGCACACCAACGAAAATAACGTAATAGATTTTACGACTGAAAATAAAGATAAGGAATACGAAGTAATTGAAATATTGTGAAGTTGGGATAAACCCCTAATGACACACCTATCATTAATAGTCAATATTAAAATACACAATAGAAAAGATACCTCTAATTAACTAATTGTTTGCAAAGTAAACCAAATAACACAGTCATAAACCTCATTTAAAGTAAAAGTAATTTATTTTAAATAGCTAAGAACCTCAATTACAAAATTATAACTAAAAACTATAACGAAACAATAGGTACAGAACGTTGACATTCAACAAGTATATTATACTAAACTTAATCATTTACAAAATACCACAAATGGCGCGGTAAACGCCATCTGTAGTACGATGCTACATTTTAGGATTACGTATGCTCCAACAGTTTGGACAGAATACAGACCACTTCGAATAATTTTATTCGATTATGATAACGTGCCTATCACGTTGAGGTGTTAGCTGTGCCGGGATTCGTTTCAGCCAGTAGATATCCATATATTTAAATGGACCTTGTTGGAGCATACGTAATTCTAAAATGTAGCATCATACTACAGATGGCGTTTGCCGCGCCATTTGTGGTATTGTGTAAAACGCGCTGTTAAGACAGCAGGTAAAATTGGTCTGTGTTCTGTCGAAACTGTCTGCGACGCGCTGATGAGATCCAAAAAGATCGAAATTGCGATCCGCGTCTGGCAGTTTCGACAGAATACAGACCACTTCGAATTGTTTTATTTGATCATTTACATTTGTCCAATTCTAAAGTCATTTGTTAGATATTACCTAAAAGATTGAAAATATGAGGCGTGTTTGTTTGTGACTTTTGTGTAGATTCTTAGAACTGGTTAGTGGCAATTATACCTCCAGACGATGTTTTGTTATTGATCAATATCGGTTTTTGTGATATGTGACATTCAACAACCTCAGCTGACGTGACAATTTTTCGATAAGTCCGCGTGAAATTCCGTTTTTGTGGCTACTAATGAAAAATGTGTCAATTTTGCAAATAGCAAGGAAAATCGAGATAAAAGCTTGCAGTTGAATTGAGAAGAAGTTTCTGTTAACAAGTGACAATTTTTCTCGTTCTAATAATTTTATCCGTTGGACGATACGGTTACTAAGAACTCTGTACTTCACCAAGAACGAAGTGACATAAAGAAAGCTGTATGGCAGTTGTCTTTTTGTGGCACGTTCGTTCAGGTTCAGTGCTTCGCAAAAACTTAGCCGACCCACTGGCACTGGCGCTAATGTCTGTTAAGCTTAATACGCTCTCCAAGAAAAGTAGCACTTTTCTTAATGGAAAAGTGGAATGCCAACGAAATTGACGCCGCATCTTCACTCAAGACACTAACCATTATCTCTTGAGTTTTTATCTGTTTTTAAACAAGTGCATCAACACATGATACGCCTATTTTCTTTATCCACTGGCTTGAAAGAACTCTAGGATAGTTGTTTCCAAACACTAAGTTTATGAGTATTTTATATGATCTCGTTAAAGTACCTAGCGAATAATTCTTTTTGCATTCGCTTTGAAATGTAAATGGCATATGATTTAGTTATCATATTTGAATATCTTACGGTAATTACCACCAAGAAACTATTAAAATCCCATGAACCTATTGGCTTAAACTATGTTTGAACAAAACATCAAATACCACAATGTAAAATAGTACTATTTGAATACAGCAAAGGAACAGAAACCGATCCAATTAAAGAAGGTCAGTTTCGGTCAACATAGAAGCGTTTGGTACACTCTAAATTGACTACGACCAGAACTTATGGTGCAGTTTTCTACTTTTCAAATTTAGCGTTATGGAAGTCGATAACGAACAAGACAGACAGAATGGTAGAAAATCTTCGGCTACATGAAGGGCTACGAGGGTGGATTGATAAGTTTCCGGCCTAACCAAGAGATGACGCCACTAGGCCTACCTTGAGGTGACATTCTATAGTACCATCCTTGGATAGTTTCAGCCCGATCTCCTTGCTAGTGTAGGTTTGACAGCACGCTGAACAAGACGCCTCTGTGGTTTTCGTAAAAATGGAAAAGCAGGAAAATCGTGCTGTCATCAAATACTTTTATTTGAAGGGGTTAACGCCGAAGGAAATTAAAAAAGAGATGGACTCAACACTGGGGACATCCTCCCCGTCATATTCAACCGTTAAGCAGTGGGTTTCCGAGTTTAAAAAGGGTCGTGTGAGCACCTCTGATGGGCCTCGCTCAGGACGCCCCGTTGAGGTCACAACTCCAGATATGATCGAAAAAATTCATCAAATAGTGCTGGGAGACCGCAGATTGAAAGTGCGTGAGATAGCTGAGACCTGTAAGATGTCATATGAACGTGTGCAACATATTTTGCACCAACATTTGCATATGGAAAAGCTCTGTGCAAGATGGGTGCCGCGTTTGCTAACAGTCGACCAAAAATTGATTCGAAAAAACATTTCTACCGCAAATTTGTCATTGTATAAGCGTAATCCAAGCGAATTTTTGCGTCGATTCGTAACCGTTGACGAAACGTGGGTCCACCACTACACTCCTGAAACCAAAGAACAGTCTAAACAGTGGATTGGACCAGGGGAACCAACTCCAAAGAAGGCAAAAACAATTTTTTCGGCGAACAAGGTTATGGCTACTGTTTTTTGGGATGCAAGAGGTATTATATACATTGATTACCTTGCAAAGGGTAATACTATCACTGGTCAATACTACGCAGACTTATTGCAACGTTTGAGCCACGAGGTCAATCGTTGCGACGGCTAAAATCAACGATCTAAAGTTTGAATTGATGCCGCACCCTCCTTACTCTCCAGACCTAGCCCCGAGTGACTATTTTCTGTTCCCTAATCTCAAAAAATGGCTTGGCGGTAAGAGATTTGCGGACAATGAAGAAGTAATCGAAGCTGTAAATGGTTATTTTGAGGAGCTTGACGAATCAGTCTATAGAGATGGCATTAATAGACTGGAACACCGCTATGAGAAATGTATCAGCCTTGGAGGAGATTATGTTGAGAAATAAAAAAAAAAAATTTTTAAAAACCTTGTTTTTCTTGGTCAGGCCGGAAACTTATCAATCCACCCTCGTAGTTAGAGACATATTAGGAGCAGAAACAGGGTAAAGGGGAATAGAGGTAGACCTCGATTACTATTGGCAAATAGTTAAGGATATGACGGAATGGAGTAGAAACGAGCCGGGTATCCGATTTGCATCTGGCACCCGGCGGATCCAGTACCTTTTTTAGAATTCGGCCGATCATCGAATAATGACGTCGAGTGTCGGCAATGCCGGGTAGTTCTACCAGAGAAACAAAAAATAAAACCAACATCAGAAATAATATTTTAATAAGTTTAACAAAAATCCTACCAAATGGAAATCAAGATTGTACTGGGACACCTTGCGGATTTTAGTGTTTATAAACATTATAAGCTCGTTTCAACGGTTTCAGCTCAACCCTCTCGTTAAAAATCCGCCAACCTCGATTTAAAATTTCATTGGCTTGGTGTCTAAACGACGAATGGGATTTAATGTGACTTGAGACGTTGGTGAGGGTGGTATTCAATGGAAAGATCACCAGAACGATTAGCATGCACCATTAGCCGTAGTGATTCTGCCGGGTACTCAGTTATCCGTTACTCAGTAATCACTGAACGGACGACTTAGTGTGATTAGTAATGATGATTATATATGCATGATTGGATTCTTACTGGCAAAATTAAAGTAATTAATACGATGACTGACCCATCAATATCTTAGTTTTGGACATATATAAGTAGCTCGTATCCTGTACATAAACAGTAACTACTAGAAAAATATGTGTCTTTAAGAGAATGAGAAATTGTCTACACATAGAGTTACCAACTCTACAGTTAAGTAACGAATTATCCATAAGGCAAACTAGGCACATGTTTAGGGGTGTAGGATTAGAAAGGGGCACGCGCGGAAGTCTTTAAGTAAGTACCAACTTACAAAAAATCGTAAATCAGACTTTAGTGTCTTTTGGTGGATATTATTTAAATAATAAAAGAACACTAACAATAACAAATAACAATTTATAACAATAAAAACGAAAACACAAGTAACAAAAAGGCACAAGGAGTGAAACATACAAACGAGAACAAGATAATATAATAATAACAATAACAAAGACAACAACAAAAATGATAACAATGTAGAGAATAATATAAGCACCTACGAACGTTAGTAGAAGCGGTAGACGGGAGACTGTCTAGATATGAAAACTTAAAAACTTTTGGGTGTTTCATTCCCACCAGCCAGTAATGCTGGTGGGCGGGCAGTCCCTCCGGACTATGCCGGAAGGTAGGGCGGAAGGCCCTCTTCAGCCTGCTTTCAGGAATCATGGGAATGGGTGGGTGGTGGTTCGGGTGAGAAAGTTGAGACGGACGAAATGAAGTCAGAAGAGAATGAAAGAGTATCTGTGGAATATTACTGCCTCAGCATTTGCCTAAGTGATCCAAGGAAACTACAGAAAAACTTGGACCAAGGCAAACGGACGCGGAATCGAACCGGCGTTCTCCCGAATGCTAAGCAATGGTCTAATCCTCTAGGCCAGTGTTTCCCAACCTTTTTTTCCTCACGAACCAAAAGAAAGGTCCGAAAAAATGTGACGAACCCCCTATGTAGTCGTTAATGACAGGTAAAAAAAAGCAATAAAATTTGATAGAATATATATTTTTCACATTGCATAATAATTGATTATATTAATCGTGAAACGTTTAAATAAAACATTAATAAGACTAAAATGATGTAAATGTAGTAAACTGCCTTAATTTGATATTTATTTCCAATTGTATTGTAAAAAAAAGTATTACATAGAAGGGAANAATCACAAATCACAAAAACACAAGCTTTTGGTTGTACACACACAAAAAAAAACAATAAGGGTTATCACGTCGGGGTCACCACTTTAGTGTCTTTTGGTGGATATTATTTAAATACCAAAAAAACACTAATAATAACAAATAACAATTTATAATAACCAGAACAAAACGGAAACACCAGTAACAAAAAGGCACAAGAAGTGAAACATACAACAAGAACAAAGTAATAGAAAGAACAAGATAAGACAACAATAGTAACAATAACAAAGATAACAACAATACAACAGAGTAGATAAAGGCACTTACGAATGGTGGTGATAGCGGTAGACGAGAGACTGTCTTGAGATAAGAAATTTTCGAGTATTTATAGGATAGGGTTGTTAGTAATTTTGATAGAATGTTCTAGAAGGAAAAGTAGTGAGAGAGAGGGTGAAGACACTAGTTTCTAGGAATACACAGAATTAGATAGTACAGAATTCAAGAGAAAGCAATTAAGGGTAAAACCAGATATTAGTATGGGAGTGCATGCAGGTATGGTTGAAGTTGGATTTCCAGGTAAAAGTGATTGAAAGAACAATAGAGTTTAGATTGAATGGAAACCAAGGTATGTACAAGATAAGAAATTGGAAAGAATTGAAATAATATTTGAAATGAAATATTATTTGAAAATGAAATAAAATTAGAAAAAATATTTACACATAAAAAAAAAACAATAAGAAGAAGAACAAGCGCAACAGTTGCTTTCCTTCAGTGAACAACAAGCAGTAATCTGATTTTTTGGTCGGAAGGAGCGAAAGGGGATGAAATTAGATTATACGAAAAAGGCACAACCATCAATAAACAGTCTTACAGCGAATTCTTAGAAAACAAAATAAAACCATCTACGTCCATCAAACGATGAGGTTTGTTGTCAAAAAAACTGTTAAAACCATGATGAAACATCCGCTCTTCAGGCCAGATTTTACTACTGTTTGTTTCTTTGAGACACTCAGGAAAGCTTTGCGAGTTTGACGATTATCCGTAGTCGTAGAGGTGCAGGAAATAGTTTAAAACTCCTCAGCCAACCAACCAGAGGCAGGAATATGATAGTTTTTGAAGCATGCACGGAAAAGGTTATGTGGAAAAATAATATGTACATTGAATCATCATTTCTTTTTATAAATAATTTTTGAATGAAAAGTGTAGATAATTTTGGCTCCCCTGGCACAATAGGATGAAAATAATAGCTAATTTTAAAAATATTCGAAAACTATTTCAAATAAAAAAATTGGAATTTGATCATTGGCAATCAGAAATTGTGGCATATGTAATTTCTAATGATGATTACAATTTTTTACGAGACATTTTTTAGAGTTCTCCTTAGTACGAAGCTCTCAGTCCATGCGAGTCAAACCAGATTTATATTTTCTAAAATCATCGATTAAGAAAGAGTGTTTACTCATCTAATCGTGCGTGTTAGATGTTGAGATTGCAATGAAAACTGATGTAAGTCGTCCACAGGCTGAATTATTCAAATGGGTCACTTACAGAGACGAAGGAAACAAGATAGGTATACTATTATTACAACTTTTCGAATTCCTTGGGATAGATTTAGATCCAGAGCCCTTCTTCGATTCGATGAATTAGGTTCGTCCAATGAGCGTGCTGCTCATGTAAACCGAACGGCGATAAATTAGAAAGTTTGTCCGACCATCTCCGTTGAATTCTCTTTCGAGACAACCCCTTAGACTTTCGACAACAACGTCTGCATACAAATTCAGACTTTGTGTTCCAATTAAAGAAGGATTTCGCTGCAAATTGCTAACATCTTGTTCACATTGTTTTGTCAAGGTTTATTATTCGTCCTGTGTTTTGCTTTCTTTCTTTCTGTTTTTTACGTTTTTGCACTGCCGTGCCACTTCTTTTGTTCGAAATAAAACTCGAACTGTATTTTTATGTTTATTAATAAATAACTTCACTAAAACTAGTTAATAATTAATATTAATAATAATGATACTGCTTATGTTTATGTTGATCAAATATTTGTGATTTGTTATGTGATTTGATGATAAATTGATTACGTTGACAGATTGTTATGACTGTTCTTAGTGCAATGTTATCTTCCATATTTAAAGTTTCTCGTTTCCCTACTACTATTTTCACTCCAAGGGGGTGGTAACGGTACCTGCTTGGGTTCCACAGAAGTAACGTTTCAAGGCTATTTGTTAATGTTTGAATATTAATTAAGGGTGAGTATTGAAATGGTTACTTATGGTATTTACAACCCAAGCAGAGCATGGGCTAGGGCAATAAACCGCTGTATCCAAAAGCGGTCAAATAACAATGAATTCAACACTTTCTTTGTTGAAAAAATGAGAAGCGTACAACTACACTGGTCACGATGCTTTAATTTAAGGTTTTTCATGAGTGTACTGGAAAAATAAATCGCCTTACGATGCCAAAATATATATAATTATTGGGAATGAATGACAAGTGTATCTTAGATATGCGTATATACAGGGTTTTTCCGTAAGTAATAGGACTGAGTCGATTTAAAACAATTTATTGAGCCAATCGTTACAATTCATTAAAAACTTTCAAAATAGGCTCCTTATGCTAGCGCGATTTCCAAGCATTGAAGGCGTCACGGAAGGCATTCTCCGGAATAGCCTTAAGAACCGCGGTGCATGCTGCTTGGATCCCCTCTGTTGTCTCAAAATACTTGCCCTTCATCGGCCTTCTCAAGCGAGCAAACAAAAAAGTCCGGGGGGGGGGGCACATCTTGGCTGTAGGGCGGCTGCGGAAGCGTTGGGATGACGGTCTTGGTCAGGTAGCTGTCCACAAGAAAGGCGGTGTGAGCTGGGGCGTTGTCGTGGTGCAGCTTCCAGTCGGCTGCGATGTCTTGTCGGACCCGATTGACCCTTCGTTTGAGTCTGTTGAGCACTTACACGTAAAACTTGGCATTGACGGTTTGTCCAAGAGGAATAAATTCATGGTGGACGATGCCTTTCATGTCAAAAAAGACAATCAGCATCGTTTTCACTTTGGATTTGCTCATTCTTCCCTTTTTTTGGGCGAGGATTTTGTGATTACGTTATTCAAAAATTGGTGGTCACTTTCACACATGTTTACATTTTCTTGGCACACTTCCACTCGTCGCAATTTCTGGTCGTCAGTGAGCATTTTTGGGACCATCTTCGCGCACACCTTGCGCATGTTCAAATGCTTCGTTAGAATGTCATGAACCACAGATTTTGGTAAGTTTAATATCTAGGCAATTAAACGAATACTTAGTCTTCGCTCACACGAGTCACATTATCGGTGTTTGTCGAAGTCGAAGGCGACTTCTTCCCGGCCCTCTGAAAAGGCCTGGTGCCACCGAAACACACCACTTCTTGCTAAAGCAACATCTGCGTAAGCCTGCTTGATCATATCAAACGTCTCTGTCGCAGATTTACCGAGTTTCACACAGAATTTAATCGCGTACCTCTGCTCTAACGAACGCTGCATTTTCGGCTTGCACCACTCACAGAAACACGTCGCGCGAAAAAGCCTGTTCTGACTCTCCAGGTGCTCGGAGACAACTCACCAGCCGCTCGTTCGTTAGCTAGGAATGCCCTCTACCGAATCCAGTCGGCGCGCACTCTCCGAAGTACAGTCGCGGCGGAAGGAAATCAGTCCTTTTACTTTTCGAACAAACCCTGTAGTCGAGACGTTCAAAATTAGCATACTCAGCAATAAAAATATCGCATTTACGACAGATGTTATAGGGAATATCGTAAACATAGAAAAGAGATGTCAGGTAGGAGTTGTAGCGGACATTAATAAAGGAAAAGGAATAACATTACACCAATAAATGTGTAACAGAAAGAGATGCAGACAAGCAGAATTTGAGCATGTTGCCAGCATCAGACTTTAAAGAAAGTTTAACATTCTCAGGAATTTGGAAAAGCAAAGACGCTTCTTTAAATATATAATTCGAACCATGCAGTTATAAGGCCGATCTTGACCTTTAGTGTTCCTAAGCAACCTCTAACCGTTGCACCGCTTACTATTAGTCGATTATCTCTTTTCATTTTGTCTGTACTACCCATGAAGCATTTCTTAACTTAACAGCAGCGTGTTAATTTATTGCAGACATTGCCAGTTTTGATCGTCATAACTATATGTCTGTTGAGAGGAAGCATAATACATGTTGCACATTCATGAAAGAATGACACACTTGCCTGCGCTCGCTACACCTTACTTTGAAATGAGTCGTATGACGTCCACTTTACAGAAGACGTGTGGTGTCAAGGATTTCGTATATTTGCGAAACTGCTCATATGACATCTTCATGTGAACATATTCAACTCGTTTTCTAGGCGAACCCTTAATTGGTGCGAATTTTTTGTATCCTTTCATTCAGTAGGTAACTTTAGTTGGGTAGTAACTAAACAAGTACACGGGTGATTGCTGGTTTCGGAGCTATAAAGGCATTTTTAATACAGCTCTTATTTTAAAAAGAACACCAATTACCCTAGTCAAAATTTTTTAGTCTCTCTCCAGTCTCCCAGAGTCTTTCACAGTCTCTCAGTTATTGCCTAGGTGTTTTTATGGATCTCTCACAGTCTCTGTATGAGAGACTCAAACGATAAAACTATTAATTCAGTGATTCGAGTCTCTTACAGAGAGACTGAATGAATAAAACTGAAAAAATGCGAGACTCAAGTTTCAACTTAGAAAATTTTTGCCATGTCGATTGAGACACCACTTATTGAGAGATTCGAGTCTCTCGTTCAGAGATTCGAGTGTCTCCTTCAGAGACTGGATACGATATGAGGAACTCTATGAGCGACGCGAGTCTCTCGTTCAGAACAGTTTTTTTGACAGTCGCTCGACAGTCTTTCTCAACGACATGAGAGAGACGGAGACTCGAGTCTCGCTTTTAGAGACTGAGAAACTGAACATTTTTATCACCGGTAACAACTATTTTCTTTAAAAAGGACTAAGTGAATAGTCAACAAAAGAAAATTCATTTGAATACTTGTATACGCACAAGCCTAGGAATGCGCAAATGGTTCACGTCCAAAGCGTGTTCTTCCAGCTTTGGAGGGGTGGGGGTGAAAATTCAAAAGGAACGTTTTCGTAGCCTACTAGCTGCCCAAACACAAGTTTGGTCACTTACATACGTCCAAAAGTTCTTTTTATCATATTTATCCTCATGCATGTTTACTCTAAAATAAAATTATTGAACTTCGTGATTTTTATAATTGATGTAAAGGAAGCCGATGATATAGAATTGGCATGCCAGATACTTCTGACACTTAATAGACAGGCATACCAACATATTTTTGTTAATCACATTAAAACACGTAAAATTAAAAAAAAAGTGTACGCGATAATTGTGAAATTTTACCTTCTTTCACAAACTTTAAGTAGGTATGCCACGCCCTTTCGGTTAAAAAAATTGGTAAGCCAATTTATTTCTTTTAAATTAACAAATTTCCTATCGAATACATTACAATTTTTTAAAATTCACGATGATGGTAAAACATTTCTTCTTTTTGGAGTGAAACTTCTTTACGCACAGTAGAGTAAGTTCGTTTCATGCGAGTTGCTATATAACGAAATCATGCAACGGATGTCCCCCACTACTCAGCCACGTAGTCGAGTTCGTAGTGGAGATCGCTTGAGCCGTGAGTGCGCTTCAATGCAACGTTCGTTACAGGCAACTTCGGCATGTATAGTGTAATTTGATATTCGTAGTGTACAAATAATACCATTAAATCAATTCCTTAACCCCTATCCCGGTATGTTTGTGTGTTTGAAGAAGTTTCACTTCAGTAGCGTGCTTAGAGCTTTAAAACTACGCAACGGATTTTAATGCGATTTTTTTTAATAGATAGAGTAATTCAAGAGGAAGGTTTGTATGTATAATACATGCATAATATAGTAGAGAAACTCTGATAATTTTAGAAGTTTGTAATGTGATGTAAATAAACACATTTTTTGCGCTTACATTGCAAACGCTGGCTGAACCCTACGAGATAGATTAAAATAATACAGTATTGTACACCTTAAAAAGGCCTACAAAAAAGTTCGAGATGGTATATGTCTATCTCTTAGGGATAACCCACAATAACCATTTTTTATCCCTTACATTTTACGAGAAATAATGGCTTATTTACGAAGCGATTTTAAGCAATACAGTATTAATCCTTATCCAATTAAGTACTTTTAAATACATTATGCATTTAATATAGATCAATATGGCCCTTTACAGCAAGTAATTTAAATGAATATTTTCGAAGATATTATAGACTAAAAATGCAGGGACATAGCGGTTGCGGCGGTATCGGCCGGTTTGTATTGTCTAATGACAAAAAAGCTGTGATTGTTGTACATAAAGACATTCTATAGTATATTTACTATGAGCATTGCACCCGTGCGAAGCATAGTGTACAAATAATACCATTAAACCAATTCCTTAACCCCCTATCCCGGTATGTTTTTGTGTTTAAAGAAGTTTGACTTCAATAGCGTGTTGTATAATTACACGTTGAATTTTTTTTTAATATACTTTCGTTTAAGTAATTTAACGCGTACCAAGCTCATTTTGTTCATATAATTGCCAATTATTAATTTTTTTAAAAATGTTAATATTCTGCGATGACGGTACTTTTAATGTTACAAAGTTCCTCGTCTATTACACTTAAACACTCTTTAAAAACACGAAAACTGCAGGGAATAGTTATTTAAATTATGAAATAAAGAATGAAATGGATCGTAGGATGAACGTTTTAAATCACTTTATTTTACTGGTTTTATTCACGGTTCAATGAAATCCAGTAGGTATAACTGACGTGCGACACCTTGGCGTGCTAGGACATTCCTGCCAGTCTCAATCTGTAGAAATAAATGGTTATTCGTTCGCTCGAACGAACCAAAGAGCAGCCAATGCGACGAGTAACGATGAAAATGCGGAAGTTACAAGTGACCAGCCACGTTCGTTATTACATATTAGCTTTCTGAGACAAATGAATGGACGAAAACTTTCTACACTATGAACTTTTGACAAAGGAAAAATTACCACGCGTTTATTAAAGGAACTTTAATAAAGGACTTTTTTAAATTAAAACTTTTATCGTTCCTTATCTGCTATAACGGCGTATATACGAACCTTAAGTGAAGTATGTGCTCTTATTAAATTTAAATCCTGAAGATTATCCATGAGTTTTTCATAAATCTCTTATATAACAAAAGCTTCCCATCAATCATAAATAAATAGTAGAATGAAGATTCGGGCTATAGGGCCGTAGTCTAAGTACTACTAAGTCGTACTACTACTGAGGATGTCAGCTGCAGTACCTGACGAAACGTCTGGACAGAATAGTTCACTTAGACCACGGCCCTATAGCCTCAATTTTCATTCTACTATGGATTCCTGCCGTGAAAGCCTTTGATCTTAAATCATAAGTAAAGTTAAACAGCGGTTTCAGTTCTGCAAAGTTTTAAAATAATATCTGCATTGGTTAAAAATAATATAACTACACTCAAATTAATTTTATTATTTTATTATCCATTAATTCTTATTTAGGCCACTGGTACAAAGTTGGTATGTCTAAATTATTTATTTGAAACTGCTAACTAACACCTACTTACTTATTGGATTAGTAGTCCAATTAGTGATCGTTTAAATAGCATAATCAATAATAACGAAAGAGAGTCGAATCCAAGATCACAAACCAGGGTGGTGAGGCGGCTTGTATGTCTTCACTCACCCTGTGATAGTCCTCTTCCAGTTTCTACGTTCCCCAATTATAGAAAATGATAGGCTATTATCAAGTAAAGGAAACAAAAGTAAAGATTTAAAAATATATATTAATTGTTCACAACAATTGTTTTACCATAACATTGGCTTCTTCAGGTGAAGATATTCTGATTAAAATAGTTACAAAATTAGCTTAAATACTAAAAATTTACAAATTTTATGAGGTGGGAACAATGAAAGGGAGACGTTAAGGTTTTGAAGACAAATTTAAATTTTATAATGGAGAACTACGACGGCGGTTTAATAAGTACCCGTGTTAGAAATGAAGACACCTCTTTTTTTTATTTTTCAACATAGTCCCCTTTTAGAAAGATACACTTCTCCCAACGTCCCTGTCATTTTTTTACCTCTCCAAAAAATAAGATTTGTCAAACTCTCCAAAATCCCCCCTGTCTCGGCGATGACTTCCTCGTTTGAGCTAAATTTTTTTTCTCGCGAGTCATTTCTTCATGGTAGGGAACAATACGAAGTCGCAGGGAGTCAAATCGAGTGAGTACGGGGTGTGAGGCAGCAGTTCATAACGTAATTCATGCAGTTTGGCGGCAACAACTCCTGATGAACGTGCCGGTGCGTTATCGTGTTGAAAAAGCACCTTCTTTTTCGCCAAATGCGTCCGTGTCTCGAAGTGGTCTAATAACTCACTGTAGTATTGTCCAGTGATCGTTCTTCCTTTTCCTAAAAAATCCGTAAATGATTTCCTCGGTAACAACTTTTTCCAGGCTTCTTGGTCGCTCCTATCAAAAACGGATCTTTGCCACGTTTAAATTCGTTGAAGTAATATCTAACTGTGGTGGTAGATGGCGAAATGTCTCCATCAACAGTATGCAACTTTGTTTTCATCTCTTCGCATTTTTTCCCATCCAAAAACAAAAAGCAAGTTACCGAACGATACTGTTCTTTTTCCATCTTAGCGAAAATAACGAAACACGTCTCAGTCGAATGGCTGCCAAATCCAAACGAACCTATCAATCAGTGTGAAATTCGTTTTGGCATGGTTTGATAGATGGCAGCACACGATGACACCAATTTCCCCCAGGAACGTCCTCTGTGTTCAAACACGGGTACTTATTGAACCTCCCTCGTATTTATAAATTTGCTCAAATTAAATCAAGAAAAGTTTGTTTGTAACAGTTTTGTTTTATTTAATACCATAAACTCGATAAGTACCTAACCTAAAACAGTGCAAGGGCCCTTTGATAGAATTTGCTACAGGCCCCGCGCTGGCTTAANAACTGATAAAAATTATCATTTTTCTTTACTTTAATAAATGTTTTGCGTATGAAGAATCAGCTTTCCCATTAGTATAGCTCTTCCTGTATTCTGTAATCTCTTGCTTGAAGGATTTCCCAGTTTGTCCCACATAGACTTGATTACAGTCCCCACATTCCAATAAATAAACTCCGAAATTTGATCTTTTATCAGTTTTATCTTTATTATGTTTTAGTAATACGCTAGCCAAATTTACTGTTTCACCATAATTGTTGTAGACAATTAATATATATTTTTGAAAATTTACTTTTGCTTCCTTTAATTGATTATGGAGTTTCAACAAATAAAGCCTTCTACCATTAATTATATAAGTTTAAAACTCCTCAGCCAACCAACCAGAGGCAGGAATATGATAGTTTTTGAAGCATGCACGGAAAAGGTTATGTGGAAAAATAATATGTACATTGAATCATCATTTCTTTTTATAAATAATTTTTGAATGAAAAGTGTAGATAATTTTGGCTCCCCTGGCACAATAGGATGAAAATAATAGCTAATTTTAAAAATATTCGAAAACTATTTCAAATAAAAAANTAGTGTACTTATATTCCTTAATAAATTACATATAAATTTCGTCACTATATAAGAGAATTCAAAGCATTAAAAGCGGAACGGCGTTTCTTTTCTGTAGCTTGCACTCTAGTACAAAGCCGGAAGGTAAGGCGGAAGACATTAATTATTCAAATGATACAAGTAAATTGCAAAAATACTTGGAAGAAATAAGTAGCTTCGAATTAAAATTTTGCTTAAATGCTATGACCAACAGAAAAACCTACAGATGTTGTAATGTGCGCCTGTTCAAAATTTGATGACGTAATATTCTCAGAATAATATTCTCGTAACATAAGGGTATGTCCAGGCTTTTGCAAACATACACAGTTGCATACATTTAAATCTTCGTAGGGATATAAAGCAGAGGATAGCGTAGGGACGAGTCGCCTTCAATAAAAAGAAGTCACTTCTATGCTCGCGAACTGTTAATTTAGAAATTCGAAAAAGGTTGTTAAAGATGCATGTTTGGAGCACGGCACTGTACGGGTGCGAAACATGGATGGTGGGCGCGGCGGAAAAGAAAAGGTTAGAAGCGTTCGAAATGTGGTGTTACAGGCGAATGATGAGGATACCGTGGATAGAGGAGGTTAGAAATGAAGAGGTATTAGAAAGAATAGGAGAACGGAGGACTCTATGGAAGTCAATAAGAAATAAGCGAGATAGGTTAGTAGGACACCTTCTCAGACATGAAGGTTTAGTTAGAGTCATATTAGATTAGATTACTGTTCGCAAATAGTTAAGGATGTGGGTTGTTCTAGTTTTAGGGAAATGCGAAGATTAGCCAGAAGAGGAAAGAGTGGGGGTGCGTGTCCAACCAGTCTTACGACTGACGAGACCTTATGATGATGAAGTGAGAATTTTACATTAACAAATTTTGAACAGGTTTCAGTTTTCAAATACAGATCGTAGCATACTAGAAATGAAAAATCATTATTTCAAATTTGTAATTATTAAATTTAATTATAAACTCTATTGTTATATATATATATATATATATATATATGTGTGCATGCATGTAAGTGACTTGAACC
>NW_020439025.1:460049-461164 GCF_000699045.2 Agrilus planipennis
TTGTATATATGTATAAATGTATGTTTGAATATGAAATAATTAAACCTAAAATTAGAATAAAATGTCAGACCTGGTACACAAAACAAAACACGATTGTATACCGTTATTGTTGGGGTTTATTCTGCTAATTATCGTACTTTCCTTTGGAAATGGAGTTGATGGAATAAGTTTTCCGATTATTTTGTGTAAACAGGTTTATTGGTTTGTTAAATAGGAAAAAAGAATTAAGAAGTGAACAGTATATTGCTGTCCCAACTCCTCTAATCACCTTTTGTTGTTTTCTTCTGGTTTCTTTTCAATCAATGACCATCCGGAAATTAACTAATTAATCTACCTTGAAAAAGCCTTATATCGGAAGACGAAACGTCGATGGAATTACATAATTAATAGAGAATATTTCACCCCTTACTATCTGCTTTTAATTGAAAACATCATAAAATGGTAATCACTGCCACATCTCACGGCTAATTAATAGAAAATGAAGAAATTAGAATATCAATCTTCATTATTAGATATGTTATAACATACCCATATGAGTTAATTCAAAAATGCAAAAGCTCTAAGACGCCTTCTTTTAGTTTAGTAATTACACACGCACCTCCACTCTTTCCTATCGTAGCAAATCTTCGCATTTCCCTAAAAGTAGAACAACCCACATCCTTAACTGTTTGAGAACAGTAATCTAGTCTAAGTCTATCTCTACTCCTCTTAACTCCTGTTTCTACCTCTAATATGTATCTGACTAGGGTAAAGGTCTAGATGATGGCCCCAACCCGCGAAGGGGGTCGGGTTGGGGGGGGGGATCGAAAGAGGAGGTCTCCCCCACCACTGTACCATAAAAAGTTCGTGGCGGTCTCACCCCCATAAAAAGGTATGGGGGTTCAAAGTTAATAAATATGCCAATTGTTATACATTTATAGGCATGTAAATATTTATATAGTCATTCTTAAACAATATTCAAAGGTAAAACTAATGAAAAATACATAAAGATATTAGGAAAGTTATATAAAACCTCCACCCGCTTGAAAATAATTTTTTTATTGAATTTTATTTGAATTATAGTGTATGAAAATTGTCAAAATAATCAACTTTCAACCCCCATAACTTTTTATGGG
>NW_020439025.1:461906-496380 GCF_000699045.2 Agrilus planipennis
ATAAAAATTCCTTCCTTTTGTAAATAATCTATTGTATCTTGCTTATCTATTTAAATAACTCTATTACTGTACTTTCCTATAATCCCTGTAACATTTCATCTTTTGTGTACTAACCGCATGACGTCTGTACCTTTCATTCCTTCCTAATTACATTTTTACAATCGGTTTCTTCGGTGGTTGACCGGCCATCAATTTCTTGGTATTTCTAATCTTAAAGTTTCCATATTTTAATGCTTCCCTACTCGTATCTACTACCCTCTCTATTCCTACCTTGTAGAGCAGTTTTTCATTTTTCATAAAATACAAAAGCAGTTCGTCTTACGCCTTCAGCAGAACAAGTCTCTTCTCTTCTCCTTTCGCTACGCCAGTTGTTGTTAAGTTGTAAATATATGTTTTTGTTGTCTAGTTTTAATTATTCGTTTTCTAAGTCCTCCTCAAAACCTTCTATAACAAAGTGACCCAAACAAACTTACGAAAATAGTGTATGAAGATTGTCAAAATAATCAACTTTCAACCTCCATAACTTTTATGTAGGTGAGACCGCCGGAAATTTTTTTCGGGGTTTTGCTCACATACCACCCTCTTTCGATTCCCCCTACCCCACCCTCTTCGGGAGTAGGGGGGCCATAATCTGGTCCCCATAACTTTTTATGGGGGTGAGACCGCCACGAACTTTTTAAGGTACAGTGGTGGGGGAAAACTCCTCTTTCGATCGCACCTACTCCCACCCCCTGCGGGGGTGGGGGTCATCATCTAGACATTTACCCTGACTAGACCTTCATGCCTGAGAAGGTGTCCTCCCAATCTATTTCTTTTTGACTTCCATAAAGTCCTCTGCATGGTCACCTATTCCTCTTCTTGTTCATTTCTAACCTCCCCTATCTTTATCACCTACGACTTGTTTTTTTTACTTATACATATAACCATTTACATTCAAGTCGTTATTGATTAATCAGTTTTTCTTATTAATATTAGGCGATAATTACTTTTACCCGATATGTATATTTATAAAGATCTCTTTCATAATGTGCAAGTTAGTATTTTCTACACTCTCCGAGAATGTCTACTAATAAATGTAATTTTTACAGGTAGTAGAAGTTCCCCAAAGTGAGCCATTGATTGTTGGGGTAAAGAAGCGATACCGACAAGGCGACGTGGTCAAAGCGGATTGTATCTCCAGAAATTCATGGCCTGCTGTTAACTTGACGTGGTATCTTAACGATCGCCCAGTACATATATCCCATCTTAAAATTCACAAACCTCACAATTCCACTGAGGGTTTGGTAAGGTTAGTATAATATGTACTTCATATTTAAATAGTGCAGACAGGTTTATTAGTAAGTATAATCAGCGGTTCCCATGTGGTGTTCCGCAGAAGGGTTACAGGTTCCGTTAGGTACGGAGTTTTTGTCCCAATATATTGTAAATATCTTCAAAATTCTGCGAAAAGCAATCGTTCTGCTTTTAACCGTATTTTTCATTACCAGACCAGTAACGAAAAGTTAAACCCTAACGGTTCATTTTATGATAGAAACCCACGGGGACCGCAAGTTTTGCAAGAGAAATATACGAAGGAAGCTGGCGAGCGGTCGCGTCGGTACTTGCCCATTTTTGACCTATTTGGATAAGTCACTTGGAATCGATACACAAATAAGCTTTCAGTAGGCGTAAATTATAGTATTAATACAGATAGGATAGTAGCGTACTAGAAAATAATGTAAAAACATGACTTATCAAAAATAAAAAATAAATGTATTGCTTTTGTTTTTTAGTTAGTTTTCACATTCACTCTCATCATGGGAATCTCTATCACTGTCACCAACATCAACAATTAGTTCTTCTGTTTGTCTGTCTATTACTTGCTCGTGGATCCCTATTTTTAAATATTTAATCTATGCCCCTGATAGGAATACTAAAGAATGAGGGCAGCAATCTTTATATCTACAACTGCCTACTTTTGCCACTGCGCATCCACGCCATTTTAAAATTTCCGCCAGCTTCCAACATCAGGCCTGTACAGTAGAAGAATTACAGGTTCCGTAAGGTACGGAGTTTTTGTCCTAATAGATTTTATATATCTGTAAAATTCTGCGAAAAGCAATCGTTCCGCTTTTAACCGTATTTTTCATTACCAGGCTAGTAACGAAAGGTTAAAGAGTTCATTTTATGATAGAGACCTACGGGGACCGCAAGTTTTGCAAGAGAAATATACGTAGATATCAAATGAGAGGAGTTCCAAAGATTACCCTAAAAAAGAAACAGAAAACCTCACCTCTTTATAAATGATTAATAGCGCAGATGTATATATAGACATTGATTGCTGTTGTGATAGATATATAAGTTTCTATGATGGTATCGATTTCAAATTATGTTGAGTTGTTGATACAATCTAATTTATATAATAGGGCTTCGGAAAAATAAATAAAAAATTTATATCGGAATCATAAATGAATATTTATAATGGTAGGTATCTAAAAATAAGTAGAAAAAGAGCCGATCAGCGTATGTAGGAAGGTCGTTAATAAATTATAACCCAGGGGCTAAATGCCAATAGTTCAACAAGAATCGGGATTAGCATCAGGAACAAGTCAAAAAGCGATATAGTTAGTCGTACATACTTTCGTGTAAGGACATACTACTGAAGTAAAGCTTATTAATAAATTGTGTAGTAGGTAATTGAAGGAATTTTATTTATAGTTCTTGTCATACAATTGTCGGTTTTTTAAAATGACATAAAATGATTAGTTTTGACTAATATCTGATTGGATCAACAAAAACCTTTCGAAAGTGAAGTTTCTTGAATATGAACACGTAACTAATAGTATTCATACTATGAAAGCGCGGAAAAAACAAGATCGAAAGTAATCTTTAGATGTTATGAATTTTAGTTCTTACTGTATTTATTGATGTAGGTAGGTACAAACATCAGACTCAAAAGATAAATCACATGAAGTGCATGGTAAAGTGACTGTTGTTACTCATGTAGGTCCAGTTTAGGCGAATATTATAAACAGGGAGCTACATACGTTTCTAATACCAAAGTACTACCTAATAGACACTTCTTCCATACCTATATTTCCTTACCAGAAGCTGCTAGTTTACATTTCTTCTATAATTTTCCAAGTAAGATTTTCAGTATTTATATGGACCATAATGAAAGAAGAGTTCGATGTAGCATTAAAAAATTTAAAGAATAATAACGCACCAGATATAGACGGGATACACGTGGAAATTTTAAAACATGTAGGATAAGAGGTTAGGGATCGTATATTTAAGCTAGCTAGTCACATATACATAGAGGGGCAAAAGATTTTAATGCTTAGATTTGTAATTGATATAGCAGTATTAGCATCTAACAAGCAATTAGAGATTGCTTTCAATATACTGGTATGCAAGGGAAGAAAATGTAAGGAAAGAGCGAATATAAATAGGAAAACGAAGGATCAGAAAAAGTTTAGACACCTAGGAAGTCAGACAAGTCAGGACGGAAGGTGTAGTAGTGATATAAAGTAGAGCATAGCGCAGGGTCGAGTCGTCTTCAATAAAAAGAAGTCATTTCTATGCTCACGAACGGTCAATTTAGAAATTCGTAAAAGGTTCTTAAAGGTGTATGCTTGGATTGCGACACGAAACATGGACGGTAGGCGCGGAGTAAAAGAAATGTTTGAGATATGGTGTTACAGGCGAATGATGAGGATACCGTTAGTAGAAGGAGTTAGAAATGAATATGTATTAGAAAGAATAGGAGAACAGAGGACTGTATGGAAGTCAACAAGGAGATAGGTTGGTAGAACGCCTTCTCAGGCATGAAGGGCTAATCAGAAACAAGTTGGAAGCAGAAACATGAGTTGAAAGGGCTAACGGAAGATCTAGATTAAATTACTGGTCATAAATACTTAAGGATATCGGTTGTTCTAGCTTTAGGGAAATGTGAAGGTTAGCTCAGGATAAGGAAGAGTGCAGGTGCATATCTAACCAATCTCAGGACTGATGACCTTAAGATGATGATGATGAATGACGTTTCATAGTATTCCTACTACAAATTCAATATTGAACTTTATTCCAATATTTATCGAAGCTGCTCGTTTCGATTGCTCAACGGTGCCTTTATCACATCAGCAATTCTGTTCAATTTATCAGTTGAGAATAGTATGCGTGTGATCATTGGCGGATGCTTTGTTTCGTGTGTAAACCGCTTGTGCTTTTGCCCTTTGTCTTCTGCAAACATAATGCGTTTATGGTCAGCGTCTATACCTACATACATATGTATGTTCGCTGATTAGTACGTTTACGATTATTCTGTGTTTGTAATTAATTGCACATCTTCTCCGGAAACTGCTTACTAACGAAATTTATCCGTTTATCCGAACCGGACGCCTACAAGCCGTACTAAATTTAATTCAGTGTTTTGGAAACATCATAGTTTCAAGGTATTCTAAAATGATTCTTAATTTGACCTTAACCAACTGAAGTCCCGTGCCTTTAAGCGGAGGAATAATTTTTAAATCACATTATGCCCACATTGGGACAAAATTGGGTTTGAAGTGATTCTGGAATGTGTAAGTAATTTTGAATTAAAAGTATTAGGACACATATGTGAAATGCTAAAGTATTGCATCGAATAATGAAAAAGAAAACCTAATACGAAAATCATTTAAACCTGATGGACCATCTTCTTGCAGTTGTTTTGTTCCAACTGGATTGTCAAAATTGGTGATCTTTAATTGAACGAAGACATCCTGGGTATCGAGAATAGACCTAACATACAATTCCATCTTTTATTAAACGCTTAATAGTCAGCTAGTTCTAGAATCTATCATCAGCGGAGATTGTCGCAACGATTTTGTTAACACGACAAAAATTTTTGGCTAGTTTTATTCCAAACATAACAAACAATATATACATATACAGGGTTTGTCCGGAAAGTAATAGGACTGAGTCGACTTAAAAAAAATTATTGAGCCAATCGTTACAATTCATTCAAAACTTTCAAAATAGGCTCCTTCTGCGTCAATGCAGCGCTGCCAGCGCGATTTCCAAGCATAGAAGGTGTCACAGAAGGCATTCTCCGGAATGCTTGCATTTCATCGACCTTTTCAAGCGAGCAAACAAAAAAAAGTCCGGGGGGGACCACATCTGGGCTGTAGGGCGGCTGCGGAAGCGTTGGGATGCCGGCCTTGGTCAGGTAGCTGTCCACAAGAAAAGCATTGTCGTGGTGCAACTTCCAGTCGGCTGCGATGTCTTGTCGGACCCGATTGACCCTTCCTTTGAGTCTCTTGAGTACTTCCACGTAAAACTTGGCGTTGACGGTTTGTTCAGGAGGAACAAAATTCATGGTGGACGATGCCTTTCATGTCAAAAAAGACAATGAGCAATCGTCTTCACTTTGGATTTGCTCATTCTTCCCTTTTTTGGGCGTGTGCCAGTCGGAAGTTTGCCTCTTTGTTTCGGGATCATACTCAAAGATCCAGGACTTTTCAGTGAGCACTTTTGGGACCATCTTCGCGCACACCTTGCGCATGTTCAAGATTTTGGTAAATTTAATATCTGGGAAATTAAACGAATACTTAGTCGACGGCTTGAGTTCAAAACTTCGCGCACACGAGTCATATTGTCGGTGTTTGTCGAAGTCGAAGGTCTTCCAGCACGGTCTTCATCGGCGACCTTCTCCCGGCCCTCTGAAAAGGCCAGGTGCCACCAAAACACACCACTTCTTGCTAAAGCAACATCTGCGTAAGCCTGCTTGATCATATCAAACGTCTCTGTCGCAGATTTACCGACTTTTACCCAGAAATTAATCGCGTACCTCTGCTCTAACCAACGCTGCATTTTTGGCTTGCACCACCCACAGAAACACGTCGCGCGAAAAAGCCTGTTCTGACTCTCCAGGTGCTCGGAGACAACTCACTAGCCGCTCGTTCGTTAGCTAGGAATGCCCTCTATCGAATCCAGTCGGTGCTCGCACGCTCCGAAGTACAGTCGCGGCGCAAGGAAATCAGTCCTATTACTTTCCGGACAAACCCTGTATATCTTTTGAACTGCTTAATAAAGTAAATGAAATTTTATAAAGCCCTGATATTTAATCGAAAAATGCAATTTTCTATATTTTTGCCCACGACTATCTGGGAGATTGATAAAAATAATTACGCTAGGTATACACAAAATGGCTATCTAAAAATCTGAAAAATTAATCGTTATTGTCAAATAACGAGGTCAAAAGCCTCAGCTGAACCGTTTTTTGCAGTTGAGAACTTTTAATCTGTTTTAGATTTCCATACCAAGAAAGAAGAAGTAATCCGTATTTCTTAGAAACTACGAGGAATTCGAACAATTTGCCGTTGTATTAAAACATACATACATATTCACCCTCATATTTTCTGAATATTGGGTATTCAAAAATAATTTATATTCGAGGGACATTTTAAAGGTAGCGCATAAAAAAGATATTCTTTTGGTGCCTCTAGACCGCCTGGAATGTCACCTAAAAATCTTTAACAAGGAATTCAAAACTATTATTTTCGAAATTCTAAGTATGTACGTATTACAATGTTTAAATAATTTGCTCCGTTTTGCCACAGAAACAAGATTTAGTATTTAAATACATAGCTATGACTTGACTTTTGACAATTGCCCATTGGTTTAATAGTTTTTGAGGAGTAGGTGTATGTGTAAATGAAATAAAATAACTAGAGTGTCAAAATCAATACCAGAGCTAGGAAAAGAAAATGTTTTTAATAAACTAATGTCTTTTGGTGGAAATTAAACTTTAGTAATAACGATTCCTTTTCTGTAGGTAGCGTCGACTGTCTAAATGTAGAAAAAGAACTATTCTATTGACTTTAAAAGTCTAATACCTTGATAAAGACTTCCAAAGAGGGGAAACACCTGTACAGTGGTTAAGCCTGCCCAAATTCCAACAGTATGTAATGTGGTCAGTGGCGGATAGCACTTCATAGATGATTTGGAAATGCAGTAAACGCCAAAATTTTAAGGTTAAATTGCACCAGTCAAACTGAATACAGAATATTAATATTTAAATAGCTAGCAATCTTTAATTACAAATTCTGATTGAATGATAACATTATGGATATCGAAAGTAGGCCGAAAGAACCCTTCAATGTTTTAGTTAGATGTTTTAATAAACAACTAGTTACAAAATATTGTGTTTATGAGAACCCGTGGATAGAGAAGGTTAGAAATGAAGAGGTTTTAGAAGGAATAGGAGAACTCAGGACTCTATGGAAGTCAATAAAAAATAGGCGAAATACGTTGGTAGAACACCTTCTCAGGCATGAAGGACTAATTAGAAACATATTAAAAGCAGATACAGGAGTTAAGAGAGGTAGAGCTAGATGTGGATTAGATTACTTTTCTCAAATGGTTAAGGATGTCGGATGTTTAGTTTTAGGGAATTGTTAAGTTTAGCTTAGGATAGAATAGAATGGAGGAGCGTGTCAAACCAGTCTTAAAGTTGACGACCTTACGGTGATGAGGAATAGAATAAAATTTGAGTTATTAAAAAATATTGCGTCAAAAATCTTATTGTACTGAATTGTAGAATTGTGCAGATGAGGATGGAAAAAAGGGCGGCAGAACTATTAGGGGAAGATCAGTTTGGGTTTAGAAGAAATAGAGAAACACGAGAGGACATTCTAGCTTTACTGATAACAACAGAGAAAAGAAAGAGGGTGTACATAGGTTTTGTAGATTTAGAAAAAGCTTTTGATAATGTTAAATGGGACAAGATGTTAAATATACATAAAAATGTAGGGATGTGTTACAAAGATAGAAGAGTGATACTTAGTTTGTAAAAAGAGCAACAGGCAGTTATAGAGATGAGGCTGTAACGTAGAGAAGTAAATATTAGAAGCGTTCGAAATGTGGTGTTACAGACGAATGATGAGGATACCGTGGATAGAGAAGGTTAGAAATGAAGAGGTATTAGAAAGAGTAAGAGAACAGAGGACTCTATGGAAGTCAATAAGAAATAGGCGAAATAGGTTAGTCGGACACCTCCTCAGGCATGAAAGTCTAGCCGGAGATATATTAGAGACAGAACGGAAGTTAGGAGAGGTGGAGGTAGACCTAGATTAGATTACTGTTCGCAAATAGTTCGCAAGTATATGGGTTGTTCTAGTTTTAGGGAAATGCGAAGGTTAGCGCAGGATAGGAAAGAGCGGAGGTGCGTGTCCAACCAGTCTTAGGACTGACGACCATATGATGATGATGATGATGATGATTAAAAGACATGTCGGTATGTGGTCGTTGTGTAATATGCCCATAAATGATTTTCCGAAAACAATTCCAATCATCGGATACATTTCAAAATACTCGATATTTCTTGAATTTAGAGATTGATAAGGAACAAACTCCAGAATTGTATCATAAATAAATAATCAATAATCAATTCTCTTTTTACATTTCATCTTAATTTGAAGGTTTGTAACACCCTTATTTGTATTTTTCTAAACAAGGTTTCCTTGTTACAGTGCGAAACTGGGTCTTCGTATGTTAATAACGGAGCAACTGTTTTCGCGAGAAAGACTTAAAATCCGATGTGTCGCAAGCATGTACACCGTGTACTATCGCAGCTGCGAGAAGAGCATAGAAATGGAAAAAAGAAGACCTCCAACATACAGAACCACGACGACTACAGAGTTTCCTTGGATTGAACCACCTCCTGAAAAATATCCACATACAACATGTAAGTACACTTACCTAAAATGAACAATAGTGATTCATTTTGAACTACTACTAGTTTTGTGTCACATTTTGCTTTAACCTATTTTAATCTTTCTTAAATACACTAGGTGTCTTTGTTGTTACTTATACTCAGATATAAATTGAATTAATGTCACAAATTGGGTGTTTATAAAAAAAATACAAAAATATGGTTATGGTTGGGTTAGGTTTGGTTTAGCTGATAATTAGACCATAATGTGTAATTTGAAGATTCCTTTTAAAATATTGAGCATTTATTTAAAGAATTATACAAAGTAATGTTCAACACGTACCTTTTAGGTAAATCATATAACATAATGATTATAAAACGATATGTCGGACAGAATGACGTAAGCACATATTGCTGTAACTGGACAGGTAAACGTGCTTGTTTACCTCATGTAGGTACTATTTCCAACAATTCTAGACATTATCGTATATGTTTTAGACATTATCGTATATGTTTCGGCACGCGATTAACCAAGTGCTTAAATTGCTACCAGAATGTTAAACTTGAAAAGTGGGTTGGAATGTTGTAGCAAGGGTAGTGCAGTTGAGGATTCTGAATGTTTCTGCTGTAACATTGTCATCCTTAAAAAATTATGAAGTATGAGCACTTCAGTAATTGCTATTGACTATACATAGTCACTCCCTAAACTAAAACTGAACAGTCATTGCAGAAATAGATGTCGAATTGTATGCCGGAATGCTTGAATGCATCCCGACAGTATGCTCTCATAATTAATGTATGTAAATCTGCCAATAAAAAATTGGTATTACCATAATAAAAAAGTTTAGAGACCAATCAGTGCAGCTATATACGGGTGCCGAATTGTACGCCAAAATATTTGAATGCCTTCCGACAGTATCATAATTAATATAAATATGTCATAGAAAATTGGAATTATCATAAATAAAATGTTTGGAGCCTTAGGGCCGTATTAACGGTCCCGATTTGGTACTGAACATTTGATGGCGACCATCGAATCCTACAACTTTTATTAAGGTTAGTTTTCAATTTGCAACAGATGAGAGCAGATATAGTTGGGGCAACCAAAATTGGCAAAGTCTGCAATAGATTATTTGTAAAAAACTTTTGGGTTTCAATTCCCACCAGCCAGTAATGCTGATGAACGGGCAGTCCCTCTGGACTACGCCGGAAGGTAGGGCGGAAGGCCCTCATCAGCCTGCTTTCAGGAATCGTGGGAATGGGTGGGTGGTGGTTCGGTGAGAAAGTTGAGACGGACGAAATGAAGACAGAAGAGAATGAAATATTATCTGTGGAATATTACTACCTAGGTGATCCAAGGAAACCACAGAAAAACTTGGACCAAGGCAGACGGACCCAGAATCGAACCGGCGTCCTCCCGAATACTAAGGAATGATCTAAACCTCTAGGCCATGACGCTCGGTAGATTATCTGTCAAGATGGACATATCTTCTTCCTTGTTTCCATTTGGGACTGTAGTCATTTGCTGCGTTTTGATCACGGCCTTATTAAGTTAGGAAATTTTTCAGGAGATAAAGTAAAATTAGATAATCGAATAATAGTAAGCGGAGCAGAGGTTAGAGGTTGCTTAGGTACTCAAAAGATCAGGGTCGGCTTTATTACTGCCTAGTTGGAATTATATCTCTAAACAAGCATCTTTGCTTTCCTAAATTCCTCAGAAAATTGAACTTTCTTTAAAGTCCGATGCTCAAACTCTGTTTGTCTGCACCTCTTTATTTTACACATTAATTGGTATAATGTTATTATATCGCATCTGGTAAGGGATATATACTTCCTAATTTGATGGGAACCCAAATTTCTAGTGGATCTCAAATAAATGTTCCTCTTGCCGATGGAATTTGGCAAAACGTAGCAGGAACAACGTGAGTACATGCTTGTCTCCACTTGGGACTGTAGTCATTTACTGCATTTTGAACACGCTCTCGTTAAGTTAAGAAATGCTTCATGAGTAGTACAGATAAATTAAAAAGAGACACTCGAATGATAGTAAACGGTGCAGCGGTTAGAGGTTGCTTAGCCAGAACAAACAAAATAGCTCAAACCCCAACGTCAAAACACACTTTAGTTGTCCGAAGCACTTTTAGGTAAAAGGTTACCTTCTTCAGGGACTGTAATTCACAATAACATTGTTACCGAAAAGTGCTTCGGACAACTGCACTGTCGTGTTTTGGCGTTAGGGTTTAAGCTATTTTGTTTGTTCTAGAACAGTGATTCCCAACCGGCGGTTCGCGAACCCCTGGGGGTTCGCAGTGTTTGCAGAGGGGGTCGCGAAAGTAATATTGTAATGGCGGATTTTTCAAAACGTCATTAAAATCAAAAGCAAAAGAATAAAATGCCTGTTTGTTAAGAAATCTATTATAAATTTCAATATTTTCATTTCTTTTTACTTATTTGTTTTTCAAAATTACTTCATCAATATCAAATTATATCAACAATTTTATACATTAAAATATATTCCTCTTGTTCAAGTAATCAAATACTGTATTTATTTATATTTAAAATCATTTTAGCGGTTTTCCATTCTATGTAATATTTTTTTTTACAATACAATTGGAAATAAATATCAAATTAAGGCAGTTTACTACATTTACATCATTTTAGTCTTATTAATGTTTTATTTAAATATTTCACGATTCAATTATTATGCAATATGAAAAAGTATATATTCTATCAAATTTTATTGCTTTATTTAACCTGTCATTAACGACTACATAGGGGGTTCGTCAAATTTTTTTGAACGTTTCTTTTGGTTCGCGAGGAAGAAAAGGCTGGGAAACACTGTTCTAGAACAACCGCCAAAGTTTTTCCAATCTTCATATGTTGCTTAGCTACGTAAAATGTCAGGGTCGCCTTTAAAACCGCCTGCTTAGAATTATATCTTTAAACAAGTCTCATTGGTTCCCTACATTCCTGAGAATCTTAAGCTTTCTTTAAAGTCCGATGCTCAAATTCTGCTTGTCTGCATCTCCTTCTGTTAACCCTACAAAGTTTTTTTGTTATTGTCCGCTGCAATTCCTACCTGACATCTCTTTTCTATGCTTAGGTACGATATTCCTTACAACGTCTGTCGTGTAAAGTAAAATTAAGCGTTCTGTCGGAAACCGCTCTAGTCTAATTAGTAAATTGAAAGAAGAAAGTAAATATGACAGTTTTATTGCGAACTATGCTGATTTTGAACGTTCCAAGTATACTAAAGGTTAAAAACATATATGTAAATTTCATATTTAAAAATAAGTAGATTATTTGGAAAGCAACCAACAAGAAAATTATCGATTTTGTTTCAAACTTTACCTACTTTATTTACATAAAATAATAGCTTCAATTTGTTTACCTCGCTGAAAAACTAATTGTCGTCTAGTTCTTGCAAACTTTTATCCTTTATTAAATTTTTACTCGAGCACATCATCACACAATGTGAGCAGGTAAATATTCTTTTTTTAGTTTGTTTCTTTATTCATTTTATTACTTTCTGAAGTTCTATAGGTACAGAAAGAGCATTCTTGTACTTTGTAGAAAACTTTTGCGAAAGTCTGAGACAATTTTTACTTTTTGTCTTCCATATATTCTAATTTGACTATTCCGATTCCAAAAGTTGATCAACGTATGAACAAAATGCGTTATTATTTGTAGTTATACCGAAAATACGGTTACGGATAACACCAGATACGGTGACAGAGTGATTCATAAGTAAGGGGGATGGAATATTATCAAAAAGGGTTCGGAAAATTACCACCCTTATGAAAATACATGTCCTTTTCTTCGAAATGCCCTCTTGCTTTCCTCTACTATCCTCTTGATTTCTTATTNTTAACCCTACAAAGTTTTTTTGTTATTGTCCGCTGCAATTCCTACCTGACATCTCTTTTCTATGCTTAGGTACGATATTCCTTACAACGTCTGTCGTGTAAAGTAAAATTAAGCGTTCTGTCGGAAACCGCTCTAGTCTAATTAGTAAATTGAAAGAAGAAAGTAAATATGACAGTTTTATTGCGAACTATGCTGATTTTGAACGTTCCAAGTATACTAAAGGTTAAAAACATATATGTAAATTTCATATTTAAAAATAAGTAGATTATTTGGAAAGCAACCAACAAGAAAATTATCGATTTTGTTTCAAACTTTACCTACTTTATTTACATAAAATAATAGCTTCAATTTGTTTACCTCGCTGAAAAACTAATTGTCGTCTAGTTCTTGCAAACTTTTATCCTTTATTAAATTTTTACTCGAGCACATCATCACACAATGTGAGCAGGTAAATATTCTTTTTTTAGTTTGTTTCTTTATTCATTTTATTACTTTCTGAAGTTCTATAGGTACAGAAAGAGCATTCTTGTACTTTGTAGAAAACTTTTGCGAAAGTCTGAGACAATTTTTACTTTTTGTCTTCCATATATTCTAATTTGACTATTCCGATTCCAAAAGTTGATCAACGTATGAACAAAATGCGTTATTATTTGTAGTTATACCGAAAATACGGTTACGGATAACACCAGATACGGTGACAGAGTGATTCATAAGTAAGGGGGATGGAATATTATCAAAAAGGGTTCGGAAAATTACCACCCTTATGAAAATACATGTCCTTTTCTTCGAAATGCCCTCTTGCTTTCCTCTACCATCCTCTTGATTTCTTATTCCTATAACCATTTTTATCTGTTTTTACTTTCATATTCCCCACTTTAATTTCGTCTTGCTTTCCTTAAAATTTTTTCCGATCGAATCTTGTTCCCCAGCATTCTTGTCTTCTCCTCCATGTTTTGCACTTTCATCCCGAAAATTTTTTCTTTACTTTTAGGACCACCACTAACTCTCCAAACTGACTCCATTTCAAATATCATTAAAACCTTTCTCTCCTTCTCTTTAGTTATTGCTTCAACTTTTTTTATAGATTAAGGCTGTATTTCGTTTTGCTATTGCTGTAAGTTGTTCCATCTACTCCTTTCTTGTATTTCTCCCTTTTCACGTTCTTCTCTAACTTCTTTCCATCTTAGTGCATTTACATCCTCCATTTCTTCCAATACCTGACAGACATAATAACATACATCCTACTTTTCTCATTCTCTAAATTTTTCTTTTATTATTTCTCTCTCTCATCGAAGACGCCATCAACATCATTAAAGACAGTACAACTGTAGGGATAGACGTGCAAGGGCAAAAGATTAGTATGCTTAGATTTGCAGATGATATAGCAGTATTAGCATCTAGCAAGGAGGACCTAGAGATAGCTTTAAATAAAATGGAAGCGGTACTGACAGATCAGTACTGTATGAAAATAAATAAAAGTAAAACTAAAATACTGATATGCAAGGGAAGAAAAAGTAGGGAAAGAGCGAATATAAAGATAGGAGACGAAAAATTAGAAGAAGTGGCTGATTTTAGATACCTAGGAAGTCAGATAAGTGAGGATGGAAGGAGTAGTAGGGATATAAAGCAGAGGATAGCGCAGGGTCGTGTCGCCTTTAATAAAAAGAAGTCACTTCTATGCTCGCGAACGGTTAATTTAGAAATTCGAAAAAGGTTGTTAAAGGTGTATGTTTGGAGCACGGCGTTGTACGGGTGCGAAACATGGACAGTGGGAGCGGCGGAAAAGAAAAGGTTAGAAGCGTTCGAAATGTGGTGTTATAGGCGGATGATGAGGATATCGTGGGTAGAAAAGGTTAGAAATGAAGAGGTATTGGAAAGAATAGGAGAACAGAGGACTCTATGGAAGTCAATAAAAAATAGGCGAGATAGGTTGGTAGGACACCTTCTCAGGCATGAAGGTCTAGTCAGAGACATATTAGAGGCAGAAACAGGAGTTAGGAGGGGTAGAGGTAGACCTAAATTAGATTACCCTTCGCAAATAGTTAGGGATGTGGGCTGTTCTAGTTTTAGGGAAATGCGAAGTTTATCTCAGGATAGGAAAGAGTGGAGGTACGTGTTCAACCAGTCTAAGGACTGATGACCTTATGATGATGATTTCTCTCTTCTTGTTCAGAATTATTAAGTTTTCTTGTTCACCTTTTGTACATTGCTTTTAGTCAGCCAACATCATTCTATCGTTTCCGCTATTGCTTGTACTTTCTGTTGAAATACTTCCACTTTTGTTCAAAGTATCTTTTAATCATCCTCTTCCTTTTTTTACTTCCCTTATTTCTGATTCTATACTTCCTCCATATCCTCTATATCAATTTTACCCTATTTTACTTTGTTTTATCTATTTCCATCAAGTACCCACTGTGCTTTAAGTTGTTTTCGTTAGCTTGAAAAGAAATATGCAACAAGTTTCACGAATTTACAAGTCTGGAGCTGGATGATGAAGTGACTATGACTATTTGCAAATCCAATAGTCAGACGAAGGTGAGTTGAGAATTATTTACACGGTATTTATACAAAACTATTAGCATGGCTTAAATGTAAAGTGTTTGTCCAGCAGTTTGGCCCGAGTTGGTCCAGTTTCGTCCATCGACAGGATAGAAATGTTGAGTCGCTTGCACATATACCGTATGTCTACGAATTGTATACTATACAGAGTGTTCCTACAGCACATATGCACACCTGTAAGAAATTGTTGCTTCCTCCAATCGAAGACAGTCTTTAGACCCGAATTAGTACAGCATCGCTTCACTTACTGGCCACAAAAGTCTTTAAATCCTCTACAGAACGTTGTCAGTTGGAGTTGCTTCTTCCAACTGAAGACGGTCTTTAGATCCGAATCAGGATAGCATCTGCTCGTAAGAGGAAGAAATGGAAACTGCTTAATTGGTGTTTTTCGTTACAATTGTACGACTTTTGATACCTTTTGTTACTTGTTACAACATAATAGACACTAGGATTAGGATCGGAAGCGGGATTGACGAAACAGTACTGTATAAAAATAAATAAAAGTAAAACAAAAAGACTGGTATGCAAGGGAAGAAAATGTAGGGAAAGAGCGAATATAAAGATAGGAGACGAAAAATTAAAAGAAGTGACCGATTTTAGGTATCTAGGAAGTCCGATAAGTCAGGATGGAAGGAGCAGTAGGGAGTCACTTTTATGCTCGCGAACGATTAATTAAGAAATTCGAAAAAGATTGTTAAAGGTGTATGTTTGGAGCACGGTGCTGTACGGGAGCGAAGTGAGTGGACGCGGCGGAAAAGAAATGGTTAGAAGCGTTCGAAATATTACAGACGAATGATGAGGATACCGTGGATAGAGAAGGTTAGAAATGAAAACGTATTAAAAATAGTAGGAAAATGGGGGACTATGGAAGTCAATAAGAAATAGGCGAGATAGGTTGGTAGGACACCTTCTCAGGCATGAAGGTCTAGTCAGAGATATTAGAATTAGAGATAGAAACGGAAACGGAAGTTAGGAGGGCTAGGTAGACCTAGATTCGATTACTCAAATAGTTAAGGGTATGGGTTGTTCTAAGAAAAAGTGGAGGTGCATGTCCAACCAGTCTTAGGACTGAAGACGTTATGGTGATGATGAAGATGATGAATCGACACTATCCGGGATTTATAACCAGGAGTATAAAAAAAACGTAACAAGGACGTGTTCAAAACGTAGTAAATGACTACAGTCCCAAGTGGAAACAAGAAAGAAGATACGTCCATTCTCGCAGCTAGTTTATTGCGGACTTTGCCAATTTTGATCGTCCCAACTATAATTATATTACTTACACTGCCATCTGGCGGTATTAACTATATACTATAATTATATCATCAGAGAGCACACATTATCAAACATGTGCTCGTAGTGGGTAGGAGTATTGGTAGATGGCTGTATAAGAAAGAAATTCAACAACTAATTATTTCATTTCAAAGTATTTGTAACTCAATAAGAAAAAATTATCTGTATAAAGATAGGAATGGTTGCGGAGAACGTAAATTCCGCCCCACTGATTTTATTACCATACGCAAGATCTATCTTTCAAATTAAATTGTACTACAGTATGAATTGCTTGCTCGAAATCCATAAAAATGCTTCGTCGTAAAAACTAATATCCTAGTCTTGCACATTCAAGAATGACATATTTGAACCGTTTAACATAGGTCTCTGATGTTTTATCATGATGTAAGAAAAATACGAGACGGAGGTACAACGTATGAATCTTGTTGCAATGCGTGGAAAGTAAATATTTGGTAAAAATATTTGCGACACCTTGATGCATATAGGTATGTATCGGACGGAATTTATATAGGGCAATAAACATACTCCGGACGGAATTTACGTACCTCTAGAAAGTCATTAGTGTATTTCATGCGGAATTTACACCAACCCGTCCGAATGAAATGCGGAAAAGGGGTACCTGCATTTATTTGAGCTCTAAATATATCTTTACATATATATAAACATCTTCTGTGCGTTTGTTTGTAATTAAACTGCTCCTAAACGGCTGGACCGATTTTGATGAAATTTTTTGTGTCTGTTCCAATGGATTCCAGAATGTTTAGATTTATAATAATATTATTTACATTTATTAAATTTTTTATTGAAAAAAAAGTTGGAAAAGAGCGAAAATAATAATAGGAAATGAAAAATTAGAAGAAGTGGCCTATTTTAGGTATCTAGGAAATCAGATAAGTCAGGACGGAAGGAGTAGTAGGGATATAAACCAGAGGATAGCGCAGGGTCGAGTCGCCTTTAATAAAAAGAAGTCAATTCTATGCTCGCGAACGTTTAATTTAGAAATTCGGAAAAGTTATTAAAGGTGTATGTTTGGAGCACGACGCTGTACGGATGCGAAACATGGACATCAGTGGGCGAGGCGGAAAAGAAAATGTTAGAAGCCTTCGAAATGTGGTGTTATAGGCGTATGATGAGGACACCGTGGATAGAGAAAAAAGAAGTGAAGAAGTGTTAGAAACAATAGGAGAACAAAGGACTCCATTGAAGTCAATAAGAAATAGGCGAGATAGGTTAGTAGGCATAAAGGTCTAGTCAGAGACATATTATAGCAGAAACAGAAGTTAGGAGGGGTAGAGGTAGACCTAGATTGGATTACTGTTCGCAAATAGTTAAGGATGTGCGATGTTCTAGTTTTCGGGAAATGCGAAGATTAGCTCAGTATAGGAAAGAGTGGAGGTGCGTGTCCAAGGAGTCTTAGGATTGACGACCTTATGATGATGATGATCATAATTAAAAAACATGTCGGTATGTGGTCTGTCGTGTAATACGTATGCCCATTAATGATCATGATTCTCCGAAAACAATTCCAATCATCGGATACATTTCAAAATACTCGAAATTTCTTGAATTTAGAGATTGATAAGGAACAAACTGCAGAATTGTATCATAAATAAATAAATAATGCTAAGTAGCACTGAGATCAGATCCAAGAAAATTTTCTGTACATTTGTTACTTTTTGTTTTTGATCAGATGTACATGAAACTTGGTGTTTATGCTCATTGGATTAAAATCATACACCTATTTTAAAAAATTCGATCTCTGAAAGGGAGTGAAAAGCGTTTGTAACGTTTATACGTTAGACATCTTATTTATGGTCAGATTTATTTGATGCTCTTTAATTTAAATTAGTGATATATCTATTTCAACACTTTAAAAAAATTAACTTCTGCAGGAAAGTGAAAGGGGTTTGCAAAGATTGTATGGAAGATTTACGTTTTTGATGAGATTTACTTGAAACTTGGTTAAAAAAATTTAACCTCCGAGGGTGGGGGGTGAAAAGAAGTTGCAATGTTTGAATTTTTACCTCCGAAGGGGGCAGGACGAAAAGGGGTTGCAATTTGTGTTTCGGACATATTTTATTTTTGGTTGAATTTACTTGAAATTTGGTCCTAATGCTCTTTGATATAATTAATCAAGAGAATAAAGGTTGCAACGTTGCTATGGGATTTATTTTATTTGTAATCGGATTTACTTGAACGTTGCTCTTAATATTCAGGGTTGAAATTAAGTAAACACGTGCCTTGGTAATTCTTAAAAATCAACCCTTAAGGATGAAATGTTGTTGTACGTTTGTATAGGGTTGTTCGGAAAGTCATTTCGTTTTTTCCCGACAGAGGATTTAATGGTATTCTTTTGCACCCAACTTCACATTTAAGCTTTTTTTTATATGCTTTGAGAGCTCATACAGCAAGGCTTGTGTGTGAAAAATTCCAATTAATTCTACGCAGTAGTTTTTGGTTGGTGCCCTTTTAAATATGGAGAGCGATAAGCAGCGTTTTCGACATATCTTACTGTTTTACTACAGAAAGGGTAAAAATGCTGTTCAAGCCAGAAAGAAATTGACTGATGTGTATGGAGAAGGTGTGTTGACAGTACGCCAGTGCCAGAACTGGTTCGCTAAATTTCGATCCGGCAATTTTGATGTCGAAGATGCACCACGTTCGGGAAGGCCGGTTGAAGCTGATAAAGACGCGATAAAGGCATTAGTTACAAAAAAGGTCAGAACTAATCAACAGGAAAGGTATAGTGTTTCACCAAGACAACGCGAGACCTCACACAAGTTTGGTCACTCACCAAAAGCTTTTACAGCTTGAATGGGATACAATGCTACACCCACCATATTCTCCAGACCTGGCACCATCGGATTATTATTTGTTCCGGTCACTCGAAAATTTTTTATACAGTAAAACCTTCACCTTAAATGAGGATGTCAAAAACATCCTCGATCAGTTTTTGCCAGCAAAGACCAAAAATTTTATGAGCGTGGAATTATGCTACTACCAGAAAGATGACGAAAGGTGTTGGACCAGAACGGTCAATATATAATTTAATAAAGTATTTGTTTATTATACGAAAACTGTCTTTCATTTCCACAAAAAAAAAAACGAAATGAATTTCCGAACAACCCGATATTTAAAATCTAAGATGACGACATTATATAAAATTAAAAGGTTGCAAGGGTGAATTGGGAGTTAAAAGGTTTTATGGAGAAACAATATTAATTTCTGCGAGCGATGCCGCCGGGAAAAGCTAGTCTGTGATAAAAATTCTTGTTAAAATATGAAAGTTATAGTTAAATTACAGAAATTCCAGTTACGTGTGCAATTCTTACACTTATTTGCATAAACAGAAACCGAAACTTCTGTAGCTATCTACTATCTGATGATCATGTACAAATGTAACGATTTTGCTTGATTACACGGAAAATCAAATGATATACATATATAAGATAACGTATATCAGGGAACATTTTCCGTAGGCGTCTCAATCAATATGTACGACGAGATTCGCAAGTAGATTAAATCTATGCGTGGTTTCTCATTTGATATTCTAAATATGTATATATGGAACATATGCGAAGAAAAAAAGTTGGATGTTTCTGATTATATCTATGAGCAAGTGATCTAACTTTTCCAATAAAACGAGTTCATACGACATATCATCCGATATCTGCTGTTCGTTTGACAAGTTTTCCTTGAAATTTCCTCGCGTGTTCTTTAACTGAAAACTCGTGTCTGATGTGAAGATCGATTCAGGACCGTAATTGAAATTATTGACGACGATGACGACGAAGGAAGGAAGTAAAGGCCTGTGTAACACTGAAAGGAGCAAAACAACAAAATATCCACATCGCACTAGTTCAATTTCCAATAATGCCATCACCTGACAGGCTTCCGGGAACGGCCGTCGTGGCGGCAAGCGTCGATCCGGATGAGATGCTTTTTGCGCTTCGGTGAATCTTCTTAGCCTCCTTTGCCACCGGTTCCCTCAACAACAGACAATAAGTTTTCGAAAGATGAAAAACGTGCTTCGCTTGACTTTGTTACGCGACTTTAGCTCGAATTTTCTTTGGAAGAGGACTCAATTGCATTCAGAAACCGAGTGCGATATTTACGATTCACAGTGGTCGAGAAACTATAAATAGAAAACTTTTGTGAATAGGATAGTCCAAAATAATCGCATAGGCTTAAAGCCTCCCAAGAAAGAATTCAAATTAAAACGAATGGGTTTTGTGTAATTTTGACTAGAGAGAAAATTATTTGAGAAGATAAACGACGGAATAATTTCGAATCTTTGAGAAGAAACTGATAAATAGTAAATGCAGCTGGATGCAGTTAGACGTGACGTGTGGTTAATTCCAGACTACTTATATGCTTCCTGTTCTACAAAATAAGGACCTTAGGTGACTTGCTCCACATTTTCAGAGTTGAAATGATTTCATCTAGTGCTAGTATTTTTAAGTTATATAAATTTAAAAACATTGTACACTCGTGAGATAGAAAATTATCCGGAGACCACTCGGAAGTTGCGTTTCTGAACTCCCGTTCTACTAGAATGTTTTAAATAAAACTAGTAGCGAATTTGGTTGATATGTTTAATAAGAACGTTTCTTACATACTGACTAACAACATTAAATTTACTTAAAACTGGAGAACAACTAACAAAGGGGGTGGAGTCTACATGAAACATATCATGGTGGTGGATAAATGTAGAAATTTCCTGAGTGTCGTCATAGGCGAGAGGGTGTTGATTTCAACCAGATACAGAAAAGTTCTGAAAACAAGTATGAAAGAGCTAACAATGAGTTAGATATTAGTGACAGTAAAACCTAATTTATGCTACCAGGAATTATTGAATTCATCACGTACATTTTGTCTGTATAACAATGAAATTATTCACAAAATATTATAAAAACAAATAATAAAAGAAAAGAATGTATGACCTAAACAGTTTAAGAAATGTTTGAAGAAATGTAATAAAGTTGAACTGAACAAAGAAATTTGAAATGTAAATAAAGTAAATAATAACACTAGATCTAACTAAACGGCAAAGTTTTTGAATAAAAATAATTGTAAAAATACTGATAATTATTAGCACTAAACAAACATTTTTTTACTTTTTAGTACATTATTAATAAAAAGCTATTTCTAATAATTATAAGAATGCCATTTATGAATGTATTGGACTTCATACTTTATTCCACTGTGCGACTGGGTTAGTTGTCGATATGCTCCGCATATGCTGCGTGGGTTTATTTTTTGTTTTCCGGGAATATTTGTTTGTTTTGTTTGAAGAAATAAATGAAAGAATAAAACAACAAATATTTTTTTCTGATTTACTGACAATGCTGCTCAAATAACCGACAAAAAATACTATCTTATTTAGCGTAGGAATACGAAATATGAAAATACATCGTTCCAAATTCAAAATTCAAAACAAAAATACATTCGTGCATCATTATCGAAATACCATAAGGAACATCAACATTGATATCAAAAATAATTCGTGTTTTCGTGTCGGATGTGAAATGGTTCAGATTATCTAACTGAATTGAGACATGGATTTTTTCTGTTTCATATTTGGTTCTAACAGTTTTTGAAAACACTACCGCGTTTTGAAAACCACTGGGATTCAAAACGCTTCCAGTGTCCTAGAGAAAGTGCGCGTTGTTACTATTTTAGAGTATCCCAGATGTGGGATGTTCTAGTTTTAGATAAATGCGATGATTGCCTCAGGATAGGAAACAGTGGAAGTGTGTGTTCAACCAGTCTCAGGACACAGGATTCTGTGATGATGATGATCAGGCTTGAAGATAATATAAATACGTTAGTTGTACCCATACGAAAAACTCCGGGTGGGGATTTCACCCACCCCTTTTTTTATAATTGCACACATGAGATATGAGTATTAATCAATTTATATTTTTGGATTTTCGTCTAGAAACTCGAATGCTCCGTGTATACACTTCCTGTATGTTTGTTTCCCATGAATTTTTCACTCCAGAAGTGGTTTTTCTTGATTTTTATTGCTATTGGCCAGCGGGACTTGCACACACCGCCAAAGCACCGCTCTTGACATTAGCTTCTGTAGGATTTGATTTAGTATAATACACAGTTTTTGCTTGCCCGGGTGCAAGAATGATATTATCAGTTAGGCGGTGGTAAATCAATAATCTATTTTTTCCTGTGCGTATTGAGGGTACGTGAGGGACCACCACGACAGTGAGAAACGAGCAAGAGACTAAGACAGAGATTAAGACGCAGCGGTATATTTCATTTAGAGATTTAGACGTTGAGCATTTTGGTTCAAAAAAACGGAAGATGTATACCTCATTTACTTTCTGTAGCGATGTGCCCCTACCAATGTCTTGGATGCGCGCTGGCAAAATCGTAGGTAGGGAGAGAAAAGCTCATTATACTTTGGACTCTTGTTCATTAAACATACTTTTTCATACAGTACCTGCCAAAAGTTTTTTTCAATCATGAATAGTAGTGCGAGTCGAAAACAAGCGTTAAAGCCTTTAATATGTCTTCAAATATAAATAAACATCTCGTTGATATTTTCAGTAGTAATTGGTACCAATAACAGCACATTTGAGCAATAAAATCGTAGTGGATAAAATGGTCAATTTTTCCGTGCAGTACTGTACGGATTATACGCTTCTCACCGGTTAAGAGTTTGGCCGAGAGTTGTCTCCTTTCTTTTCTGGCCTAGTGCTGTTCTGTTCTACTTTGCACCGGTCAAACTGAAAGTCACATCGCTACAAAAAGTAAACGAAGTATATTTATGGTAATTTTACAAAGACGTGTGTATTTTAGAAGGCGCGATACATTGAATATTTTATATAAGTTGTTATTTTTATTATAGGTATATGTATTCAATTGCTAGGTGCCTTTTATTAAACAATAACAACCATACAAGGCAATTTGTCACTTCTACTAGTAATTGTTTCGTAATTTAGTATTAAGCCAATAAGTCAAAATATAGTCAAGCGTTCTACGTAAATGACGCACCTATTGCGCGTGCTCTGTACGAGTAGCTAATCGAATTTAGCCCAGTTTAGCCTCGGCCCCTTTGGTTTATGCTACGTCCACAATTTACGTGTAAAAACATTAACTCACAACGCATAATTGTTTAAAAAATGAAAAGTTTTTAAGCATGTAGTTTGTTACTATGTGGCTTTCAATTATATTGTTTCATGAAGTTAAAAAACAAATGTCAAAACTATAAAAGCAATGTGATTTAAAATTCCCATTACTGGCATGCAATATTTATAATTAGGTTTAAAAACATCCACGCGTTTAATCCGGCATTACTTTAAAAAAAAATGGCATTTTCCACAACAATAGACAAATTTATTTAACGGGCATCTTGCAAACTGTTAGCGTGCTAAAAACAATACGTTTACTGCAGATATTTCACAAAACTGTCAAATGTTACTAAGTCGAACGCGACCATAAAATACAACGTGAAATACGGCCGTTATGCAACAATTATCGACTAAATAATAAAACTGCGAAAGCATTGTTAGCGTTATGTAGTTCAAATACAAAACAAACCAAAAGGGAATAACACGAAAACAAAGTTTTCCCAACTTTACAAATTCTTGAAAGCATCGAACAAAAAAAAGCACTTTGCAATGGGGAAGGAGACGTTGGAAAAGGAAACTTTTGCAATATAACAATGAAAGCATAAATTAAATCCAATTTCTGGTTATTCCAACTGCAGCGTAATTGACGTTTTCATAAAGATTAGAAAACGTGTGGTTTTAGGGAAATTCGACTGACTTGTTTCAAATCAAAATACACATTTCACACTTATAGAAATGAATTAATTCAACTTTTAAAATTAAAGTAGTTGCACAGAACAGTATTGTATGAAAACAAATAATTAAACCAAAAATATTGATATGCAAGAGAATAAAAAGTAGGGAAAGAGCGAATATAAAGATAGGAGACGAAAAATTAGAAGAAGTAGTTGATTTTAGGTATCTAGGAAGTTAGATAAGTCAGGGCGGAAAAAGTAGTAGGAATATAAAGCAGAGGATAACGCAGGGTCGAGTCGCCTTCAATAAAAAGAAGTCACTTCTATGCTCGCGAACGGTTAATTTAGAAATTCGTAAAAGGTTCTTAAAGGTGTATGCTTGGATTGCAACGCGAAACATGGACGGTAGGCCCGCGAACGGTCAACTTAGACATTCGTAAAGGAGTGTTAAAGGTCAAATGGTGGGGATCCCGCGGACAGAGAAGGTTAGAAATGAAAAGGTATTAGAAATAATAGGAGAACAGAAGATTCTATTGAAGTCAATAAGAAATAGACGAGATGGGTTGCTAGGACACCTTCTCAGGCATGAAGGTCTAATCAGAGACACATTAGAGGCAGAAACGGGAGTTAGCAGAGGTAGAAGTAGACATACGTATATTAGATTATTGTTCGCAAATACTCAAGGATGTGGAATGTTGTAATTTTAAGGAAATTCGAAGGTTAGCTCAGGAGGAGGAAGGTGCGTGTCCAACCAGTCTTAAGACTGAGGACCTAATGATGATGATTCTGTACAAAACAGGTGACAATCCGACATGAAAATAAAATACTATTTCAGTTTATAATTTGGTCAGGGGTGCAGCAAAGAGATCAGTCTTAATACAGATGTCAAAATGTAAATAAGTATTGAATGTCATTAACGAGTATCATTCATTTTTTCATTATCTGAGTTATCCTCGCTTAATGATCGAGATTCGGGATTTATTCTTCGCCTTTGGCGAGAACAGTGATGGTTTTGTCAACAGCTGTGGTTAGCATCTTCAGGGAGTCTCAATACATCTTCAGCGAAAGTCATTGCAATCTCGATATGTTTCATGAAGATTCTCAGTAGGTACATTATGACCTCGACATTTTCTCTGGGGATGCCAAGGCCGTTGAATAAACGACGGTGTTCTCACTCTCATTCATGGATCACACTAATTAAATCTAAATATTGAGCAGAATGCTTTAGATATTGTTCGAATGAAATAATAATTTTATAGGAATATCTGGCCGACATAATTAGCATACGACAACATAAGAAACTTAAATTCCTCTCGCCAGCAAGACATTTTAATGTTCACCAGTATGCAGCCATGAATGAGAAACTAGCAGACAAATCATTCCCGAACGGTCAACATATATATATATATATATATATATGTATATATGAATTCTATTCCAATGACCTACAGATGCTATTTTATCGTAACATGCAAAGACCCTTATTGCTTATGTATGAAATGCATTTCAATGAATATATCGTAACATGGTAACATCGACAGCACTCAAAACAAACATTTTCCTTTAGGATTTGTTTACGATGCTCAAGCTTGAGCAAATCTAAGTAGACAACATTTCTGCCAGCATTCTTATCCGTTTCTGTCCTCATTGCAAGCAAGCTTTCTGTTTGAACAATGAATGAATAAACATTCTTATGTATTTATGTTACATGCTATTGCTGGATAACTAGAGTGGAAAAAAATCGGAAACGTTTATTAATTTCCATCTAATTACTTCATAACTAATGAAATTCGGGAATTGTGTGTTATAGGGATAAGACAAATTGGGTAAATGTCTAGATGATGCCCCCCACCCCCGAAGGAGGGGGGGTGGGAACGAAAGAGGAGGTCTCCCCCACCACTGTACCATAAAAAGTTCGTGGCGGTATCACCCCCATAAAAAGTTATGAAGAGGGTGGGGGTAGAGGGGATCGAAAGAGGAAGATCAAAAAGGGTGGTCACCTAAGCAAAAACCCCATAAAAAAATTTGCGGCGGTCTCACCCCCATAAAAAGTTATGGGGGTTGAAAGTTGATTATTTTGACAATTTTCATACACTATAATTCAAATAAAACATTATTTTCAAGCGGGTGGAGGTGGGGGATCGAAAGAGGGTGGTCACTTGAACAAAACCCGATAACCTAACCTAACCTACCCTATTGATAAAGATATTTAAATCAATGGGGTAGGTTAGGTTAAGTTAGGTTATAGGGTTTTGTTCAAGTGACCACCCTCTTTCGATCCCCCACCTCCACCCGCTTGAAAATANCTTTGAATATTGTTTAAGAATGACTATATAAATATTTACATGCCTAGAAATGTATAAAAATTGGCATATTTATTAACCTTGAACCCCTATAACTTTTTACGGGGGTTAGACCGTCACGAACTTTTTATGGTATAGTGGTGGGGGAGACCTCCTCCTTCGATCCCCCCATCCCCACCCTGAAGGGGCGGGGGCCATCATCTAGACCTTTACCACAAATGGTTTATCGGACATAGAAATTACACATTTCTTTGTCGGAATTTTTTATTTTTATGTAGCAGTTCAGCAAGATTACTCTGAACCGTATGAAGACCATGTGAAGAGCACCGTGTAGAAATATCTATCACCTACATGCAATAGTCGGACTGAAGATGAAGTATTTCCTATGAAAGACTGTTTACAAGAATGACTATCTCTGAGATTTACTGCTTCAGATACTTTTGAATAACAAAAAAAATAAAATGTTTTGGAATGAGTGGTTGGGGAGAGACCGATGAGAGGAACGAAATGGAATCAGAACGGAGAAGTGAACGATTATATGTAGAATACTATTGTCTCCCCAGTATTTGCTTATATCTCTAAAAAATATAAGAAACCCACAGAAAAACTTGTATTAAGGTAGACGAGAACCTAAAATTGAACGGCTGTCGTAGAAAATGCGGAGGTATGATTTAGATTCCAGACCGTTAGACTTCGCCGTAAGCGTAATATGAAATTAGAATTCATCAATTTGTTCCAAAAAAGATTAGATTACTTTTATGACACACTACGGAAGTGTTCAAAAGGGTTTCAAATCTTACCACCTTGTCTTTCAATATTGTTATAGTTTACTTTATTTAAACATTAAGTTATTTTTTAAATTTTTTACATTTACAAAAGATATTTACAACCATCACATGCAATGTGCCCTCTTATCTCTAACTGTATCAGCAAATTCAAATTCTTACCCTAAATACAATACTATTTTATCAAGCTTATTCTACAAAAAGTAATGTTTAACATGCAAAACAAATGAAAATGAAAATATTTATCATCCTATACTATACATGCAAATTTCCCTGCAAAATTCTCCCATTTTTTTATCCTTTATTTGAACACTACACGCCCCCCCCCTCCTTCCATCACCTAAGCTGAACCCTTTCTTTTTTTAATTATACTTTTTAGTAGGATCAGTCCATCGCCACTACCACTTAATATCTTCTTACAATCATCCAAATCTATACTTTCCTCACATCCTCCCAGCACATGCATCTTTGTTTCATCTCCCATTTCACATATCCTACATATAATTTTTTCTTCTTTCATTCAATACTTACATTTTTTACATTCATTTCCCACTGTAAACCTTGCAAATACGTCCACCTCCTTCATTATATTCAGATATTCTGGTAAACAGTCCCCCTGCTCCCTTTCAATATTTTTTGTGTTTATTTTGACTACACCTCCCCATTCTTTTTCATCTTATCGTCAGCGACTTCGAAAAAAAAAAAGTTAACTATACTTTCTAGTACAAAACTTTGTAAAAACAATTATGAACCCTCATGAAGTACATCATCGCGTCTATCTCTACCAGGCACCTATCAAATACTTGTAATCAAGCACCTGTCAAGTTTCTATCGATATACCATCATTTATTAATCCTATCAATATTATCAACTATCCTGGTGCTGTGCTTTCTTGATAAACTATTTAAATATGCTTCTTACATCGTGTAAAATGGATGTATGTATAAAACTGAAACTGAGATTTATGCTTCATAGATTAGTCAACGAACAAACAATTTATCATTAGATAAACACTTGGTTTGCATACGTTCTATTTGTAGAAAAACAGGTAAGCACTTGAAATAATTCAATTGAAACTCTTATATGCAAGATTTTTCTAAATTTTTAGATAAGCCGTCTTGTTTATACGTTAAATAAACAGGGGAACCATTACACAATATCTCAAGCACTAACGCACTCACGTTTTCTAAACAAAATTTAATGGTATTTTACAAAACTTGCCTTGAACATAATACACCCCATTTGACGGGGTACACGAACAGAAGCTTCACCCATACATTACATGTAGAAGAAACAATTTCAAAATCTAATTTTCAAAATTTGTTGTCGTCACAGATATACCTACAGGTATTTACTGTGCATGTCACAGAAGCATGTGAATGCTATTGTGGCGAAAGAACTCTTATTGTTTTTTTGTGTGTAAATATTTTTTTTACTGTTTTTATTGTTTTCGTTTATGTTGTCTTTGTTATTGTTATTGTTATTGTTTTTTTTGTCACTTTGTTCTCGTTTGTATGTTTCACTCCTTGTGCCTTTTTGTTCCCTGTGTTTTCGTTTGTTATTGTTATAAATTGTTAATTGTTATTAGTGTTTTCTTGGTACTTAAATAATTTAACACCAAAAGACACTAAAACATGTTGAAAGTTAAATTGCAACCTGCTTCATTTTCTTATTATTCCATTTTTAAATAAATTCAGTTTAGCCGCCCTGAGACAAATATTGACACACGTGCCTAATAACACCGCCACTGAGCTTTTAATTTTTTCTTCTTACTTTCATTACTCGTCCATGTCCGTCCCAACTTTAGGTTCGTGATAAAACTATTTGACATTCAATTAGAACGCGTGTTGTTATGGATGGAAAAGNGATTCCGGGTCCGTCTGCCTTGGTCCAAGTTTTTCTGTGGTTTCCTTCGATCACTTAGGAAAATGCTGAGGCAGTAATATTCCACAGATAATCTTTCAATCTCTTCTGTCTTCATTTCGTACGTCTCATCTTTCTCACCCGAACCACCGCTCACCCATTCCCACCATTCCTGAAAGGAGGCTGAAGAGGGCCTTCCGCCCTACCTTCCGGCATAGTCCGGAGGGTCTGCCCGCCCACCAGCATTACTGGCTGGTGGGAATGAAACACCCAAAAGTTTTTTTTTTTTTATCTCAGGACAGTCTCTCGTCTACCGCCTCTGCTACCATTTGTAATTGTTCTGCTTTGGTCTGTACTGTTTTCATTTTTGTTGTCTTTGTGATTGTTATTGTTATTGTTGCATTATCTTGTTCTTTTTGTCACTTTGTTCTCGTTTGTTTGTTCACTTCTTGTGTCTTTTTGCTACTTGTGTTTTCGTTTGTTATTGTTATAGATTGTTATTTGTTATTATTAGTATTTTTTTGGTATTTAACTAATATCCACCAAAAGACACTAAACTATAATACATTCATTGATAGCCTGAAGGGAAAAAACCGTACAGGTTCCGTTTTTGCCATGTGAATAGAAACCTCTTCCAATGGTCTCCGTTTCCCCAATGTAGACCTGACGGGATTCACATTATTTACAGTTCTTTGTTTCTCTCTGTGTTGAAGACATTGCTTTCGCGAGATGATCACGCAAAGTGATGGGACGAGTAGAAGGCTGTCTTTATTCTGATGATGATCTTCCAATCTTGTTGGATATTCCTTTTACGTATGGTAGTCGTAGTAGTTATTTGTCCTATTGAAGTGTTAATGTTGATTTGTTGATTTTATATTGCTGTATTATGTTGTCCATCAATTTATCTCGATATCCATATTTCTTCAGGTGTATTTGTATGCTGAAGATTTCTTATTCTAGGTATTCTGGTGTGTTACATATTATGACGGCTGGATGGTACAAGTTTCGGTCTTTCAAGACCTCATTACCAACCTTCACTGCCCTTGTACATCTGTTATAAATACCTACAATTATTTACATCGTACTACTATTTTGTATCACAAACTTCTTAAGATTATCTTTACTTATTTCTGTTTCATTTCCATCACTTCATGACCAATCACACTGTTACAAGTTTTGACATGGCCCGGTGCCAATTCTTGCAACACTTTTTACATTGCCGCAGATGATCACAGGTATTGAAATAAGTACAAACAGTTCTTCTTTACGTTGTACCTACCTTACCGACCCAAATAGGTTTTTATTGCTGAAATAAAAACGTGTTTCAACCAATAAAAACCTTTCTATATAAGAATATGATTCTTATTCAACATTGCAATGGAAGAGAATAGCAAGAAGTCACGGTTAATTTAGAAATTCCAAGAAGATTGTTGAAGGTGTATGTTTAAAGCGCGGCGCTGTACGGTTGCGAAACATGGACGGTGGGCGCTGCGGAAAAGAAAAGATTAGAAAAGTTCGAAATGTGGTGTTACAGTCGAATGATGAGGATACTGTGGATAGAGAATGTAAAAAACAAAGAGGTATTTGAAAGATAGGAGAATAGAGGACTTTATGGAAGTCAATAAGAAATAGGCGGGATAGGTTGATAGGACACCTTCTCAGGCATAAAGGTCTAGTCAGAGATATATTAGAGACAAAAACGGGAGTTAGGAGAGGTAGACCTGTATTAGATTACTGTTCGCAAATAGTTAAGGATGTGAGTTGTTCTCAGTTTTGGGGAAATGCGAAGATTAGCTCAGGATAGGAAAGAGTGGAGGTGGGTGTTCAACTAACCGAGCGGCATGGCCTAGAGGTTTAGACCATTGCTTAGGATTCGAGAGGACACCGGTTCGATTCCGGGTCCGTCTGCCTTGGTCCAAGTTTTTCTGTGCATGGTTTCCTTGGATCACTTAGGCAAATGCTGAGGGAGTAATATTCCACAGATAATCTTTAATTCTCTTCTGTCTTCATTTCGTCCGTCTCAACTTTCTCACCCGAACCACCACCCACCCATTCCCACGATTCCTGAAAGCAGGCTGAAGGGGGCCTTCCGGCGTAGTCCGGAAGGACTGCCCGCCCACCAGCATTACTGGCTGGTGGAAATGAAACACCCAAAAGTTTTTTTGTTCAACTAGTCTTAGGACTGACGATCTTATGATAATGACTGAAGAAAAATATTATGTGTAGGCTTTAACTCTGAATTTCTTTAGTTTTCTCTGAAATTTATAATAGGCATCCGAACTTAAACAAACGTTAGGTAAGTACATTAGATGTTTTATCGATCGGCATATTTAAGTAAATGAATGTAACCAGGCATGTTGAAGTTTAATCAAAATTTGCGGGTCGCCTGGAGAATGCCTAAATAGTCTAAATATTTTAGATCGGGGCTACTTTAAATCCCACTTGACAGAGCATAAATTGAGAGCTGTTAAACCCTCTAGACAAAAGGTCGTGCCTGATAGATGTCTATTGTATTCGGTGAGATTTTCTGAACAATAGAATACTTCGCTTGCCAAAAGGCATTTGCGTCCGTTATTTGTGGTTGATCACTTTAGTGGCCACTTGTACCACCCTCCGACCGAATGGGCCAACATGGATTTTAATAGTATTCATATCTCATACCGCCCGTCCACTTCGATTTACGTATAATTTATTCTTCGAAAGCTGGAGGGCTCGACCGAATCAAATTCAACAATTTCAATTTGCAGGACAGAAAATGTTTGCTAAACAAGCTGTTCTTATTTAATGTGCTATGTAGTTACCTAGTTATTTATTAATTACAACAAGAAAATCAAATGGAATTCTGCGGAGCTGAACTAATTGTAAATAAATTACTGAAACCCAAAATTCCATATTCGGTTACCTAGAATACTGTTACAGTTAACTGTTTTTCGTGAACGGACCTTAAAACTTGTATCAAACTCAATACGTATTTCGTATAATTAAAATGCCATAGGGCGATAAGCATAGTGAATCTAGGTTAATCCTGAAAATTTTAGACCTCTATCTATTATTTTTATTTTTGAATAAATTCAGAAAAATCAGAAAATATTTTTTTTATCAAAAACGGCTTAACCGATTTGAATGAAATTTAAAGACGTTAATAGATTGTTATTTGTTATTATTAGTATTTTTTTGGTATTTAACTAATATCCACCAAAAGACACTAAACTATAATACATTCATTGATAGCCTGAAGGGAAAAAACCGTACAGGTTCCGTTTTTGCCATGTGAATAGAAACCTCTTCCAATGGTCTCCGTTTCCCCAATGTAGACCTGACGGGATTCACATTATTTACAGTTCTTTGTTTCTCTCTGTGTTGAAGACATTGCTTTCGCGAGATGATCACGCAAAGTGATGGGACGAGTAGAAGGCTGTCTTTATTCTGATGATGATCTTCCAATCTTGTTGGATATTCCTTTTACGTATGGTAGTCGTAGTAGTTATTTGTCCTATTGAAGTGTTAATGTTGATTTGTTGATTTTATATTGCTGTATTATGTTGTCCATCAATTTATCTCGATATCCATATTTCTTCAGGTGTATTTGTATGCTGAAGATTTCTTATTCTAGGTATTCTGGTGTGTTACATATTATGACGGCTGGATGGTACAAGTTTCGGTCTTTCAAGACCTCATTACCAACCTTCACTGCCCTTGTACATCTGTTATAAATACCTACAATTATTTACATCGTACTACTATTTTGTATCACAAACTTCTTAAGATTATCTTTACTTATTTCTGTTTCATTTCCATCACTTCATGACCAATCACACTGTTACAAGTTTTGACATGGCCCGGTGCCAATTCTTGCAACACTTTTTACATTGCCGCAGATGATCACAGGTATTGAAATAAGTACAAACAGTTCTTCTTTACGTTGTACCTACCTTACCGACCCAAATAGGTTTTTATTGCTGAAATAAAAACGTGTTTCAACCAATAAAAACCTTTCTATATAAGAATATGATTCTTATTCAACATTGCAATGGAAGAGAATAGCAAGAAGTCACGGTTAATTTAGAAATTCCAAGAAGATTGTTGAAGGTGTATGTTTAAAGCGCGGCGCTGTACGGTTGCGAAACATGGACGGTGGGCGCTGCGGAAAAGAAAAGATTAGAAAAGTTCGAAATGTGGTGTTACAGTCGAATGATGAGGATACTGTGGATAGAGAATGTAAAAAACAAAGAGGTATTTGAAAGATAGGAGAATAGAGGACTTTATGGAAGTCAATAAGAAATAGGCGGGATAGGTTGATAGGACACCTTCTCAGGCATAAAGGTCTAGTCAGAGATATATTAGAGACAAAAACGGGAGTTAGGAGAGGTAGACCTGTATTAGATTACTGTTCGCAAATAGTTAAGGATGTGAGTTGTTCTCAGTTTTGGGGAAATGCGAAGATTAGCTCAGGATAGGAAAGAGTGGAGGTGGGTGTTCAACTAACCGAGCGGCATGGCCTAGAGGTTTAGACCATTGCTTAGGATTCGAGAGGACACCGGTTCGATTCCGGGTCCGTCTGCCTTGGTCCAAGTTTTTCTGTGCATGGTTTCCTTGGATCACTTAGGCAAATGCTGAGGGAGTAATATTCCACAGATAATCTTTAATTCTCTTCTGTCTTCATTTCGTCCGTCTCAACTTTCTCACCCGAACCACCACCCACCCATTCCCACGATTCCTGAAAGCAGGCTGAAGGGGGCCTTCCGGCGTAGTCCGGAAGGACTGCCCGCCCACCAGCATTACTGGCTGGTGGAAATGAAACACCCAAAAGTTTTTTTGTTCAACTAGTCTTAGGACTGACGATCTTATGATAATGACTGAAGAAAAATATTATGTGTAGGCTTTAACTCTGAATTTCTTTAGTTTTCTCTGAAATTTATAATAGGCATCCGAACTTAAACAAACGTTAGGTAAGTACATTAGATGTTTTATCGATCGGCATATTTAAGTAAATGAATGTAACCAGGCATGTTGAAGTTTAATCAAAATTTGCGGGTCGCCTGGAGAATGCCTAAATAGTCTAAATATTTTAGATCGGGGCTACTTTAAATCCCACTTGACAGAGCATAAATTGAGAGCTGTTAAACCCTCTAGACAAAAGGTCGTGCCTGATAGATGTCTATTGTATTCGGTGAGATTTTCTGAACAATAGAATACTTCGCTTGCCAAAAGGCATTTGCGTCCGTTATTTGTGGTTGATCACTTTAGTGGCCACTTGTACCACCCTCCGACCGAATGGGCCAACATGGATTTTAATAGTATTCATATCTCATACCGCCCGTCCACTTCGATTTACGTATAATTTATTCTTCGAAAGCTGGAGGGCTCG
>NW_020439025.1:497355-530800 GCF_000699045.2 Agrilus planipennis
TGAGGAGCTTGACGAATCAGTCTATAGAGATGGCATTAATAGACTGGAACACCGCTATGAGAAATGTATCAGCCTTGGAGGAGATTATGTTGAGAAATAAAAAAAAAAAATTTTTAAAAACCTTGTTTTTCTTGGTCAGGCCGGAAACTTATCAATCCACCCTCGTAGTAGATATGAATACATACTTGAAAGAATACGTCAAATAATAAGAGCTCCTCGGAAGTTTCGCAACTCTGAAGCTATTTCTAGAAATGCACTGATTCTACTGATTATATCTAATGCGATAACTATGATAGTTAAAATATAGCAGTCAGACTGGTTTTAAGTGCCTACTTAATTTTGATAAAGAACTACTTTTTAAAGATAAAAACTATTATTTGTGTGTATATAAAAGAAATTTGTTCTGTTCGTTAATAATACAATTGGTGAATCCACTTCGAGAGTGTTCATTTATAAAACTTCTTTAACATGAAAGGTAAGTGACTCATTTATCATAATAAATAGCACCAACAGGGCACAAACTTTTAAATAATGAAATATCTAATGCTTCAGTCATGGTAATTGTCCAGAATTCGGGCTCCAGACCAAAATCGCTCCAAAAAATTTTTCATCGATTTTCGGTTGTTCTACATAATCGAAATAGATATTAAAAGTAGGGGAATTAAGATAATTAAATAAAATTCTGGATAATTACCTGCATTGGTGACGTCATCATGTGGATAGGTAGATTTATGATAGATTGAAGTTTATTTAATGCGCTTGAAATGTTACAATATTTTATTAACAAAAACCATTAGTTTTATACACTTCCTAGTACAATATCGGAATTTCATACAATTCTTAATATTGGAGCTCCAGACCAGAATCGCTCCAAAAGTTTTTCATCGATTTCTGGTCATTCCTGAGGGTTCAATGATTATATTTGAGGCGGGGAGACACATTTATTTTTATTACAGTAACAATGACGTTACCAATGCAGGCAATTATCTAGAATTGGGGCAATTTTGAAAAATTATCATTCAAAAATTTTGGAGCCATTTTGGTCTGGAGTCCCAGTTTTGAACATTTAAACATTGAACATTGAACCTTATTCGTATTTTGCCGTAAGAAATGTACTCATTATCTCATCCATGAATAAATTAACATGCAGCTCTAGGGATGCTGACTGTTGTTTATTCGGTTGGGAAAACCGTGCCTTAACAAATTGTACATCTACATCCTGTCGCATTTAGCCTATTTGTTTCATAACGTACTTACTATCAAATTGTACAAGTTCAAACCTACGAAAGTCTTACCTACTTAAAAATATTTCATTTTTATAATTTCATTGTGAGTGATTGCACATTGCGCACCTAACATTTAAGAACTAATAATTATTATAATACATTTTGTATTACTTTAGGTGCTATTGTTCTTGCTTTATTTGCCATTTTGGCTACCGCTTGCTGTTATACAGACAGGGAAATCAGAATTAAACTTAACGGTAAGTTTTTCTTTACTGAATCATCAGCTGATTATTTATAAGAAATAATTCCTCTCAAATAAACAAGTTTATATTATAGTCATAAGTAAATTCTTCTTGTATAAACAATTAATGTTTTCAGTAATTTATTTATTCAGTTATTAGCAAAATAAGGTCTAAATTTCGCAATAATTCCGTGTTACACATGTTTTTATAAGTCTTTTGTATTGGATTTTAAATAATGTCAATTAAAAATGCATTCTCTTGAAAAAAAAGTCACATGTGTTAGTTTGTTTAATAACAATAAATCCGTTAAATATTAAAGTGAAAATTCATTTTCAATTTTTTTAGACTACCTCAGGTTAACGAGGGAAACTTTGTTGCTGTTGTCACGCTCTCGCCGGGAATCGAACCCGAACGCACCAATGCTCTGATTACTAATGTACGAGAGATGACAACAGCAATAGAGCATTAATGCGTAAAGCTAAAGATACCGGGTTCGATTCCCGGCGAGGGTGTTACAACAGCAGCAAAATTTCGCTCATTAACCTAAGGTTAGTTTATAGTGGTTAAAATGTTGAAAATGAATTTTCACGTTAATATTTGATATTAACCATTATTAACTGTCAGTGTTTCAGAAAATAAATTAGTGTAAAATAAGATGTAAAATTAAACATCGCGGATCTAAATCAGTGAAAAATTATGAAAATTGGTTTCTAGTGGTTTCTGATGTCAAATTTTAGAAATTCAAAATGGCGAACTTAAAATGGCCAATCGTGCAGTTTCACTTTCAGTAAGCAGGCGGCCGACGCAGCGTGAATTTCAATTGCTCAATTTCAATTAAAAAAACAAGTATACACAGAGGATTCCTTTGTTAATTTTCCTGTTTTTGCAAAAAAAAAGAAATGCATTATTACATGTAAATTGTTAAATAAAAAAAATACCCACTTTCTAGCTAATACATTTTAATATGTTATTCTTCACACTTTTTTAAACGTGATCCAAAAGGAATTATCGATCGGAGAATTTTTCCGAAGTAAAAATCTAATTCGGAATTTTACTATTGAGTTTGATATTGCATTATCCAGTTATTAAATCTCTACGATGCATTTGACAAAAATTTTGTCCTAAATTCCTACAGAACTTTGTGAGAAGCACGGTGATGGCTACCTGGTACCCGATGTTGCTGATTGTACTAAATTCTACGAATGCGTTGGAAATGATGGAACACATTTTCAACTCAGTTGTCCCTCAGGTTTGGTTTACAACAGTAACACTTATGCGTGTGACTACCCTGAAAACACCCAATGTTCTACAATCTTAGAAGATCTTCAATAATTTGTGCTGCTTTTTGTACACATAATATTGTATCTGTGACGAATTATGAGATGTATATAATAAATATGAACTGAAAAAGCAAGTAATGCAGTGTGCTGTCTTGAATAACCCTCCTTTCTTACTCTATTCATGTCAATACGAATGTGAGGACGGCAAACTCCCGGGAGGAGGTGTCGTACATTCGTTCCGAAACCCATGTACTCTACGCTGTTCCAATTTCTGATTCCAAGAACGGAAAAATCCAACATAACTTCTCAGGATGAACTAGTCCCGTGTACATTGAAATGTTTATTCAAGCGTTTGATAGGCTTTTGTATAGCGAGGGAGGGTGACCAGAAAGTTAATCGGTAACTGCGTATTGGGAGGTTACCTGAGCCAAACTAAACCAAACTAATCACACTTAAGTAATATCTATATTATAGACAATCTTCGATAGTAAACATTATCGTTATAGTATAAATCGTCAGATGTTGATGGCGAATTCGATTCCTTTGGATCTCATCAGCACTCCGTGGACAGTTACGATTTAAAGCCGACCAATTTACTTGTTGCCTTCTTCAACGATGACTATGTATTACCAAACAACTACAATCGAGTGTTGAGTGAATGCCAATATGTTAAAATATCTAGTGATCGTGAATTTGTTATGTCAAACATTAACGAACGAACTGCAAACAACATATTATTATATTCTGCAACTAGTTGTCATTAAAAAAATAAATAATTGATTAAGAGTTTGATTAAAGGTTTAAATATTCACGCTGTTTTCGTTTTTAATCAAAATCTCTAATTAGTAATTTTGATATATTCCGATTGGCAAATAACAATTTTACAATTTTATTCTTGCGTAAAACATCGTATGTCTGTAGGCAAGTATATATAGTTTGTCGGTCGGTCGAAGTCGTAGAAACAAAACGACATTTCAGTTTTATTCGTTTTAACCAGCAGATTGTAATCTATAAAACTATTTTAGGGGAAACAGAAGTGAAAAAAGTTTCTAGCAAAAAAAAACAACCTTAATCGTCTTTTCTTTTTCTCGTTTCTGGTTCATGTTAAAACATTAGCTACTCGGGATTTTTACGCCCTTAACGAATCTCTTTCGGCCGAATCTCTGCCATTTGCGGAACCTTTTTTTTTATTCTGCTGATAGCATAAAGAGCTGCCTTGGTTCATGACATTTTCTCCCTCTTCTGAGTTAAACAACCCCTTAATCGTTGTATTATGCAAATAATCTTTAGTTTTGGAACGACACTAACTTAACCTAACCGGGTTATCTCTTTTCATCAGTAATCTAAAATTATTGCTGTACGAGGAGAGTAGAATGTGGCTGTAATGAACCATAAAGGGAATGTGACATGCTTTGTACTTCGTGTCGGTTTGGCAAATGGCGTCGAAGTGCTATAATGTATCATTTAGAAACTCAAAACATCTCTGTATTTTTAACAAATGTATACAGGTGTAGATACTTACTACAAATTATATTACAGGTACCTACATTACTATCAAAAAGGTTCTAACAAAGAACTCTACATTCTTGGTCAGTCATACGAAATTTCGAATTGCATCATTAAATACAAAAGGTACGAAACTTCAAGGTAAACCAGTGCTACAGTTTTAATGAAGAAATGCTGAGAATTTTTCACCACAGATCTATGACAAGAAATAATCAAATTCTCTGACATTTTCAGCTAGTGTTGAGCAGGGGCGCAACAACGTTACAGTTTGGCTGGGTGCTCCCTTCATAGTACTATAAATATTTATATACTGCGGGTGTGTATAAGCTGAAAAGATCGAGTTCGGCTGCTCATTTACGAGCTTGAACTATTTAAATCGAACTTTCAAGTTGAGTTATTATCTGAATCGACTGGAATTGACTGGGTGCCCAACCCAATCGACTGGGTGCTTAGGCACCCGTGGACCCTCTTGTTGCGCCCCTGGTGTTGAGTGTGTCATGAGTTTATTTGAAAATTGTTATAGGATACCGCCGAGCTTCTTTAGCTGAAAACACACTCGGTAATTTTAGTATTTTTTATATTAAAAACATTAGCGGTAAACACACTCAATTTGAATTCTGCAAAAAGCAAGAGGAGGATTAAATGTTGTATGATGTATTCCATAAAGAATTTGTAACATTACTACTCTTGTTTTATTATACCACAAAACCTAACCATAGTCATGAGCAAAAGTGATCTTGGTCTTGGACGGAACTAAGGCTAAAACCAAGATCAATTATGCAAGACCAAACGAAAAATTATTACTTCCTGTGGGATTATGAGTTATTTGAGATTTTCAGTTTGATTTACTAGATTTTAACATTAAATATATATATATAAAAAAAAGAAACTGCCACTGGTGGAAAACAAGGGATCTACAAGAATATCCAAGGAGTTGATAAGTGTTCTTTGTTCCTATGTCTGAATAACACATGGTCGAAAATAGAGACAAACTATTATTTTTTTAGTTCTTTTAAGTACTTGTTCGTTAATAGGTTAATTTATGCTTTGGAGAAAGGGTCAATTTATGCATTAAAGGAAGTGTAATTTCTCAAGTTTTCAAAACTATCGACATTATTTTCTTTAAAAGTCATGACAAGATCGCATGATGACAGAAAAATTTAGTATTTAAGACAATTGTTGTGTCGGTAAATAGAAAAACTTCTCTTTAGAAAAATTAAGACTTAATGCGGAAGACCAAGAGTAAGACGGGGACTATATCAGCAAGACCAAAACTAAGACCGAATAAGTAAGTCTTAATCTTGCTTCGCTCATTATTACCTGGCCGACCAGACCTAAAGGGAGGATTTTTTGAATATTTTCGACCCTCCCTTCCCCCCTTGCAACGCGCCGTAACGTTTTTCAGTACCCTCTCTCCCTCTATAAACGTTACGTAACACTCAAGTGACAATTTTTATCCAAAAGTCGCAAAAGTTACGTTGTTGTTCTATAAACTTTTCTTTATTTTTTAGTTTTTCTTTAGACGTTTTTCAAATTTCGTTTGCAATTTTTTGACACAGTTACGCTAGCAAGTCAGCATGAGAGCCTTTATAGGCCAAGAACAGCTGATGATACAAATCTCCCTCTTTTGAGGACGTTACAGTATGAACACTATGAACTCACTTTAATAACATCGACTACAACAATGTGCTTCTGCATAAACGTTAACGAATACTGACAACAACATTAAATGACGTCCAATACAATCTAGGGATTCCCCGTAAGACGTAAAAGAAAAGGGTTGCCAACTTGGTAGTTTTAATTCCCTAATTTGTCATTAAAAAAAAGAAACAATGTTACGTAACGTGTTGTAAGAAAGACCCTCTCTCGCCCCTGTAACGCATCGTAGCGGTTTTACGAGACCCCCCCCCACTCCACCCCAATCGCGTTACGTAATACTCGAACGCCGCCTTTTCTTTAAATCTGACATTGACGAGGAGGATCTATATGCACAAGAAAACTGAAGAGCAACGATTGAATGGATTAGCTTTTTTTAAACGTGATCCAAAAGGAATTATCGATCGGAGAATTTTTCCGAAGTAAAAATCTAATTCGGAATTTTACTATTGAGTTTGATATTGCATTATCCAGTTATTAAATCTCTACGATGCATTTGACAAAAATTTTGTCCTAAATTCCTACAGAACTTTGTGAGAAGCACGGTGATGGCTACCTGGTACCCGATGTTGCTGATTGTACTAAATTCTACGAATGCGTTGGAAATGATGGAACACATTTTCAACTCAGTTGTCCCTCAGGTTTGGTTTACAACAGTAACACTTATGCGTGTGACTACCCTGAAAACACCCAATGTTCTACAATCTTAGAAGATCTTCAATAATTTGTGCTGCTTTTTGTACACATAATATTGTATCTGTGACGAATTATGAGATGTATATAATAAATATGAACTGAAAAAGCAAGTAATGCAGTGTGCTGTCTTGAATAACCCTCCTTTCTTACTCTATTCATGTCAATACGAATGTGAGGACGGCAAACTCCCGGGAGGAGGTGTCGTACATTCGTTCCGAAACCCATGTACTCTACGCTGTTCCAATTTCTGATTCCAAGAACGGAAAAATCCAACATAACTTCTCAGGATGAACTAGTCCCGTGTACATTGAAATGTTTATTCAAGCGTTTGATAGGCTTTTGTATAGCGAGGGAGGGTGACCAGAAAGTTAATCGGTAACTGCGTATTGGGAGGTTACCTGAGCCAAACTAAACCAAACTAATCACACTTAAGTAATATCTATATTATAGACAATCTTCGATAGTAAACATTATCGTTATAGTATAAATCGTCAGATGTTGATGGCGAATTCGATTCCTTTGGATCTCATCAGCACTCCGTGGACAGTTACGATTTAAAGCCGACCAATTTACTTGTTGCCTTCTTCAACGATGACTATGTATTACCAAACAACTACAATCGAGTGTTGAGTGAATGCCAATATGTTAAAATATCTAGTGATCGTGAATTTGTTATGTCAAACATTAACGAACGAACTGCAAACAACATATTATTATATTCTGCAACTAGTTGTCATTAAAAAAATAAATAATTGATTAAGAGTTTGATTAAAGGTTTAAATATTCACGCTGTTTTCGTTTTTAATCAAAATCTCTAATTAGTAATTTTGATATATTCCGATTGGCAAATAACAATTTTACAATTTTATTCTTGCGTAAAACATCGTATGTCTGTAGGCAAGTATATATAGTTTGTCGGTCGGTCGAAGTCGTAGAAACAAAACGACATTTCAGTTTTATTCGTTTTAACCAGCAGATTGTAATCNATAGAACATCTATTTACAAGTTTTTTTTCTTTTTCAGTGGTTCTTGCACCTTCCACGAAAAACGACAAAAGTTCCCATTCCAGCTGCAATCGGTGGTTGTTGACTGTGCTAGTCGTAAAAACAATTGTCGGTTTATATTCGCAGCGGTGAAACTAATCGCTATAGCTTATGCTCGGTTTTTACTTGTAATTAATAACTGTCTAAAGGAAAATAAAATAATTACGATACCTGACATGATGCTGCTAGTTAATGTATATTTGTGTAAACTAATTAACTATGTCGAACAGATGATGTAAATTTATTGTATATAACAGATACATAAAAGGACGGATGCGATTGTGTGGATAAAGGCTGTTTATAAAAAAATTTAGATGAATTAATTGAAAAAAGGCTCAGTTACGCAAAGTTACCACGATTGTTTACAATTAACCTTTTCTAAGGCTAAAGGGTTCATATTTAGTGCATTCAGAACAAAAGAATGGTACAACCCATGTGATTTATTTGAAAGGTTTTAATTTGAAATACAAAGAATAAGAAATACAAATTTTAATTTCTACTTATGGTATGTTTAGAAAGTTTAGTTTCTATCTATGTTTGAAAGGTTTAATTGCTATCTACATATGTTTAGATAGTTTAATTTCTACCCATGTTTAGAAGGTTTAATTGCTATCTACGTTTAGATGGTTCAGTTTCTATCTATGTTTGGAAAGTTTAATTGCTATTTATGTTTAGGTGGTTTAGTTTCTATCTATGTTTTGAAGGTTTAATTGCTGTCTATGTTTAGATAGTTTAATTTCTATCTATGTTTGGAAGGTATAATTGCTATCGATGTTTAGATGGTTTAATTTCTATCTACGCTTAGAAGGTTTAGTTGCTATCTATGTTTAGATGGTTCAGTTTCTATCTACATATGTTTGGATAGTTTAACTTATGTTAATGTTATATGATAATTTAATTTTTATCTATGTTTGGATAACTTAATTTTAATCCAACTTTAGATAATTGATCTTCTATCTATGTTTTGAAATCTAAATCTATTTACTATTTTAAAAATAATTGTAAATGTCAATTAACAGTAACTTTCCAGTTTTTGCCGTGATAGCGTCAAATTAAGTTATCCTATCAAACATTTTCCCTAAAAATAGAATCCAAAATCCAGGTTATTTGGTATTACAATTTTTGTTTTGTTACGGGAAACACGAGCTGCTGTCGGTACATAAAATTATTAATACAAAGAAGACAGTACAAAATAATTCGAAGTGGTCTGTACTTTGTCGAAACTGCCAGACGCGGATCGCGATTTCGATCTATTTGGATCTCATCAGCGCGTCGCAGACAGCTCCGACAGAACACAGACGAACTTTTACCGGCTGTCTTAACAGCGCGTTTTAGAAAATACCAAAATGCCGCGGTAAACGTCATCTGTAGTACGATGCTACATTTTAGGATTACGTATGCTCCAACAAGGTCCGACAGAATACAGACCACTTCGAATTATTTTGTTCGATTATGGTAACGTGCCTATCACATTGAGGCTAGCTACGCCGGGATTCGTTTCAGCAAGTAGATATCCATATATTTAAATGGACCTTGTTGGAGCATACGTAATCTTAAAATGTAGCATCGTACTACAGATGGCGTTTACCGCGCCATTTGTGGTATTTTCTAAAGAAGATAGTGCTTCTAAAATATCAATAACTTGTTAAACATTATCAAAGAAGGTTTAACATAATATGTAAAGTACCTAATGATGCGATTTTGATCAAAATAGTGGTTCTTAAAGGTTATTGTTACAACTAGTGGTGAGCCATATTGGTCTTGGTCGTGCAGTCTTAGTACTGGTCTTGCGAAAATGCAAGACTGAAACCAAGACCAAAACTGCTTTTATAGTGACAAGACCAAGACCAAAACAAAATGAACAAGACCAAGACTAAAACCAATACAGAATGTGCAAGAGCAAGGTCAAATACGAAAGACTAAACGAAAAATTATTACTTTCGGTGGATTTTTGAGTTAAACTATTTGAAGCTACTTTAATATTTCTTTTTCTTGAAACAAAAACTTTGTTGTATTTGAAATTTTCAGTTCTTTTATAAGTTTTGGTGACTATTATTTTATCGCTATATTCTGTGGTGCTAAACTGCGTCGATACTGTGATTGCTTTTTTTTTAATGGAACACCACACGAGCAGAAAATAAAAAGGGTAGAGATCCGGCATCCCAGCTACCTTATTTATGGTACCAATAAGTAAATCTGACCAGGATCGGATAAAAAATATAACGTCTTAAAAAGGCCGGTCGAGAGAGGGGTACCTTATATGATCCATATCAGGCTACCCTGTATGATCCTGACTAGGTTAACCTACATAGAACAAATGAGGTTATCTTGTATGGTCCTGACTAGATTCATCTACACCAAGAATTTCAGAATATCCTGTACGATCTTGACCTGATTGGTCAAGATTAAAATAAGATTTAAGTAATTACAACTAATTATTAGTAATTAAATATTTCTTTTAGAATGTAAAATTTTGAACTTAGACACTCAAACTATGTAGGAATGTAAGATCTTATTATATTAATTAAAGTCCAATTCGTCGAGAAATTAAAGTTTTAATAATACATATTGACAAAGACGAATCAGGACAAGTAAGGGATTCCCTGAAAGGATTACAATAAAATAATATTATCAGGGCCGTACTGGGATAGATTAGGAATTTCGTATAGGTTTATAATACGGCAGTCAAGTTAGGGCCGGATCAGAATACCCTAAGAGGGGCTACGATAAGGCAACCAAGTCAGAGCCGTATCGGGATANACACTCAAACTGTGTAAGAATGTAAGATCGTATTATATAGTTAAAGTCCATATCGTCGAGAAAACAAAAAAGACAAGAAAAGTTCAATAATACATATATTGTCAACGATGCATCGGGCCAAGTAAGGGGTTCCCTGAAAGGATTACGATAAAATAATTTTATCAGGACCGTACTGGGATAGATTAGGAATGTCGTGTAGGTTTACAATATGGCAATCAAGTCAGGGCCGGATCGGAATACCCTAAGAGGACTACTATAAGGCAACCAAGTCAGGGCCGTATATGGATAGGTAAGGGATTTCATAACAAGAAACCCTTTTTACTAGCTGCTCGGGGCCTTATATAGATATCGTAGGAAAGCATCTCTACTACAGCCTGATTCGCTCCGGATGGCTATTAGGGCTACCCCTGTTCTACTCGAGCATCGATATCTTCTTGCACACTCATATTTTAAAATTTTACAAAAACTGCTCTAAACAAAAAGATTTACTTATTCTTTTATCTTAATCAGGTGTTTGAATTTTTTAAATTAATTGATTTATTAAAGACAGAAGCACACATTTACAAATCACATAAGTCACTAATGTTCAAAATTTCAATATATACCATATATAGGTACCATCCAGTCAAGTAAATGAATGTTTGTCTTGTTTTTATTGTGAGTTAACAATAACAAAAACTGATTAAACAATCTCAAATTTTGTGGCGAAAATAAAACCTATAGATTTGGTTAAATGATTAATTAATGCATTAGCGATAATTAATGAAACTCATTATCAGGAACAGTACACAACACCTACACGTATCTGCCGTAATAAAATATAAACAATAATACCTATCCTTTTATAGTTTAATTAAATTAATATCGTAAAATTATTCGCTGATAAAAGCTTTTAGTAGTAGGTAACTGATTCCGAATTACATTTTTATGGGTACTCGAAATACAAAAGTTCTTTATGGGTGCTTGAAATATAAAATGTTGAATCAAAATGAACATTCGGAAAATTTCGAAATACCTTTTGTCTGTAGCATTGGTAGTAATTTTGCGGAACTGTAAATTTAGGAAATGAATAAATATTAATTAAAAGTAAAGTGATTCGCTACTGTATGTACACATTGTTTGAGTGCTTACCTTTTTGTATTGCCTAAATAACATATAATTCATTTGAAAACATTTCAGCAATATAACCGCTCAAGTACCTACTGTCATTTAATTGGGTAAATTGTTAATATATTTTAAGTCTATATTTATATTATGTAGGTACGTATTTAAATTGAAAAATATGTTATTTCCATTAACATTACCATAAACTGTACCAAATGATTGCTATGCCATACAAATGTATTTAATTTTATTTTTCTAGGTTTTAAAATGTAGTATTAACAAGATCAGACTTAAAGAAAGAGATATAGTTACATAAGAAAAAGTATTGATAAATTATAATAAGTGCGTGTAGGTGCTTAAAATAATAGTAATAAAAAAATTAATTTTCGCAGTGATCTATTCATATACTCGCGAAACGAGTAGGTACACAATAGATCCAAAAAAAGATAATATATACAATAAATATTGAATGAAACTCTACTGTTAATGACACATAAGGCCTGGTGCACACTTGCTACAAGATCTATCAGGACGCTGCATCATAAAAAAAAAAAATCTCCGGACTATGCCGGAAGGTTGAGCGGAAGACCGTCTTCAGCCTGCTTTCAGGAATCGTGGGAATGGGTGGGTGGTGGTTCGGGTGAGAAAGTTCAGACGGACGAAATGAAGACAGAAAAGAGTGAAAGATTATCTGTGGAATATTACTGCCTCAGCGTGTGCCTAAGTGATCCAAGGAAAGAACAGAAAAACTTGGACCAAGGCAGACGAACCCGGAATCCAACCGGCGTCCTCCCGAATGCTAATCAATGGTCTAGACCTCTAGGCCATGCCGCTCGGTGCTGCATCATTTCAGTTTCCTTTCGGAGTTTCAATGCACTTACACTGTGATAGGCCAAAGCGACAGTCTCTCATTTGTTCAAAAACCGAAATGGATCGTACACGCGTTTAAATGTTTAAGAAATTCTATTCTTTGACGAACTTTTCGTCAAAAAAGTTTTTACTTGTTCGACATCCGAGTGGCATGGCCTAAAGGTTTAGTCCAACGCATAGAATTCGGGAATTCTGGATTCGTCTGCCTTGATCCAAGTTTTTGACGGTTTCCTTAGGCAAATGCTGGGGGCAATAATATTCCACAGATAATCTTCTTCATCTTCATTCACTTCTGTCTTCATATCATCCGTTCTATATTTCTTAGCCGACCACTACCCCTATTCCCACGATTTATGAAAGGAGGCTGAAGAGGGCCTTTTGCCCTACCTTCAGCATTAGTGGCTGGTGGGAATGAAACATCCAAATGTTAGTGATCCACATTTTTATCAGACATCGTGTTGAGAGGTTTCCTCAAGCTTGCTAGAACTACCAGGTATCGCAGTATTGGGATATAAGACGCATTTCTCACAGTCGGGAATCCGACACTACCCAGTCGTACGGACGGCTGGGTGTCTTCTGAAGATTTCCCCTCTTCCACGAAAACATAAAAAAAAAAAAAATTCTCACAGCTACAGTACCTGCGTCCACCTCGACAAGTCGAAAACAATTAAAAGCGAAGTCTTTAGCAAGTGTATACTGGATCTTAAAAGGGTGACCACGAGAAGAAAACACAATTTATTTCAAACAGTTAGAGATGTGACCTTGAGGATAGCTACTCGAATAGAAAGAATACATATTAGGCGCAACAAAGACAGAAATGGTTTGAATGAGATAAAATAAGATTGAATTAGAGATTTTGTCACGGCAGATCCAGGTAAAGGGAAGGGGCATAACCCTAACCGTTTGAAATGAGTTGTACAGCGTACATTTTGCAATAATTCGAGAATTATAGTTTCCTTTTTCTAATATATAAATAAAACACTGAAAAAAATAAACAAGGTATATTTAGTAACGATCAATTGCCATGTTTTAGGTATGTGGTTTTGTTTTTCTGATACTGTAAGAAGTGCACGAAGTATCACTTTACTTTCTGATCATGTACATTCATCCTTAGTACCTATTCATTCAAATAAAAAAGAAATGAAGATGGTACTCCGTGCTTAAGAATTCAGAAACTCAGAAAATTATTATAAACGCGTACAGACTTATACATTTACATTTACTTGCATGCGATAGGCATGTATTATGAGTTTCGTGTGAAAAACTATGTCTTGAAATAATGCAGAAATTACTCACAAAAGATACTTATAGGTCACAGGAATTGAGAACACCCGTTTATGGATTATATCCCATTGTATCCAATCGCATGGATCTGTATTGTCCCATTGGAATAGAAATATTCTGAGTAATTGTGATGTAAAGTTTAGATTTAATGGTAATCTGCAGTATTTTTTCTTTCAAATTTTTTTAAGTTGAAAATACGAAATCAATATTCAATGCACTTTTAGTACAAAAAGTAACAAAAATTGATGATTTATTATTTACTCACAATACGTAAAGAAACAATTTTTGTTCTGTTCATTTCTAATAAAAAATTTCGATTAATTATTTATTTACATGCAGTAGGTAAACGTTTCATTTAAAATGTGTTTGATGTATTTTTGGAAAATAACTTTTATTTATAGATCGTACGTTTTTCGAAGATAATATAACCTTCCATTGTAGTTTATATACTTAGGCCGTTATTCAATAACAAATTACGAATGTAAAATGTATGAAAAAATTGGTAGGCTTTGTGGGTGATTAATAGCCTATGAATTTGGGTTAATATTATATCCAAGGTACATTTATTACGCCTTGATTTCATGCTGAGATGAACTTCAGATTTGGTTTTGTTATGCCAAAATCCCCTCCTCTCTCCATGCACATTTTAAACTGTAAAAAATTGGAATAAGGGAATACTGCAATTTATCTTGAACTCAAAATCACTCATTCTGTCCTATGGGATAGGACTAGTCTTGTGCGATAACTGTTTTTAGTCATCGGTAATCGATAACAAAAAAATATCGATATATCGATATTTTTGCCTAGCGCTGGATACGACTACACAATGGCACTATTTGCGATGCTCAATATACCTGTGGCCAATAGGGATGTATCATGTTGATTCAGCTTTAGAATATTTCAATACTACTGTATCCGTTATCCGTTCTCATATTTTGTAGTGTACACTGTACATTATAATTTTCAATGTAACCTCCTTCTGTAAAATTGGAGAAAGGGGGAGTGCAGCCAAATGTTATGGTCCTATTGCTTGGGTTATGCGACGTTTTTCGAATTTATTTAAAATTGAATTTTAATTGGTAATTAAAAAACCTTTTTTTAATAGAAACTATGCTTTATGATCCCCTTATGTCAATACTTAATGGATTTTGCGTTGCGTAATTTACGGGGCACAAAAATATGCTTAGACCAGGTTTAGTTTTCTTGTACCTACTACATATTTAATTGCCAAATACATTACCTTTGTTTTTGGAACGTTATTACCAAGTGTCCCATTGGAAAAGGAACATTTTACAAAAGCTTTTCAGTCATTTGTAATAACAAAACCATATGAACATATAAATAGAGACGTCATTTTGGGTGTAATGAATCATATTATCAAAAACCTTATACTAAAAAATTTCGAGATAAAGGTCTCAATTCCAGGACATGGGACAAACCAACAAATCCTGGAACATTTCCGAAACCCCAGGTGTGTAGCAATTTCAGTCACAACTCATCTTATCATCGGCATATGTACTATATTTCAAAATTATCAAAATAACGCTTTAGATTTTTTGTAGTAAGTTAATTAATTTCTTACAATTTGACATTTTTTCGGTTTATAAATTTTAAAAAGTTAATTCGTAAGAATTTGTAGTTTACAGTAAATTTTTGTTGTTGTACAATGTACATACATACGTATAAAAAATTATTGTATGTATAACTAATATTTTGTACAATTTAGTACTATTAAATAAAAAATGCCTGAATGTATGTAAGAAAGAATATAACATAAACGTAAACCTGTGTATGTATTGTTCTCTAATTCCATCAGAAATAAAATTGTGTTTATACTGTTATTTGTCTGTAACATTCCTGTAATACTTTCATTTTCTTCCGTCTAAATACTCGGTGATGTATCTTAACATTCAATTCGGCATTCATTGTAATGTAATCTTCTTCGATTTTCGTTTGTAAGATGATACATTCAATTAATTCTAACTACTCAATTACAGATGGCGCGTCAATTTCTAAACTGAATAATTTCTTATCAGTGAATACAAAAAAGTTATTTGCTTTAAAATATTATACACGTTGGGTGGTCAACGCAAAAGAAAAAGGAATATCGTCATTGTCATCAGTCTGTTTTCAGATGTTAACAGATTTAGTGCGGTGTCGTATTAACACAAACATTAACGGAAAAACATTTTCAACAAATAAATACCATCTTCTAATCCAAAGAATGCTATACTGTAAATAAGAGTGTTATTCATTTTCTTTAATGTAGGTACTTTATGTGTAGGTGAATGTGTTATGTTAGTGTTTTTAAAAGTAAATATATACGGAAAAATCTCAACACCTAATATTATCATTCAACAAACATTTTTAGAAAAAAAGGACATTCGTCTCCCCATGCATCAAGAGAGCTACCTCAACACAGTAGCAAGAACAACCTGTTGGATATGCAAATAAAGGTAAGCTAATGGTTAAGGCCGATAGTTTTTAACAGAATAAACCTAGATTTTAGTAATATCATGACGAAGGTGAATATAAGATACCAAGTTAGGTAAAATATTTTCGGTCCAGATTGCCACAGTTAACTTTGGGAAAAAATCCAAACTTTTAAAATATCTGATGTGTTCCGTATTCAACCTTACTTTTGATGGCTGTACTTTCACGATAAACTTTTTATTTATGCAATGGTATGTTTTAATACACAATAGGACAAAATTCCAAGCATTTTTCGTTTAGCTATCCTGAGAGCATATAAGCAGAGGGCTACTATGAAGACGAAAGCGACCTTCCTAGATACTAGGACACATTCAAATTAAACGAATTTGTAAAACTAATACTTTTAAATGGTCAGAATTTGTTATTTCTTAACGAAACAATCAACATTGAAGCCTAAAGATTGACAATTCTTTACTCGTCTGTGCTATTCAGTATTGAGAACACGTGGAAATAATTCGCATTATCTATCTTAATGAATTTTTATAAGTCACAAATATCCAGTGGGGTGATGCGGCATTTTTTGGATTTTTGACAAATATAACTTAAAACGATAAGACACTTTGGCGGAACTACACCTTGACAAAAAAGTAAATTGATTATAGTTTTATGTTTAAGCCCGTTGACACCTCATTGTCATTTAAATTTGAATCAGTTGATTCGAATTTTGTTTTGAAGAAAATGAATTCTTCATATCGATCAAATTCTTACACTCCAGCACAGTTAACATTGATGGTTTGGGAATAGATATCGTATTCTCAGTGGATGTCCTGCAACTCTCTTGGAAAATATTCTTTCAAGTTTGTATTAGGATTGTGGCGATATCCAGCACATGTTTTAAAATAGTTTCCTTTTGTGTAAATATTGTAAATACCTTTCTAAATAATTTCTTTTCTATTTTCGATTAGGGTCTATAGAAATTCCTTCCTTTTGTAAATAATTTATTGTATCTTGCTTATCTATTTAAATAACTCTATTACTGTACTTTCCTATAATCCCTGTAACATTTCATCTTTCGCGTACTAACCGCATGAAGTCTGTACCTTTCATTCCTTCCTAATTGCAATTTTACAATCGATTTCGTCGGTGGTTGACCTGCCATCAATTTCTGGGTATTTCTAATCTTAAAGTTTCCATACTTCAATACTTCCCTACTCGTATCTACTACCCTCTCTATTCCTTCCTTGTAGAACAGTTTCTAATTTTTCATAAATAAAATAATAATCAGTTCGTCTTCCGCCTTCAGCAGAACAAGTCTCTTCTCTTCTATTTTCGTTGCGCCAGTTGTTGTTAGGTTGTAAAAATATGTTATTGTTATCTAGTTTTATTCATTCGTTTTCTAAGTACTCAAAATCTTCTCTAAACAAACAGACCCAAAGAAACTTACAAAATGATTAATGAATGATAGTTTATGGGTTTAAGTGGGATTATTTGTAACTCATTTTCTTCAAGAAATCTATTTAGAAAAAGAAAGCTACTTATTACATTGAGTTTATCGAATATACCGGTCAAATAAGTGAATGTGAAGTATCCATCTTATATCTCGTCATGTCATAGTTCAATATGACTAACGGACGTAAAAATTAGTTTGCAAAAATTTTCCTATTGAAAGCCATTTCAGTTCTGTCAGTAGAAGAACTGATTAATGCTGACTTCCCATATCTTCACATGTTTTTTTAAAAAAAGCCGTTGAGTGCAAAACATTTATTACTCTGATAAATTCTCAGATATAAATAACTACATTTATAAATTGCGGTAAATATCTAAATAAATAAATGAGTCATGCTGCTTTACGTGTACAAACAGATAATAATGGTGGTAATGAATAAAGAAACAAAATAACTGAGGAAACAGGAATCAATCAATGAACAATGATTGTATCCTATTTATTGTATGTTAACGTAAGACCGATAGTGCAATCCCCACATCTAGCATGTTTCCTTCACAAAAATTAATTGTAAAATGATCCGTTGAGGTATGGTCCTTTATTACTGGTTTGATCATGAAAGATGTGGCTTTTACGGTTGCGGTTAAATACAAAATGGTTTCTTGTCCCCCTGTCACCCTTCTACATGCCAAATTGTCCAAAAGATTTAAAGAGGTATAAACTGAGAAAACGATTAAAGAAGATCAGTTTTTGTCTTTTGTCATTTACTTTATGAAATATCGAAAAATTATTGGTCTAAACGAGTTGATTTTGATAATCAGTTTTTGATTTTTAAGAAAATGGCTCTTCAGTTCAAGTATTAGAAGGCATTCATATATTCACTCCTGATTCCAGTGGCGAAAATAATGTAGGAATGCATTTAGTAAATATGCCCATCAAACTTCATTTAATCAAATACTTTTATTAGTTTATATGTTTATAAACAATGGAATTGTTAGAATTTTTACCTTGATCAAAAAGTAAAACATGATTGATTTGTTTGCAAGCAAGCGTTTTATGTATATACCAGATATTTCTATATAATTTCCGAAAATTAGAAAAAATACGTCAGTTCCAACCATTATGTGTCAGTATGAGTGAGAACAATACATCCCTAAAGAATTTTTGAAAGATTTTAGATATTAAAACTACAAAGTAAATGAAGTATACCTACAATGGAACACATTCTTAAATGTTTATTAAATTCTCTGCTTACTGATTACAGTAAAGAATTGTTGCAGTAGGTAATACCTGTATGCATACACTTCACATTTAATCCTGCTTTTCGGGAATATGTACAGTCATGACATTATTATTTTGATCAATAATTTGGATGTCTATAAACGAAATTCTGCAGCATTATTAAAACTGTTTTGGGTTTTTTATTTATATCTAATAAAAAGTACAATTTTTATAATTTTCTCTTCGATAAATTTTCTTTAGTTTGGGTTTTTACTAGCTCAGCCCAATCATAAACTGTTATTCTACATTTTCGCCACAAGAGATTTGGAATGAATACCTATATCAGATATCAGAACCAAAACTACAAATTCCTTCTGTAAAATAATCAAGTTAGTTTTGACGCCATGTTAGGTTATTCTACAAACTAAGGACGAAACTGAGTCTGATTTCGGCCCAACATTTTTTGTACATTCTAATTGCAAAATTTAGTCTATTATCAAGAATACAACGTCTTTTAGCCTATGTTAAGTGGAACAGTCAAAATATTTTAAAATTTTGGATTTATGGCCATTTCAAGGAAATCAAGCGGCAGGAAACTGAGAGTGTAACCAAGAAACTGAGGAAAAAAAATAAAACAAACCAAAATCAACTTTTTAAATAACAAATTGACTTGTCATGTTGGCCATAGACTTGTTTTTTGTAAGATTTGTCTGATTATTGCCTCCAACTTTTGCGAGCTTGTCTTTTCTCACGAGCCGACATTTCAGATAGTAGTTTTTTGCCAGTTTCTCTCAATTTTTTATACTCTTGCCTTTTTTTTCTTTTTCAGCCGCTAATCTGTCAGGATCACTATTTATTTTTTCATATCTCAATTTTTCAGCTATCCTTTTTTTCTAATATTTCCTCCTTAGTCTCTTTATTCTTTGGTTTCTGCATTTTTCTTTTAATTTTAATTTTTTTAAACTATCGAAGTTTTGTATGTAACTACACTATCGTTCGTTTTATTATTTTGACTTTATAGTGTATAGCTAAAAAGTTGCAAATTATCTTGCACACAAACAGCATTTAAATATAAACTTCTCAGGACCCTGGATAGTTCTTAGTATTCTGGGTCTCAATTTGACAGGATCCTGAGACCAGGTTCCTGAGAATTTTTAAATAAAATTAAAAAAAACATCGATTAAAAAACATTCAATCAAAATTAAGCAGAACTAAGCCTTGGTGTAAGCAAATTACATATCAAAACGCTAAAATTACCATATTATATATTTATTTAGTATGTAAATATCTTACCAGGATCCTGTGAACTCGACTGATTACGACGCGACTTCCTCTTTTGATTGTGCCAGGCTGACTGAACAACACGCTAGGTGCAAAAAAATAGGTGGTATTCTTTACCTTTTCGTAGGTACAATTAACTCAACTGAACGACAACGTCTCTCGGTTAATAGAATATTGAATATTTACTTATTTTACATTGAACAGGATCCTGATATAAAACCGTTCGGACAAATTTTGGAAAAGGATTTTATAATATTTTTACGACAAGAAAATGATAATATGTCTCCCAGGCAAGAACATATAATAAGTACTTCTTTATTTTGGTTTCATTTTTGTCCTCAATGTGGTAGTAAATAAATCACATTACACTCTTGATTAGATTTTGTTTGAGGGACACTGCAGGTTCTTGAGAATTTGGCACTTTGAATAGTAATTTCGTCAAGAAAATAATTTTAAATCTAAATTATTTTTAGAGACCAACTAGACATAGGGTAGTTTTACAGTATGTTATACAAATAAATTAGTTTGTAACAAATTTTTCAGGATATTTTAGCTGAGCCGCCGAAAATTCCTTAGTTTGTAGAACTACCCATATGGAAAACTGAATCGAATCGGAAGAATACGTAAAAAGTAATGCTGCAAAGCTACTTTTTGCATGAGAAATTAATCTCAGAAGAGAAATCCAACATTTAGCTAGTATCACTGATTCAGCGAAACTGATATGTAGATAGTATTTGTTAATTGGAAATACACGAATGAATCTGTGCTTAACACATGAAAGCTAGACACAATCCAGAACAGTCTATCCACTTAATATTTGAGTTTGGTGAACAGCTCACTATGCGTTTTATGCAAATACAAATGCATGTGTCTGTCGCATACACACAAGTCACTGTATTTCGCAGTCAGTATGTAAAATACGGCATTGTCAGACACGGCAAGGCAACTAACAGAAGGTTTTTATGTTTTATCTAATATATACCTACCTATTACTTGAAAATATATAGATATATCAAAAATTAAAAGTGTTTCAAGGTTGGGTTCATTAGTTAAATTAGAAGTGAGGAGGAATTAGAAACGTAGGTGTGATTATATAATAAATAAAATATTTTTCACCTCTACTAAATTACTTGATTAATCCTTTTTTTGGGAGATTTAAATTCTTATTAATTAAGTATCAGAATCTGAGACTTTGTCGGATTAAATTCAATGCAATAGTGGATCAATTTTTTGAATTAACTTAATTTGCCCACTATTATTCTCAATAACTTGAGGATATCTGTTGTACTGAGTAAAGTTGATACAAAATAACTCATCCATTTCTCTTTATTTTTAAAACACACTTAAATTAAGTACTATATTTCTGTGTTCATACTTAGAAACACATTGGTCTGATATTTTTCAATTTTATGTACCAGGAATTTCCTCACACTTCAAAAATTTGAAATTGAATCTAAATACAATTTATGAATATAGTTCTAAGATGGTTTTACATACGAGATATGTTTAAAAAGTGTCGTGAATTTTGTGTTTTTTTTATTTATTTATTCATGAATAATCAAAGTAATCCACACTAGAACACTATACGCTTGTGCCAACGTTTTTCCCAATCTTTGAAGCACTTCAGAAACTCATTTTTTGTGATCTTATTCAGCTCCTCCTTCGATTGTTTGTCCCTGTTTATCTCCTCAATCGTAGCATAGCGTCGTCTTTACATGGACCTCTTTCAGTTTCGGGAACAAGAAAAAGTCACAGAGGGGGGCGGATTTGGAAAATGTGGTGGTTGCGGCATTATTAGTGTGTTGTTTTTGGCCAAAAATTCGCACACAAGCAACGATGTGTGAGCAGGGGCGTTATCATGGTGCAAAAGCCAATTTTTCTTCTTCCACAAATCCGGCCTGCTCTCAGTCGTTCACATCTTCTCGTCCCTCTGAGAAAATTTTGGTACCACCGATATAAACATTGCTTTGGTCGAAGGTAGCTTCACCATATGTCATAGTCAACATTCGGAATGCGTCCACGCACTTTATTTTGTTTTTCACACAAAATTTGATACAGATTGATCCATTTTTCGGAATAGGTAAAAATCGAAGACGAATCGAAACAAGTGCAACAAAAGCAGCTGTCAAAAATTAATTGAACATTCAACACGGTCGAACTTTGAAAGTCGAGTATACGTAATTCGCGGAAATTCAAAAATTGCGATACTTTTTGAACAGACCTCGTATATTAAATAAATACTCAAAATATACTCAACATGGTAATTATCTTTATTGTTTTGTGAAGGTGGACTTTATATTGATAACACAGGCCAACAAAAAAATGTTTGTAGAAACTTTTTAAACTAATTTACCTAAATCTTAAGTATTTTTGAGTGCTGAAATCGTATTCGATATCAGTCTTTTTTTATCACCCACAATTTTCTCACTATATGACATTATGCATTATATAATTGTATATTTCAAAAAATAGGGAAAATTTCATAATTAAAAGTTAAAAAATTTAGTTCTTAATTAAGTTACAATTTTCTCTTACAAATAATAGATTAGTAAATATCAGATATATGTTTTTTTTGTATTTTCTCTCTCTTCTCTCTGTAAAGTTTCTTGCATAGCTTTTTCTCCGATGCGAAGCATTTTGTTGCTTCTCTGTGAAGTGTCCAACAGTAATCACCCATCATGTTTACGTTCCACCTTCTTTGGCATCGTTTGTTCATTTCTTTGATGTCCTAATGAAACCGTTCCCCTTGCTCTTCACTGACATCACCCAAGTTTTTAGGAAAAAGTCAAGATGGTTGTGCAAAAAGTAACTTTAAGGCTCATCAGACAACCAAGATTTTTAAAATTGTTTATCATGTTAGAGATAATAAGTTCATAGTTAGGATCTTTCACATTGCCCAAAAACTTCGTCACAACTTCTCTAAATTGCTTCGAAGTTGGTATCGAGCACCAATTTACGAATATCAGGCCCAACGAAAATCCCTTCTTTCAGTTTAGCTTCTGATAAATGAAGAAATTTTCTACATAAATATTTAAAACAATCACCATCTTTAGGCAAAGCTTTTACAAATTGTTTCATTAAACCCAACTTAATGTGTAGTAGTGGTAAAACAATCTTTTTGGGGTCAACCAAAGTTGTATGCAAAATATTCTTCTGGCCGGGTGTCAAAGTTTTTCTTAAAGGCCATTGTTTTTTGAACCAATGTTGATCCCTTGCTCTGCTGTCCCAGTCACATATAAAAGATGGAAACTGTATGAATCCCTTTTGTTGACCAAGAAGCATTGAATTAACTTTTTAAAACTCCCATATTATCCAATCATGAGCCATATAGTTAATTTTCTCTAAAATTATATTAAGATTTTCGTATGTTTCTCTCATATGGACCGGATGAGTAACAGGCAAAGAGGAATAAGTATTTCCATTGTGTAATAATACATCTTTTAAACCTACATTTAATAAAATTTACTTTTATTTAATATTGAAATGTGAGAAAATGGAGAGTGATACGACTTTTTCGTTATTCTCTTAGGAATCAGAACACCAAACTACATAGAAATTAGTTAAAATTATTAAAAAAGTTTTTTTATCGTTGGCATGTGTAATTTGTTAATTTTGCATTACAAAATTACTATCAAGATTTTCTTTGTCGTGAAGTATCGTAATCATAATATTTGTCTTCCAGTAAGAACATGCTACACAATAGTAAATATATAGCAACATTCATCAGTTATTTCGTGCACATTAATATACAATCGTACATTTATACATGTATATTCAAATCGTTTATTAAATTATACGTTTGAGCAGAAACCATCCCTCGTCCGAGTTAACAAAGTTACGCAATTAGTAAATTATGTTACCAGAATATGAATTCTCGTGTCAATTCTCCAACTCGTACATAAAATACGATATGATATTTCATATTGTAATAAACCGCAATATATGTATATGTGTCAGTGGTGACTCGTTTAGACAAGATGTAATCTCTTCCTACCATTTACAATTCCTAGGAAATGTATACAATTCCGAGGCTATGTAGGAAATGTACAAAATATTGTTTTTAATACACACATATCTTGAGAAATGTATACATTTCCTAGGAATTTCCGATAATATACTAGGAAATGCATAAAACTAATGCTTTCTGTGAGTAAAGTAATAAACTCCAATCTGTCATAAATATACCTAACCGAACAATGACATCACCAATGCATATACTGTTCGTTTCAAGAAGTTAGGGAAGGGGCATATCCCTTTATTAGGATGAAACGTAGCATAATTCCAAACTCAATCATATTTGTCTGCGTAGCTCATTTCTCCACCGATCATCGAGCGAGTACTAGATAAAAGTGTACAGTACCATTTGCAAAATTATTTAAACTGTCTCGTTAAAATTTAAGAATATGCTTTTATTTAAAAGCATACTGAGCCAAAAATAATAACAAGTGAATTAATTTAACGTTCTACACACCTATAAAACTTTTGCTTTGTTTTCTATTGTTAATTTGTATATATTTTTGTCTTAAGAAATTGCTAATCATTTTCGTCTAGTACTGTACAGTTCTGGCCGATCTCCTAAGACCGCCCATCGAGAGCTCTGCTCGTTCAAGCTTGTTCCAACTATTTATGTCTTGTTCACGCCTAGTGTGTATTCTTTCTAACTTCGCGCAGATTTCTTCGAGGTCACAATTCTAACAAATTGAATTGGATTGTATATCTTCAAGCAGTCTGTCGTATTACTGCCTATTTTATGTCATAGACCACCAAATATTGTTTTTCAACGTTCAATAACTACGCTTCATTATCATTTACGCGCCCAACATTTATATATCAAAATGATCAGCATATTCACCTATACAACATACTAAAAACTAAAAACATATGTATTGGTGACGTCATTGTTTGGTTAGGTAGATTGATGACAGATTGGAGTTTATTTAATGCATAGACTATTGTATTCATAGAAAGCATTCGTTTTATACATTTCTTGGTACTATATCGGAATTTCAAACAATTCCTAGGATATGTATCCATTTCCTAGGAATTGTATACAGTTACTGGATTTCATACATTTCCGGTAACATAACTACAAATTTCAGATAATAACTTTGCTTCTTGTTGCTTTGTATTGATAAATACACACGTTCCTACACCGACGACAACCGACTACTACAAAAGAAGAAAATTAGTTCTGTGGCAACAACACTCTTATCCAAAATTCATCAAAGGCTCGCCTCGCAACAACTCATTTACAATGCAAAAGGTTAATAGCGTGGCTGAGTTTAACGAAATCCCCATTAGCTTATCGTTATAGAAAAGGAACGCGTACGCGAAATTTTGTATATGCATGGCCCTCTATACGGGTTGTCGCGTATTAATCATTCATTATTTTTCATGCACGAATAACTATGCACTTTTGGAAAATCTACATTAGTAAATTGGTACACATATTTACATGAATAAAAACAAAAATAAAAATGTTTTAAAGAGTTGACAACAAACATGACAAGATTAAAGTAGTGCTTTGTTTTGAATTAAATAAAAAGTAAATTTTTATTATTACAGAGGTATAATAACAAATTAATAAGGTGCTTTTTGAAGTGAAACTTCTTTACGCACAGTAGGGTAAGTTCGTTTCATGCGAGCTGCTATGTAACGAAATCATGCAGCGCTTTTCCCCCACTGTCTGTCCCTATGTAAGCTTAGATTGTTAAAACTACGCAACGGATTTTAATGCGGTGTTTTTTAATGGATAGAGTAATTCAAGAGGAAAGTTGATATGTACAATACATGCATAATATAGTAGGAAAACACTGATAATTCAAGAGGTTTGTAATGTGATGTCGTCAATAAACACATTTTTTGCGCTTACATTGCAAACGCTGGCTGAACCCTACGAGATAGATCAAAATAATGTACTACAGTATTGTACACCTTAAAAAGGTCTACAAAAAAAGTTCGCGACGGTATATGTATATCTCTTAGGGATAACCCACAATAACCATTTTATCCTTTACTTTTTACGAGAAATAATGGTTTATTTACGAAGCGATTTTAGGCAATACAGCATTAATTCTTATCCAATTAAGTACTTTTAAATACATTGTGCATTTAATATAGATCAATATTGCCCTTTACGCCATGTAATTTAAATGAATATTTTCGAAGATATTACAGATTTAAAATGCAGGGACAAAGCGGTTGCGGCGGTACCGGCCGGTTTTTATTTCTAATGACAAAGAAGCTGTGATTGTTGTATATAAAGACATTTTATACTATATTTACTACCAGCGTTGCACCCGTGCGAAGCATAGTGTACAAATAATACCATTAAACCAATTCCTTAACTCCTATCATCTCGGTATGTTTGTGTATTTGAAGAAGTTTCGCTTCAGTAGCGTGTTGTATAATTGCACGTTGTATTTTTTTTAATGGAACTGAACATTTATTTATGAACAAACGAAGATACATTTAATATTCAAAGTAATCTCCATTACTTTCAATGACTTTACTCCATCGTTTGGGCAACTGACTTTGAATTTTCTTCGCGGAACATAGAATAAACTAGTCGATGCTTTCTTGGACCTCGTCAACTGTTCTGAAGTTCTTATTAGCTAGGTGATGCTGGAGCGATCCGAATAGGCGATAATCCGATAGGGCAAAGTCCTTTGGTACGTTTTGCAATATGCGACCGAACATTATCATATTGCAAAATCTCTTGTCTATTGCTGCTACCAGTGAAAGGCCACTGCTTTAAAGCATCGCTTAAACGTATAAGTTGCTCTTGATACAGGTCCGCAGTAACAGTCTGGCTAGATTTCAGCAAATCATAATGCATTAAGCCTTTCATATCCCACCAGATATACAGCAACACTTTTTGTGAATCGATGTTGGGCTTTGGAGTCGATGTTGACGGCTCACCGGGATTCACACAAGATTTTTTACGATTAGGGTTTTCATACAACACCCATTTTTCATCGCCAGTGATAATTTTGTAAAGAAAATCTATTCTTTTAAACTTGGTTAAGCAGCAGCAGTATTCTTCTTTGATTGAAAAGCAAAAAAAGAATGCAGTGTCTCAAATGTTGCTTGTCGACAGACATATTGTCCTTTTCGTTTTTGAGGTTAGATCACCTCGTTTGTGAGATGTGACAAGTGTAAAACTTAAATCAATTTATGTAACTTTAATATGAAATGATTCACATGCAAAATAAAAGCCCCTTATTAATTTGTATTCCTAATATTTTAGTTAATTATTTAAAGACTGGCTACCTCTAGGTATAATGACATAATTAAATCGTATTCAATCAGTCTTCCGATCTTTTTGAAACTTTATCCTGCCAAAAGACTGAACTAAAGTTAATTACAAATCTTTAAATTACATATGTACCTACACAGAAATTATTTCAAACGAAATAGGCAAATATATTTCAAAAAAAGAGCAGAGTGTAAAAAGCGGGTCTCTACTTGTTGAATTGAGTAAATTTTGTGAAAAAGCGTATGTACGACAAACTATTCAAAGAAGAAATAAAAAGCACGGCTTTGTGTTTTTTTAATAATTAAAAGACGTTAAGTCAACTTACGCTGAACATTTAATAGAACACAAACATGGTTTTAATGAGAATTTTTAAGTTCTATACCTTTAAAAAATAAAGGTTTCTCTAAATTTCAGTTAATTACTGAAAAATCTCTACGAGAAGACGGAATTATGTAATTCGTCACTTTTAAATTTTTAATTATTCAATTATACAAGTATATTTTCCTATCTTCCACCCTTTAAATCAATTAGTTAGGTTAAGGGATGGCCAGAAATAAACTGAACATTTTTCATCATATTCTCATTATTACATGATATACACAATACAAAGCGTTGTGGTGTTATAGGACATCAGGTAGGAACGAAGTTTCTTACGGTATATAAATTTTAGTCAAGGTATTTTGAAGTTTCTCTTGATCCCACTCCTTGCGCAGCAACCGGTCCAGGATTGTTATTCTTATCATAAGCTCCTGCCGTCAATATCAATCACACATTGTAATTCACCAAAATTAGTGTAGCGAACAGCGTCCATTCATCTCAAGTCTCATCTAAGATGGTCAGGTATGTTTACAGCTTGCACAAATTCCATCCTAGACCATGGGCTATTAAAGATCCGTGGTCTTTTCCTGACGAATTCCTGTCGTTTTGGTGGTTTCATTGTATGCTTACTCCACAGTGAGCAGCTTCACATCAATGATATTAAAAAAAACTTGGCTGTTTCATGCTCATTAGGTAATGTTTGAAGGTTAGTAGTCCATCCAACCTACACTGTAATTCACAGCCGAAAAGTAAAAATGGAAGATCTTGTTTAGCCTCCTTTTAAGAATCGTGGGAATGGGTAGCTGGTGGTTGGGGAGAGGTAGGTGAGACGAACGAAATGAAAAGGAATGAGAAGAGAAAAAACTTAAAATGCAATAATAAAATGTACAAACTTTCTATTTTTGAAATATTTCACGAAAATTCAGAGAATTCTGTATGGGGCCCGTTTATAAAATACGTTCGTAAATAAAAAGGAGGGAGGGACATTACTTAGCGTGACGAAATATGACAAGGAGGGGATTCGAAGGAAACGTAATGTTCGCAGTTCATTAATTTCCATTTTAATTTTTTTCTTAACTTGTCAGTTCTTATAACATATTTTTCATTGCGATAGAAAACCGTTCTCATTGCTATTTTTAATCACAAGAAATCGCTTATAGTGGGTTGGGCTAACTTTAGTAACGTAATATTTGTTAAGGGGCTTGCTGAAACTGTAGTGTATCGTGACGGCGGGAGGGGTCCGAAAAGGTTAAATTCTGAGTGACATATTGTAAGGACGGCCCCTATTTAATACGAAAGGGAATACTCCTGTAATAGAAATTTAATTTTTTTTAGTTTATTTTTTTCGAAATGTGCTGCTCCTAAGAAGGTGCCACCCGGAGCGCCCCCTGTTGATACGCTACTGAGCAACAAGAAATAATTTATGGATCGATACCTTTGAGTATTCTAATCGTAAATGCATGACGTTGAAATATAAGTAAACATGTCCTATATGTATATCAGGGGTATTGTAATTACAGACAAGTACGAACATCATTTTGAAGACATAGAATGTCAGTGTTAGAATGCACATATGCACACGAGGGAAATCAGCCAACTTCCGTAACTGCGATGCATAAGATGCAAAGATTTGATTAGATGTGCCATCAGCCGGAAACCAATTAGATGAGATGTAGGTTGTGCAGTGGGATTTATCTGTATAGGTGTCTGTCCCTAGACCCCGAATAATGCTACTACCGAATTGATTCACGTTAATTAAAGTCGTCAATTTACTAATGCAACCGCGTGTCGAATGTGACGAAAATATGCATAAATCTTTCAGGGTAAAATATTGTTCATTACCCGTTGTTTAATTAAAATATAAATAAGCAAAAGCGGATTATTGATTTTTCTAAACTGTAGTCATGCATAGGTGTTGGTTTTATGTTTCCGCACCGAGCGGCATTACCTAGAGGTTTAGACTATTGCTTAGCATTCGAGAGGACGTCGGTTTAATTCCGAGTCCGCCTGCCTTTGTCCAAGTTTTTCTGTGGTTTCTTTGGATCATTTAGGCAAATGCTGGGGCGGTAACATATTCCACAGATAATCTTTCATTCTCTTCTGTCTTCATTTCGTCCATCTCATCTTTTTCACTCGAACCGCTAGCCATCCATTCCCACGATTCCTGAAAGGAGGCTAAAGAGAGCCTTCCCCCTACCTTCCGGCGTAGTCTGGAGGGACTGTCCATCCTCCAGCATTGGTGGCTGGTAGGAATGAAACACCCAAAAGTTTAAAAAAGTATATGTTTCCACGTACATATATTTTTGGTACCTTGTTCAGGAGGGTGAGACCTATTGATTAACGAATCGTCCTCATTTCTAATTGATGATGAAGAGCTTCTGGGCTTTTCTGCCGTGGTTGAGTTCTAACTGCAGACGTTTCGTCATGCTTAATAGATGGCACCTTCAGTGCTTCATAATGTGTGATCGGTGGCTGAATGGATAATGTGGGATCTTAGGCGTGCTTATTGATTTCTGTGTTACTAGAGAATAATGGAATTACGACGATTTTCACACCTACGACGAAAATACGCCAGCAACTACAATTAGTTACTACTTACATTCCATTTATATGGGTAATCAATCACCACATTAAGTGATTGAACTTTTCTGGTTTTGACTATTTTCCATCAAAGTGGTAAAGATTGGTTACTTCTTTAAGCGATGCATTGACAAAAATTAGGCCTACTCATCTCACATAGATAGGAACGCTTGTAGAATTTTCAGTTCCAGTAAAGTATAAATCAGCTTAAGCATGTTCGGAAATAGAACATATTTTCGGCAATAACATGTACTAGGGTCAATTGAAAAGTCCCCGGCCTGACACATAGATGGCGGCACCAGAACTAAATCCATATGATTTTCAGTTAGTCCTAACCTTCAAAAGACGCGTCTATAAATTTGACGGCTGTCGGATCATTAGTTTGTGAATTATAGCATTTTTAGTGAAGCAACTTTTGTTATTGTGAAAAAAATGGATAAAAAGGAATTTCGCATGTTGATAAAATATTGCTTTTTGAAGGAAAAAATACAGTTGAAGCAAAAACTTGGCTTGATAACGAATTTCCGGACACTGCCCCAGGAAAATCAACCATCAAGGATTGGTATGCTAAGTTTAGACGTGGTGAAATGAGCACCGAAGACGGTGAACGCAGTGGACGCCCAAAAGAGGCTGTTACGGACGAAAACATTAAAAAAATCCACAAAATGATTTTGAATGACCGTAAATTGAAATTGAATGAAATAGCAGACACTCTACAGATATCAACGGAACGTATACATCACATCATTCACGAATATTTGGGTATGAGAAAGCTCTGTGCAAAGTGGGTGCCGCGCGAGCTCACTTTTGACCAAAAACAACGACGAGTTGATGATTCAGAGCAGTGTTTGAAGATGATCACGCGTAATAAACCCGAGTTTTTGCGTCGATATGTGACAATGGATGAAACATGGCTCCATCATTTCACTCCGAAGTCCAATCGACAGTCATCGGAGTGGACTGCACACGATGAACCCGCTCCAAAGCGTGCAAAAACGCAACAGTCGGCTGGCAAGGTTATGGCGTCTGTATTTTGGGATGCGCGTGGAATAATTTTCATTGACTACCTTGAAAAAGGAAGGACCATCAACAGCGACTATTACATAGCGTTATTGGACCGTTTGAAGGACGAAATCGCCGAGAAACGACCGCATTTGCAGAAAAAGAAAGTCCTGCTTCACCAAGACAATGCACCGTCTCACAAGTCAGTGAAAACGATGGCAAAAATTCATGAATTGGGCTAAGAATTGCTTCCGCATCCACCGTATTCTCCAGATCTGGCCCCCAGCGACTACTTCCTGTTCTCAGATCTCAAAAGAATGCTCGTTGGGAAAAAATTTTCGTCGAATGAAGAGGTGATCGCCGAAACTGAGGCCTATTTTGAAACAAAGGACAAATCGTACTACAAAAATGGTATCGAAAAGTTGGAGGATCGCTATAATCAATGTATCACCCTTGAAGGGAATTATGTTGAATAAAAAAAACGAATTTTGCAAAAAAAATGTGTTTTACTATTTTAGGCCGGGGATTTTTCAATTGACTTGTTAGATGTATGGGTACGTGAGCATCAATCGAGATCGGTCCACCTGTGTCTGTGTTTGATTTAAAGTCCTAAAAATTAAGATTAATTCATTACCAGATAAGTCTGAAATGTATATTATTTGATTTGAAAGCAAATTTGTCGAATTTCTATTTATATATAACAATACTTGATTAATTGCAGCTAGTTGGGTCTATTTGACAAGTTCCTTCTTTTGTGTTTAGAAAGTGGCAAAACATGAGACTCGGATATCGGATAAGTATTTGCAAATACTAGGTAACAAACAGACGGACAGAGTAGGTAGCATCTGGCAAAAAAGTAATGGAAAGTGCCACGCGAATAGCCCGAAGAAAAAGTTTTTGCTCGCGCTGCTCTGTACAATTATCATAAATTTGTAATTAAAACCGTTTAGAGAAAGTTGTGACACAAAGTGTTCCGATATGTTTCAGTCTGCGTGCGATCATGGATGGTATGCGGTCAAATCCACTTTATTATTGTTATTCTTCAGTTGTAACAGTTGTGATGTTAATATTGTTACTGTTGAATGCCACATCAGCAAAGTGTAAGTACCTACTTAAATCATTATTTAGCTAAAGTGTTGTATACATGCTATTAATCATCTCAAATAAGTGGCCTCTTCAACATCATTGTAATTGAAACAAGCTATTCAGGGAACTGTTATTAAGTTATATTAGTCACAATCAAGCTGTTTACAGGGTCTTTGGAAAACCATTGCTGATACCACTGAAGTAGTTAATTAGACGTTAAAATATAATTTATTTATCTTAAAATTACTTTTCTTCATTTAGAAATTGCTAACGTTCAAAGAAAAACAACCACACCAGTGTAAAGTTACCCTTGTATATGTCATTTGAGATTAATGCAGAAACGAATAGAGGGGATGTCCCTGGGTAGTGTTACAAAGGGACGTCTTTCGATCCTAAGGCTAGTTTTTCCATCAGGAAGCGTCAGAGTTGGCCAATATTGATTTTGCTATTGTAGGGATTTAATTTGATAGTACAGACGTTACTGAAAATCGTAGTGTCCTTTTTTCTTATTTATTTACAACTATTTACGAGCTGATATTTACAAGAAACAAACGCGATCCTCGGACAACCTTCTCCTTTTAAATCTGAACAACGGCTTCCCTTAACTTCGATCACCAACTTCCAAACGCGCAACCTGGTACTCCATGGGTAGAGTACCATAAAACTATAAATCGTTTAATCATCCTTTATTCATAACATCTAAAATAATATCTTTAGTGTCTTTAGTATAATTATTAAAAAATAATTAAAGAAAAACACTATTTAAACAATTAACCAAAATTTTATGCCAACAACAAATTAAACAACAAAACAAACAGATGGTAAAAATAAAACACAACAGCCGAAACACACAAAGAAATAACAACAACAATAATAATAACAATAACAAAGACAACAACAATAGCAATGATAATAATAACAATTTATAACAGGAAAAGAGACTTACTAACGAGACGGTTGAATGTAGAGACACAGATGAATTAATTTCTGATAGGGATGTTAGGAGTATTTATAGTTGGAAAATGTTAGTAAAAAGAGATAGAATACTCAAGATAGACAAAGACTGGCAATAGGGGTTGAAGACACGAGCTTACAGAAATACGAAGAATTGAAGAGGTTGAACAGTATAGAATTTTAGGTAAGGTAATTAAGGGA
>NW_020439025.1:536503-544314 GCF_000699045.2 Agrilus planipennis
ACTCTTGTTCATTAAACATACTTTTTCATACCGTACCTGCCAAAAGTTTTGTTCAATCATGAATAGTAGTGCGAGTCGAAAACAAGCGTTAAAGCCTTTAATATGTCTTCAAATATAAATAAACATCTCGTTGATATTTTCAGTAGTAAATGATACCAATAACAGCACATTTGAGCAATGCAATTGTAGTTGATAAAGTGGTCAATTTTTCCGTACAGTACTGTACAGATTATACGCTCCTCACCGGTTAAGAGTTTGACCGAGAGTTGTCTCCTTCCTTTTCTGGCCAAGTGCTGTTCTTTTCTACTTTGCGCCGGTCAAATTGAAGGTCACCGCTACAAAAAGTAAACGAAATATACCTTGGCAATACTACAATGTCGATATTAATTTACCTAGAAATGTTTACATAACGTTTATTTTATCTTTACTGTGTGTTCTTATGCATTACGTGATGTACTTTAAATAATGCTACATACCAGTAGCGATGAACAAAGTTGTTGTTTAGTTGCTGACATTTACATTATTAGTCGTTTCACAACCGGCACTGTTTACATTCTCTATCAGTGTAGCAGCTTAGTTGTTATCGCAACTCGCTGTAGGTACTAATACCTGTATTACCAATGCATGCCCAAGCCCAGGTTCGGATTGTAACATCCTCTGGTTTTCTTCTATTTGTTTTTTTGTCCTGTAATCACGCTGCTTTATTAATCATGCAATTCCCTATCACATCTAGTTGACACACTCCGAAGCTTGCCACTTGTTTCAGAAACACCCTGTATAAATATTCTGATAAGAATCCAGAACGTCATATTGAAATATACTCCCTCCTAAATTTTTCGCCTAACCGATGCTGAATTGGAAGAGATGTAAGTCAAAATATGTTTTTCCGACTTTAATTTTTAGATGCAAGTGTCATTTAACTTCTTATAATCTGAAAAACTTAGCAGGAAGCATTTTTTAAACTGGTCTTTTGAATTCCTATCAAAATATTAATGTATGTATCTTTGAGGGCAGATATTGACCTTTTATGTGACCATATAGTCTTTACCGAAAAAATATCAAAATACAACTTTATTACTTCTGAAATCGTCCATAGATTAGATAAATTCTTGAGATGAAGAGTAATACGGAGTTAAATTTGTTGAAGCCTATGCTATTATTATAATCTACTCCTTTTAGTTTTTTAAAAAAGAATCAGAAAGCTTTTGATTTATATCGTTAAAAACGTCAAAATGCTTCATTAATGTGATAAGAATATTCTCTGTTGACACAGAAAATACAGAAGCTAATACTAACAAATGAGACACTTGAAGTAAAAAATGTAGATTTATTCGATTCTCTAGAGAAAGCTACGGATATGAAGTGATTATTAATAAGTCAACTGCAGAAAACGGGTAAGAATTATGAAGACTTTTATTAAAAAGAACGAGAACGCGATTTTTTCATTTAGCTTAAGCAGTCAAGAGAAAAAAAATTAAAATCAAAAGGGATGTTTATTTAAACTTCCACCATTCTTTGCTACGAGACTGGAGCGAAAATTTATCAGTTGAAATGAATCATTGTAAAGTCGGGAAATTTATGAGAAATTTTTTATTCCTTCTTTTGATTGAAAATTAGTGAAAAATTTTCGAAATATCAGTGCAGTCAACCTAATTAAAAAACTTGTATAAATTATATCTAAGTTATGAAGACTAATAATCAACAAATAAATACATATAGTTAGATTTCTTCATCATCATCATAAGGTCGTCAGTCCTAAGACTGGTTGGACACGTACCTCCTCTTTTTCCTATCCTGAGCTAAACTTCGCATTTCCCTAAAACTAGAACAGCCCACATCTTTAACTATTTGCAAACAGTAATCTAATCTAGGCCTACCTCTACCCCTCTTAACTCCTGTTTCTGCCTCTGATATGTCTCTGACTAGACCTTCATGCCTGTGAAGGTGTCCTACCAACCTATGTCGCCTATTTTTTATTGACTTCCATAGAGTCCTCTGTTCTCCGATTCTTTCCAATACCTCTTCATTTTAACCTTTTCTACCCACGTTATTCTCATCATCCGCCTATAACACCACATTTCGAACACTTCTAACCTTTTCTTTTCCGCCGCGCACACTGTCCATGTTTCGCACCCGTACAACGTCGTGCTCCAAACGTACACCTTTAACAACCTTTTTCGAATTTCTAAATCTAGTAAATCCATTTTTCTGCCATGATTTTTTTTACTTAGATCTCGACGATGATGATTAGTAATGTAGTGATCGAAACTGATTCCATTGCTTTTTAAATAATTGATTTTAGATGTTAGTCTAGCCTGTGTATTGTTATTAATAGGACGACATAAGTAAACAGTGCCATCGGATTTAAATTTATTTTATTTATAGTAATATCATAAGGTCGTCAGTCCTANATATCTTATTTTCTATTAACCTACCTAACTTAACTTTATTAATTCTATACGCTCTCGATACCACACTATTAACAATTCTTGACCGTTTTTAATGATTGAGTAGTACATTCGTATATGATAATCATACATACAGGGTGTTCCATCTAAGGCGGTCTTGTCCATAACTCTATTATTGTACTTTTAATAAAAAAAGTGTTTTTATAAAAGAAAAATATTTTCACTTATGCAGGCTGCTCAATTTTTCTGGACACTTTCTGGCTTCGTTATTTTAAATGGAACACCCTATATATTTTTGGATTGGATCAGTGGAAAGGATTTTTAATTTCGCGTCGAACGGTATCATTTAATATGGGTCATTCCATTTGAAAAGAAAAGTTAAAAGATTCTCATAAGTAGGTTTCGATATTTCCGGCTCTAAATAACGTAGACATTTTGCCCAAAGCAAGAAAGATCCGGTAATTCATGCTAAATCGGATTGTTCAAACCGCAAGTTTTTAGCCTTTATGGTTTAGACGCTATTTTGTCTCATTCAACAGTTGCAAGCGTGATTTTTTCAAAAACAGCTGAATATCTCAAAAACTACTATAGATAAGTACAGAGAACTGTTAATAAAGTCGACCTAAAATTAAACAAAGAAACCAAATATGTATAAATATACAGGGTGTTCTATTTAAAATAACGAAATTAGATAACGTCTAGAAGAAATGGAGCACCGTGTATGACTAAAAATATTTTCGGTATATACATTATATATGATTCCACACCAGTATTTCTTTATTTAAAAAAAAGGAATGGACGAAACCGTTTTAGGTGGCGCACCCTGTATACGCTTAATACTGAATGAATGGAAAATCAATGTTGGTGAATGTTGAGGCCCCTTAACCAAAAAACTAGTCCTGAAAAACGGTTCCATTGAAACACACCAGTCAATTGGCCAACCCCTCTATTCATTTCTGCAATAATGTCAGATGATCACAAAAATTTGGCTGATTTTCCTTTTGTAGTTCTTTATTTGAAAGGGTAGTTCTCAAATCATCATCATCATAAGGTCATCAGTCCTAAGACTGGTTGGACACGTACCTCCACTCTTTCCTATCCTGAGCTAAACTTCGCATTTCCCTAAAACTAGAACAGCCCACATCCTTAACTATTTGCGAGGAGTAATCTAATCTAGGCCTACCTCTACCCCTCCTAACTCCTGTTTCTCAAATATATCGAAAAAAAAAAAATTATAATGAATTTGAAAACACTTTACTTCCTATAAATAAAATATGTTGCATGCTTGAAATATGCGGCAGCTTTTATCGAATTTGTATATGTAAAGTGGACCGTTTTAAATTGCTTTTAAGGCTCTATACGAAATATTTCCATTAAAAAGGGTTTTATTTGAATTCAGTGTAAATAATTCAGTGCAATAACATTCGAAATAGTATCCATACTATTTAAGAGTTTCAGAATTGAGCTTATGTACAGGGTATCCAATTTTTGGCAGTTTTACGTTCTAAGTTAATAAAGACAATGCTTTATAGTTGCAGCGAATTAATATATATATATGCATGATTTGAACACTCTCGGACACTATGTAATTGTTAAGTGAACTATAATTAGACTTCACGAGTATCTTTTTCTTTTTCACGAATTCCACAGCGGTAACAAGTTTACTTTAAAACAACTTAAATCAAATATATACATATTTTTATTTAATGTATTATACTTGCCTGATGTGAGTGTAACTAAAAAAAGAAACAAGGAGAGAGAAGGTAAATCCTATTTTTGTTTCTGCACTTAAAATGAGTGAAGTTGATAGGAGACATAAGACAAAGATATAAATACAACGTGTAATTATACAACACGCTACTGAAGTGAAACTTCTTCAAACACACAAACATACCGGGATAGGGGTTAAGGAATTGGTTTAATGGTATTATTTGTACACAATGCTCCCCACGGGTGCAATGCTGATAGTAAATATACTATAGAATGTGTTTATATACAACAATCACAGCTTTTTTGTCATTAGACAATACATACTTCGAAAATATTCATTTAAATTATATGCTGTAAAGGGCCATATTGATCTATATTAAATGCACAATGTATTTAAAAGTACTTAATTGGATAAGGATTAATGCTGTATTGCTTAAAATATCTTCGCAAATAAGCCATTATTTCTCATAAAAAAGTAAAGGATAAAAAATGGTTATTGTGGGTTTTCCCTAAGAGATAGACATATACCATCACAATGTGGACCTTTTTAAGGTGTACAATACTGTAGTATATTATTTTGATCTATATCGTAGGGTTTAGCCAGCGTTTGCAATGTAAGCGCAAAAAGATGTGTTTATTTACGACATCACATTACAAACCTCTAAAATTATCAGTGTTTCTCTACTATATTATGCATGTATTATACACATAAACCTTCCTCTTGAATTACTCTATCTATTAAAAAAACCGCATTAAAATCCGTTGCGTAGTTTTAATGATCTAAGCATACATAGGGACAAACAGCGAGAGAAATGTGTTGCATGATTTCGTTACATAGCAACTCGCATGAAACGAACTTTTGACAACTGCTTTGCTTGCACGCGTTTTGGCTGACTTTTTATAATTGCCTATTCCAAAAAATGGATCAAAGAATCTGTATCAAATTTTGTGTGAAAAATAAAATTAAGTGCGCGGAAGTATTCCGAATGTTGACTGTGACATACGGTGAAGCTACCTTGGACCTAAGCAACGTTTATCGGTGGTACAAAATGTTCTAAGAGGGCCGAAAAGATGTGAGCGACGAAGAACGTCCCAGACGCCCGAGCACGTCAACAACCGACGAAAACATTGATGAACTGAAGAAAATAGTATTGGCTAATCGTCGAATCACAGTTAGACAAGATACTGAGGACCTGAACATGACAAATGAAGAATACATACAAAAGTTTAGTTAGACTGAACATAATAACAATATAAAACACTTACGAATTATAAAGAAGTAGACTGGTTACTGATCGCTAAGTAGGAAATTTGAATGGTATTTATACAACAGGATTGTTAGTAAATAAAGGGAGAACATTCTAGAAGGAAAAGTATTAACAGAACATGTACAGACTAGTTGAAATTCAATAGAATAGAATTCGAAGAAAAAGTAAGCGAGGGAAAGCCAGCTATTAATAAGGGTTGTTAAGTAGGTATCGAAGACGATGAAATTCTAGGTAAAGGTTTAATTTAATAAAATAATATGAAGTGGTCTGTATTCTGTCGAAACTGGCAGACGCGGATCGCGATTTAGATATTTTTGGGTCTCATCAGCGCGTCGCAGACAGCTCCGGCAGAACACAGACCAACTTTTACCTGCTGTCTTAACAACGCGTTTTAAAAAATACCAGAAATGGCGCGGTAAACGCCATCTGTAGTATGATGCTACATTTTAGGATTACGTCTACTTCAACGTCCATTTAAATATATGGATGGATATCTACTTGCTGGAACGAATCCCGTCGTAGCTAACCTCAACGTGATAGGCACGTTACCATAATCGAATAAAATAATTGTTTTTGGATCGAAATCGTGATCCGCGTCTGGCAGTTTCGACAGAATACAGACCACTTCGAATTATTTTATTCGATTATGGTACCGTGCCTATCACGTTGAGTTTAGCTACGCCGGGATTCGTTTCAGCAAGTGGATATCCATCCATATATCTAAATGGACCTCGTTGGAGCATACGTAATCCTAAAAAGTAGCATCGTACTACAGATGGCATTTACCGCACCATTTGTGGCATTTTCTAATAGAATTTAGTTTGAAAAGAAACCAAGACATGCACAAGATAAGAAGCGAAAGGTTTACAATATTTACATAGGTACAAAAATATGAAAAATTAATATACAAAAATATATATATACAAAATTGTATGTTTTCTGTTTTTTGTATTCGCCACAGCACCCACAAAATTTAAACCATTATCGGAATAAACTTCGCTTGGTTTACCCCTTCTAGCACAAAAGCGTCTAAATGAATCCAAAAATCGTTTTGCCCTCAAATCAGTGGCTACCTTAAAATGTAAAACCTTACTGGCGAAGCATGCAAAGAAGCAAATATAACCTTTAATAATTTTACCTCCTCTACTCGGAAGGGTTTTGAGTGAAAATGGACCTGCGTAGTCCACTCCACAAATTTGAAATGGTTGCATTATGGAAATACGTTCCTTAGGGAGGTGTCCCATTAAAGGTGTCATTAATTTTGCGTCAAATTTAAGATACTTTAAGCATTGATGAACGATCTTACGAGCTAGGTTTCGTCCTGTCAATGGCCAATAATTTTGTCTGATGTTCGCTAATAATTGCATTGGGCCACAATGCATTTGTGTGATATGTTCGAATCTGAACAATAGTTTAGTAAAGGTATACTTAGAACATAATAAAATAGGATGTTTGGTATTATATGAAAATACGGATAATTGTAACCTACCACCTTCCCTCAAGATCTTCTCTTGATCAAGGAACGGTGTAAGACTTAGTAACTTGTTTTTCCTAGGCAGCTGTCTACCTGAACTCAAAATCTGTAATTCACTTTGGAAAGAGTCCTTTTGTGATAAGTGGCCTGGTTAATAAGTTATTTCTTTTGCTATTTGACAAAAATCTCAGACAATATGCAACAATTCATTTTAGTTTAATGTACGATGAATATTTAAAACGTTTAATTCAGGTATGCTCGCCCAATCTGCGGGATTTTGACTTAATATTGCCCACTCCTATTTATCTGTTAACGACTGTATTTCGGACACTCTATGACTAACAAACGTTTCTTAGGACTTAGGATTCATTTGTAACCTGGCCAATACAATTTGGGAATCAGTCCAGTAACGACAAGTAACCGGACTATTTTGTTAGTACAAAGACACGTGCCGCATATGCCTTCTTAGAAACATCGCTAAATCCATGCAATTCAAATTCATCGTGATCTATACCTACAGCGTGTCGTGGTATTTGTAAATTATTGAGGATAGTTAAATTTTCATTAAATTGTATCCACTGCAAACGTAGGTGTTCTGGAATAGAATCATCGCATGATGTTTTACTAATCCATAGCTTTTGAATAAATGTTTTGGCTATAATTGTGCAAGGACTTAAGAGTCCAAACGGATCATAAATTTGAGCCGTTTCCGATAAAATCTGACGTTTAGTTATAGAATTAAGTGAATCTGTCTTATTTATATTAAAAGTTAAAACATCTAATTTGCAATCCCATTGTAATCCTAAAGTTTTACAATTTTTGCTATCTCCCAGAATTAACATGCTATTCTCACTTTTCTTTGGAGAAGTTAACCCTTGTAAAGATCGAATATCATTTGAACGCCATTTATGCATTTCAAATCCTGCAGTTTGTAATATAAAATTTATTTGT
>NW_020439025.1:546267-551141 GCF_000699045.2 Agrilus planipennis
TAACTCCTGTTTCTGCCTCTAATATGTCTCTGACTAGACCTTCATGCCTGAGAAGGTGTCCTACCAACCTATGTCGCCTATTTTTTATTGACTTCCATAGAGTCCTCTGTTCTCCGATTCTTTCCAATACCTCTTCATTTTAACCTTTTCTACCCACGTTATTCTCATCATCCGCCTATAACACCACATTTCGAACACTTCTAACCTTTTCTTTTCCGCCGCGCACACTGTCCATGTTTCGCACCCGTACAACGTCGTGCTCCAAACGTACACCTTTAACAACCTTTTTCGAATTTCTAAATCTAGTAAATCCATTTTTCTGCCATGATTTTTTTTACTTAGATCTCGACGATGATGATTAGTAATGTAGTGATCGAAACTGATTCCATTGCTTTTTAAATAATTGATTTTAGATGTTAGTCTAGCCTGTGTATTGTTATTAATAGGACGACATAAGTAAACAGTGCCATCGGATTTAAATTTATTTTATTTATAGTAATATCATAAGGTCGTCAGTCCTATGACTGGTTGTACACGCACCTCCACTCTTTCATATCCTGTGCTAATCTTTGCATTTCCCTAAGACTATTCTATTCTATTTCTATTCCTCTTAACCGTTTTTGCATCTAATACGTATATCTCCAACTAACTCTTCATGCCTGATAAGGTGTCCAAACCAACCTAGTAGTACATATCAAAATAAGCCTTCATACTGAACAATTACAATATGAAAGTTAACTTAACTTAAATACTAAAAAACCGATCGGATCTCACTTATCATATCACAACACTAATCCCAACTCTCACTCCACTCCTCCATAGTAAAGTAAGGATTATACAGTAAGCAAGGATAGGGACCAGTGCCGCGAAAATACATATATATAGGGGAAGTACGGACAAAATGACAGGGTGTTTTGATTTTGAATCATATATCTTTATTTATTGTAATTATAATCAGTCTCATACATTGACAATCATCTTAGGTTCATTGACTACTAATAATACAGTCTTTTAATTGAATAGGAACTATATCAAATTAAATATTAAGAAATAAATGGACGAATCAAAAAAACCATTTTGTCCATATATCATGGACAAAATGACACACTAAATATCGGTATAATGACATACCAAAATTTTAAGAACAAAGTTCGCAAATAAATCTTTTAGGCTTCTTTGAGACATTAGCACAAGAAGCGTGAGCCCAACGAAAACAACTCATGCATCCTGACCGGCTTTCTCCCGGCTTAGACCGCGAATAAAGATCATTGCAATAAATGCAGGGGCAGACTTCTTCATCCTCATTTTCGGCAGCAAATTCTTCATTATCGAAGCAGGAATCGATAGTTTGAGCAAATTGACGATGTCTCTTTGGTATCTGCCTTTTTTCTGCAGCTTTTGGAACTAGGATTTTGCTATTAAGTTTGCCATCATCAAAAGGCACTTTTATTATCTCTCTTCTTTTTGGTGAACTTTTTGGTATATTTTTTGCAATAACTTCTTCCATATTTGCGGTTGAAGTTAAAGGCCTATGTCCTTTGACAGGTTTGTGTTTCCTCTATACTACGACACACTATGCCGTTTTGTCCAGCGTATAGATATGTCATTTTGCCCAAATGTACACAACAAACATTAAAAATCATTATTAATTAAATCAATTTAAATTTGTATTAATACTAACTCAAATCACAAGTTTATAAGTTTTCAATTTTAGTAAACATAATATACAAATATAACACAAAACTCACCAAAAAATCCAAATAAATCCAAAAATAAAATAAATTTTTATGGACACGAAACACGTTCCCACTTGTAACTTCAAAGAGACTGACCCAATCGCGGTGGGTTTCTCGCACGATTGTACAAATGACCGTGTTGTTATGTACGTGACCTCGCTATAGCCCGCCAAATTCGAAATAAACCCGCTATGTCGTTTTGTCCGTATATACCATTTTGTCCGTATTTCCCCTACCGTTTATTCAACGAATACAAATTAATCTATGTTTATACCCTTATAAAAAAAAAAACTTTTGGGTGTTTCATTCCCACCAGCCAGTAATGCAGGTGGGCGGGCAGTCCCTCCGGACTACACCGGAAGGTAGGGCGGAAGGCCCTCTTCAGCCTGCTTTCAGGAATCGTGAGAATGGGTGGGTGGTGGTTCGGGTGAGAAAAATGAGACGGACGAAATGAAGACAGAAGAGAGTGAAAGATTTGAAAGATTATCTATGGAATATTACTGCCTCAGCATATGCTTAAGTGATCCAAGGAAACCACAGAAAAACATGGACCAAGGCAGACGGACGGACCCGGAATCGAACCGGCGTCCTCCCGAATGCTAAGCAATGGTCTAGACCTCTAGGCCATGCCGCTCGGTCACCCTTATACCCTTTTGTATCTTTATTGCTCCTTCCAACCTGAGTTATCTGACTTCTTTCAGTATCAATTTATACAAAATCTTAAGTAATAATTACCTACTAAAATTCTTAAATCATTACCTACAAATTTAAAAGTAACTAGGTACAATAAAGAAAATGTAGCTGAAAATTAATAACGCATCCTTATTACCTAATTTTAACCTAACCCAAACCATCAAAAATTCGCAATCAAGAGAAATAGAAAAATTCCTTATTGTTATAAGCAGCAACCAAAGTAAATCATTAATCATTGGATATGAGGAGCCTCTATTTTATTGAATATTCAAAAATTTATAGATTTATACCATATCTAATCCTGATGTTGGTTTGAATCGAACTACGAAACATTGGAAAAGACATAGGTACATATGTACAGATCTCAACGTACGAGAACGGTAAAGCTAGTCATGACCGAGCTTCAGTTTATAATGTCAAACAGAAGAGTTCCGTATGGATAGGAGAATTTTTAAAAAATTTAGTTTGTCGTTAAACAAAGCACGTGCGTGACTTGAATAGGGAGCGATCGTGGCTACCCACGAATTTATGATGCAAATCCCAACATAAAAGAACTGTTAACTCAAAAGCAGCACGTATCGTATCGATTCGACATTATTCAACTCGAAAAGTTTACAAAGCCGACAATGCTATCAAATAAGGTTTACGTAGCAGACAAAACCAAACAATCTTTCAGTCAGAACTTTTGTGAAAGGTATCGAAAGAGTAAAGGAAATTATTTGAACACTTTCTATAAACTTTATTTGTTCAATGGAAATAACAAAATAAAGGTAAAGGGATAATTCACTTGACACTTTATTCTAAGCAAAACACTCATCTTCAAAGAACAGTAAATAATTTGAAAATTACGGGAGATGAGTATAGATACCCATAGAACCATTCGATAGAGAATAAAATTCTGCATAAATATATGCCAATACATACTGGGTGTCCATTTGAAAATTGACAATTGTTTGAAGTTAACCAAATCCGCCATTATATATCTAACGCCCTGTATGTAATTAACTCACTTTGAAAGTATGGACGGAAAGTTTGAGGAGATAGCTATCTTTCCTGAGAATGTTGTTGATCCAGCTTTCCTACTGTAAAACAGGAATGATTTTTCGCTACCTACTGCTCTGTGATACTTTTTCTTTTAAAACTAATATCTCGAAAATGGTAAACTTTAGAAGCAGGAAAGCCTCATGCAAGTCCACCTAGAATCATAAGTAGAATTCAAAACCGTCATAATATACGGGGTGTTCAATTTAAAATAACGATGTTGATGTTAATTTCCGGTATATCCGGAAGTGCTATGTAGATGGCGTTATCTTAATTGAGGATAACATAAAAATCTTTCGGGTGTTTCATTCCCACCAGCCAGTAATGCTGGTGGGCGGGCAGTCCCTCCGGGCTACGCCGGAAGGTAGGGCGAAGGGTACTCTTCAGCCTGCTTTCAGGAATCTTGGGAATGAGTGGGTGGTGGTTCTGGTGAGAAAGTTGAGACGAACGAAATGAAGACAGAAGAGAATGAAAGATTATCTGTGGAATATTACTGCCCCAGCATTTGCCTAAGTGATCCAAGGAAACCACAGAAAAACTTGGACCAAGGCAGACNTGAAAAGAAACCAAGACATGCACAAGATAAGAAGCGAAAGGTTTACAATATTTACATAGGTACAAAAATATGAAAAATTAATAAACAAAAAAATATATATACAAAATTGTATGTTTTCCATTTTTTGTATTCGCCACAACTTTTTCTTTTTCTCGAAACTTAAGAGGTGCTTGAAAGGATGACGCTACGCTACGATCGACGAGATAAAGACAGCATCGAAGGAGGAGCTGAATAAGATCACAAAAAATGAAAAACGTTTACAGAAGTGTATAATACCTGATGAGGATTACTTCGAAGGGTACAAAATAGATATTCGTGAATAAATAAATAATTTTTGAAGAAACACAAAATTCACGATACTTCTTGAACAGACCTGGTATATAAAAAATAAATTTTGGTTTAATGAAGCGTATATATGTACGTACATATGTCACTATAATAAAATAAAGGCACATAATGAAAAAATTATTTTCGTGACTATGTATGTTCACAATAAAATAAGTTTTCTAAGTAATACAAGTAAAATTTTATAAATATATTAAAAATTAAATGCTATGTATATCTAGCTACATGTTTTTAAAAGCGATTCGGAAATAATGTCTACCATAACTTCGACAATCAAAATTCCAAAATCGAGAATTCCGAGAGCAAAAACCCCGACGAACCAAAATACTGGCATAAATAATAAAACAGAATGCTCTGTCAGGGTTGGTTAAAAATAACCGGCAAAACCCGGAAGAAGTTTCTACTGTAAACAACTTTTGTTGCACGTCTGCTATATGAATGAAACTTCCGAAGTAAGTTTGTTAAATAATAACTTCATACTCCAAATAAAGTTAGAAATTAAC
>NW_020439025.1:555541-556731 GCF_000699045.2 Agrilus planipennis
TATGTATGTTCACAATAAAATAAGTTTTCTAAGTAATACAAGTAAAATTTTATAAATATATTAAAAATTAAATGCTATGTATATCTAGCTACATGTTTTTAAAAGCGATTCGGAAATAATGTCTACCATAACTTCGACAATCAAAATTCCAAAATCGAGAATTCCGAGAGCAAAAACCCCGACGAACCAAAATACTGGCATAAATAATAAAACAGAATGCTCTGTCAGGGTTGGTTAAAAATAACCGGCAAAACCCGGAAGAAGTTTCTACTGTAAACAACTTTTGTTGCACGTCTGCTATATGAATGAAACTTCCGAAGTAAGTTTGTTAAATAATAACTTCATACTCCAAATAAAGTTAGAAATTAACGATTGTCGAAAATTTCCTTTTCCTTGTGCAATGAGCTCTTTCTTCGTGTCTAACATCAAAAATCTAGGTCAACGAGAAGTATGTAGAGTTTGTATAGTTATCATTAAGTATTAAAATTCACTTTGAAAAATGAAATACTTAGCGAATACGTCTGAAAACTATCATAAAGATCATACAATACAAGAGTCACCGCGCGATGAACCTTGCAAGAAATAATAGGGCACAATAAAATTTCTTCTGTATTTTTGTAGTCGTTCTTTGTTTGTTATTTGTTAGATTAGACTAGGCGTGACTGAAGATGTTTATTATACAACCAGCCTATAGTTAATGTTATATGTCGGTTACAATGGTAATGCAACGGTCAAATTGTTCGATCATCGTTATCCCCAGCAAAGACTTCTGCCTTAATTACTGTACAGAGATTAAGAGAAACCGGCAATAATTTTAGTAGACGCCTGGAAGCCTGCGTTTTAGCTCGGGATTCGAATTTTGATTTAAAGTGCACGTATGTGTGAATCATTTTACTGGTATACATATACTTCATTTACTTTCTCTAGCGATGTGCCCCTTCCAATGTCTTGGATGCGCGCTGGCAAAATCGTAGGTAGGGAGAGAAAAGTCCATTATACTCTCGACTCTTGTTCATTTAACATACTTTTTCATACAGTACCTGCCAAAAGTTTTGTTCAATCATGAATAGTAATGCGAGTCGAAAACAAGCGTTAAAGCCTTTAATATGTCTTCAAATATAAATAAACATCTCGTTGATATTTTCAGTAGTAAATGGTACCAATAACAGCACATTTGAGCAATGCAATTG
>NW_020439025.1:562440-572017 GCF_000699045.2 Agrilus planipennis
TGAGAAAGATGAGACGGACGAAATGAAGACAGAAGAGAATGAAAGATTATCTGTGGAATATTACTGCCCCAGCATTTGCCTAAGTGATCCAAGGAAACCACAGAAAAACTTGGACCAAGGCAGACGGACCCGGAATCGAACCGGCGTCCTCCCGAATGCTAACCAATGGTCTACAGCTCTATGTCATGCCGCTCGGTGAGGATAACATACCCAATTGTACAAATTTTAAAATTTTAAATCGAGGTAGTTTCTGAAAACTTCTAGTGTTCTGTCACCGTAAGACATACCATGTGTATGTAATTACAATACTACAATTCATCATCATCATCATAAGGTCGTCAGTCTTAAGACTATTTGGACACGCATCTCCACTCTTTCCTATCCTGAGCCAATCATCGCATTTCCCCAAAACTAGAACAAGCCACATCCTTAACAATTTGCGAACAGTAATTTAATCTGAGTCAACCTCCAATCCTCTGAACTCCTAGTTCTGGCTCTAATATGTCTCTGACTAAACCTTCATGCCTGAGATAGTGTCCTACCAAGCTATCTCGCCTATTTCTTATTGACTTCTATAAAGTCCTGTGTTCTCCTATTTTTTTAAATACCTCTTCATTTCTAAACTTCTCTAACTACGATATCCTCATCATTCACCTGTAACACTACATTTCGAATGCTTCTAACCGCAAAGCTCCTCGCTCCAAACATACACCTTTAACAATCTTTTTATTGAAGGCGACTCAATCCTGCGTTAGATTTCGCTTTAGATCCCTATTACTCCTTCCAACCTGTCTTATCTGACTTACTAGATACTAATTCCATCCTTCTAGGTACAATTCTAGTTAAGATTTTTGACGCATAGGAAGTTAAGCTAATTAATTAAACATACGATCTGTAATAAAATAATTCGAAGTGGTCTGTATTCTGTCGCAACTGCCAGACGCGGATCGCGATTTCGATCTTTTTGGATCTCATCAGCGCGTCGCAGGCAGCTCCGACAGAACACAGACCAACTTTTACCTGCCGCCTTAACAGCGTGTTTTGGAAAATACGACAAATGGCGCTGTAAACGCCATCTGTAGTACAGTGCTACATTTTAGGATTTCGTATGCTTCAACAAGGTCCATTTAAATGTATGGATATTTACATGCTGAAACGAATCCCGGCGTAGCTCACCTCAACGAGGTAGGCACGTTACCATAATCGAATAAAATAATTCGAAGTGGTCTGTATTCTGCCGAAACTGTTAGACGCGGATCATCTGTACTACAGATAGCGTTTACAGCGCCATTTGTCGTAACTTCTAATACGATCTGTAACCTATTGTCCTTCATTTTCGCCTGTATCCCATCTATAACCGGCGCCTTATTATTCTTTATGTTGTTTAATGCTACATCGAGCTCTTCTCTCAGTATGGGATAACCTAACTCATCTATCTCCACACTATCTTCCTTCTCTAATATATCTCCTAACTCATGGCCTGCTTATAGGTTCTTTAAATATTCTTTCCACCTATCTGCCTTTTCCTAATTTTCTATCAAAATGAACCCTGCCTTGTTTCTTATATTATTACGACTGTACTCTACATCTCTAAAATTCCTTTGAATTATACTATGCGCCTCATCGGTCTTCTACCTCTTTACACATCCTATCAATCCACTGTTCCTTGGCTGCCCTACATTTCCTAATTATTTCCAACTTTATAGCCTTATACAATTTTTACCCACGAATTACTTTCTAGCGATCCTATATGTATTATTCTACAATATTCACTCTAGAAGTCTCCAGCTTCTGGCCAACGAACTTCACTAATGCCTACTTTACCTAATTCTGGTCTATTCATCTCAACTATCAAATTTTCCAATTTCCCTACTTGCCTCATTCCACGCTTCGACTCGTGAAATATTGCACTTATTGATGACATCTCACGAGGTAGTCCCCGCCCGGACATCCGAATGGGGGACTAGTTTACGTCCGGAGGACGCCATTATTTAATTTGTATAGTTGTACGTTTTACTCGGGATCAAAATGTGATGATTTCCCGTTGCCTTCCACATCGCGTTATTGTGCATCAGAGTGCCATACCGATCCTCGTGATCTCTACCACCCTTAGTGCTGAAAGAGCTGGTGCCCCATTTCTGTAACTTGTCTTAGTCTTGTTTCTCTTTAAGAACCCCCCCCCCCGTATGGTTGAACCTGTGTTTCGGCTACCTGAGTCATCGAAACTCGTAACCCGATCCACCCACTATCTCCCGTCAAGTCCCGTCGGATCCAATTACAATTAAAGAATTATTTTTTTTATTGTTTTCAGATTTTTCCTTTTACTTGTTATAAACGAATTTATTTCTTGTTAAAGTAAATAAGTATCCTACAGATTGACTTTAATTTTAATTAATTAATTAATTTTTCTACAGCTCCAAGGGATTGCAAACCTGAACATTTTATATTAATTTCAAGTTGATACCTGCATGTGTTCCTAAGAATGAGGGAGAAAGACACAAACAGACAGCCGGACAACGAAGTAATCTTAAAAGGTTTTCTTTTTCCTTTTTTGAGGAACGAGACCCTAAAAAATGCCATATCGGACGGAGTCTGGAAAGCATTCATACTTGAATTCGCAATTGACCACAAAAAGTGTACATGTAGTAATTGTGCGCTCTCATTCTAGAGTAATTAAAAACAATAACAGAATTATAAGGGATTCTTTTAATTATCACTGTGGAACGTGCTGCATTTTATACATTTTGCGGAAATATAGAAGGAAATTTCGACAGACGTTTCTGTTGACATGAACCAGAATACCTGAATGCCGTGCTGTTTTGCATTAATTCGCGACAATCTGTTTAAGAAAACATCTCCAACTGAATGCTTTGAATCACGCGGCTTCCTGGCGAGACAACAGACGCATTAATCTCCTAAGACATTTTAACGAAGGCTTCCTAGAGTTACGCTACACTAATTGGAAATAGAGGCACAACAATTAATTAGTGTCTTTAGAAACAATTAGCGACAGTCTCAGACTTCACCCTGTAATTTTATAGTCTGCGCAATGTTCTATAATCTACGCGAAAAAGTAACGATCATGACAAAATTTTTTAATTATGTATGTAAGAGTAAGTTTCTTCAAATGCTTGATTTTGGTGGAAAAAGTTAAAATATGGTAAATAACCAAAGTTCTCAGATTTACTTAAGTTCGAATGAGAGAGCGTACATTGCCAATTTCTCACGCTTACCTAAGAGAGTTGAAATGAAAACATATACATTCGAACAGACCATAGGAACCCAAAAATGGATGAGTAGTTTTTTCGAACTACTTCCTATTCGATTGGGTCGCAGTCAAAACACCCTCTAGTAAATAGTTACGAAACGCTATGTATGTGAACTGTTGTAGTTTTGATGATCATGAAATTATTTAGGGGTTTTTAATTGAATAAATTTAGAGACACTATAGTACAGTTTCAGGGAAAAGCTTAAGCTATTAGAGCTAAGTGTGCTAATTATTATAGAATGATTGTTAGTTTTACTGTCTCTCAAGTAATAAGTAGTGTTGGCAAAATATTGTTAATGAATGTTAATATTGTCCCTGTGCAAATAACTTTATTGTTGGAGCATACGTAATCCTCAAATGTAGCATCGTACTACAGATGGCGCTCACCACGCCATTTGTGGTATTTTAGAAAACGCGCTGTTAAGACAGCAGGTAAAGGTTGGTCTGTGTTCTGTCGGAGCTGCCTGCGCCGCGCTGATGAGATCCAAAAAGATCGAAATCGCGATCCGCGTCTGGCAGTTTCGACAGAATACAGACCACTTCAATTATTTTGTTCGAACTTTATTATAGTTTAGGGCTTAAATCTATTTCCTTGTATTTCATATGTTGATATTTTCCAAATTTTATTCTCTTACTGGTTCCCTACATTAATCTAAAAATTTCCGGGACTTCCAGCCCTCTCACCCCATTATAATGCTACTAGTAACTTCTTTTCGAAAATACTAACACAGTTATAGGGTCTATTTATTTTGTATAGTGTTTGTCAAGTGTTGTATGTTTTAAGTTAAAAGTACAATTTTGAAACCAAAAGGAAATCCTATTTGGAATTATTTTGTTAATATTGCAAAAAACTGTCAAATGCAAAATCTGTAGCAAAATATTCGCAAAAACGGGGCACCATCATATTATTAAAGAGTCACCTGAAATCATTACACTTCTACTTCCGCATCCGCTTCCGCTTCCATTTCCGCCCAGTCTTACACCTTCCATCTCAACCGCCACCCTCTGTATGACCGTTCCATCTTCTAGATAGGCATTTACTATTTTCGCTTGTAACACCTTAAATCCCCATTTCCAATTCACCACCACCACCACTATTACCACTTTTTCTCAGTGGTGATGAAGTTCTTGGATCTCCTCTACATCCTACATCCCTACCATTCCCGCCCGAGTAACAGTCCCATTATCTAAGCAATTTTTAAATAATTACCAAAAAATACCTACATAAGATTAATTTTTGTAAATAAATATGACAATCATTACTGTCATACAAATTTGTATCCCTATTAACAAGGTTTTTTATAATTTTATCTTCAGTAAAATGTTATCAGTAGTTTCGAAATTAGCAGGTAAGAACAGAAGAAATAAAACTTCTCCAATTTCGAAAAATATTTTGTCGAGTTCCTTTCGTGACTAAATCCTAAATGTAAATAGAAGTATAACTTTAAACGAATAGAAATCTCTTCTTTTTTCAAAAGCCATTTTAGTTATTCAGCTTTTGATTTTCACTATAATTATTACAACCTTTAACTTGAAAGTGCTCTCGACCATGTTTTTAACTCTTTCAACAAAAGGTGTCTTGTTCCTGTTTTATTTCCTTCCCTCATTTTCTCAAAGTCTGCAATCTGAGGCTTTACAGCACACTCGTTTGTTTTAATTTTTACCGCGGCCTGGGAAAGTGCTTTTTAACTATTTCCATTAGCTCACATTATTTCTTATTTTGCAATTATGCACTTAACGATAATGTGTATATTTAAGTGAGTTTAATTACAGCCTTTGCATCTACTACATCCAAAGAAGCGGAAGTTCAATGTGCAGAAAACGGAAGATTTTATCGGAAAGAGGAAGTTGGCGATGATGCATTCGAATGCTCCAAATATTTCCTGTGTTTGGACGGGGAGGAATTTGAGTTCCGGTGCTCGCAAGGATTGCTGTTCGACATTCATCGCCAAACGTGTGAACCAGAAAAACAAGTTAATAACTGTAACGTCACAGTTAAAGGTAGGTTTGAAAGAGACAATTTTTAAACATACGAAAACCATAAAATTTTACCAAACCTTTTCTAATCAATATAAAAGCACCCCTGCTGTAACTCTATGCTTTAAAAGTACATTAAACCCAGTCAAAAACAGTTACTTTAAATAAGATTGGTTACTTCAAAACGAAATAAAATACAGTTTATTTACACACTTTGTCAACAATAGAAGAACCTTTCCATAGTAAAGTTAATTACTTAAATAAAACTAACCAGGTCTCAATTAAATTATATGTCATTATGTCATCATCATAAAGTCATCAATCCTAAGACTGGTTGGACACGCTGCTCCATTCTTTCGTATCCTGAGCTAATCTTCGCATTTCCCCAAAACTAGAACATCCGACATCTTTAACTTTTTTTTAATTTGCGAACAGTAATCTAATCTTGGTTTACGTCTACTCCTCTTTATCTCCTGTTTCTGCCTCTAATATGTCTCTGACTAGCCCTTCATGCCTGAGAAGGTGTCCTACCAACCTATCTCGCCTATTTCTTATTGAGAATCCATAGAGTCCACCGTTCTCCTATTATTTCTAATACCTCTTCATTTCTAAATTTCTAACCTTCTCTATCAACGGTATCCTCGTCATTCGCCTGTAACACCATATTATCGAAAAACTGATTCTGGGGATGCGCTTCTTTATATCCTTTTTTATTTTTATATTTTATATAACACGATATAGGATTGAACCAGCCACATAAACGCTGGTTTGTATGGCACAAAATTGGAACTGAAGTTAGGACTCTTTCAAGCTTATTTACATGATACACATTGAAAGACATCATCATCATAAGGTCGTCAGTTCTAAGACTGGTTGAACACGCACCTCCACTCTTTCCTATCCTAAGCTAATCTTCGCATTTCCCTAAAACTAGAACATCCCACATTATTAACTATTTGTAAACAGTAATCTAATCTAAGTCTACCTCTTCTCCTTCTAACTCCTGTTTCTGCCTCTAATATGTCTCTGACTAGACCTTTAAGCCTGAGAAGATGTCCTACCAACTTATCTCGCCTATTTTTTATTGAGAATCCATAGAGTCCTCTGTTCTCCTATTATTTCTAATACCTCTTCATTTCTAAATTTCTAACCTTCTCTATCAACGGTATCCTCGTCATTCGCCTGTAACACCATATTATCGAAAAACTGATTCTGGGGATGCGCTTCTTTATATCCTTTTTTATTTTTATATTTTATATAACACGATATAGGATTGAACCAGCCACATAAACGCTGGTTTGTATGGCACAAAATTGGAACTGAAGTTAGGACTCTTTCAAGCTTATTTACATGATACACATTGAAAGACATCATCATCATAAGGTCGTCAGTTCTAAGACTGGTTGAACACGCACCTCCACTCTTTCCTATCCTAAGCTAATCTTCGCATTTCCCTAAAACTAGAACATCCCACATTATTAACTATTTGTAAACAGTAATCTAATCTAAGTCTACCTCTTCTCCTTCTAACTCCTGTTTCTGCCTCTAATATGTCTCTGACTAGACCTTTAAGCCTGAGAAGATGTCCTACCAACTTATCTCGCCTATTTTTTATTGAGAATCCATAGAGTCCTCTGTTCTCCTATTATTTCTAATACCTCTTCATTTCTAAATTTCTAACCTTCTCTATCAACGGTATCCTCGTCATTCGCCTGTAACACCATATTATCGAAAAACTGATTCTGGGGATGCGCTTCTTTATATCCTTTTTTATTTTTATATTTTATATAACACGATATAGGATTGAACCAGCCACATAAACGCTGGTTTGTATGGCACAAAATTGGAACTGAAGTTAGGACTCTTTCAAGCTTATTTACATGATACACATTGAAAGACATCATCATCATAAGGTCGTCAGTTCTAAGACTGGTTGAACACGCACCTCCACTCTTTCCTATCCTAAGCTAATCTTCGCATTTCCCTAAAACTAGAACATCCCACATTATTAACTATTTGTAAACAGTAATCTAATCTAAGTCTACCTCTTCTCCTTCTAACTCCTGTTTCTGCCTCTAATATGTCTCTGACTAGACCTTTAAGCCTGAGAAGATGTCCTACCAACTTATCTCGCCTATTTTTTATTGAGAATCCATAGAGTCCTCTGTTCTCCTATTATTTCTAATACCTCTTCATTTCTAAATTTCTAACCTTTATCCACGGTATCCTTATCATTCGTCTATAACACCACAATTCGAATGCTTCTAACCTTTTCTTTTCAGCCACGCCCACCGTCCATGTTTCGCATTCGTTCAATGTCACGCTCCAAGCACATCTTTAACAATCCTTTTCAAATTTCTAAATTAACCGTTAGCAGGCATAGAAGTGCGTTTTTTTTTATTGAAGGCGACTCGATCCTACGTTATCCTTTGCTTTATATCTCTACTACTTCTTCCGTCCTGACCCATCTGACATCCAAGATACTGATAATCCGCCACTTCTTCTAATTTTTCGTCTCCTATCTTTATATTCACTCTTTCCGTAATTTTTCTTGATTTACATACCAGTATTTTTATTTTACGGTAATATCGTCTTCTTTAAATTTACTCGTGTTACTATGAGTACTGCTACAGTCATAAACCTGATATGCTGATCAGGAAAGTAAGGATCTATTTCAATCCGTAGCTCGCTTTCGTAACATGTAATCGCTTGCAGCATTTTACTGATTAGAAATTCGAGGCTCTGGCATCGCATAAGAACTTTTACTTCAGAAGTATACTGGGAATAAAATTATTTTACTTGGGAAGAATCTCTGAAAAAATACATACGTATATACACACTCCAAACTTTGAGAAAGGTGAAGAAGTGTGAAGCAAATGCTTGTACAAGTTCTTTATTAATGACACAATAAAAGCATGGTCCTTCCTTTCATTAACGGCGTTCCTTTTTCCTTTTGAAATCCACTGGTAACTTCCATTAACAAGTCTTCCGTTTTATAATTTGCTGTGATTTTATCCAGCACACTTACAAAAGACGCACTTGTTTAAAATTTCAGCAGAATTCCATTTTTCATCGTCAGAGGTGCCACGGAAAGTATTAGAATTATCAGCAACAAAAATAAATTATCGTGCACAAGTACCACGCACCGCTTCAGAACCTTTTGAAAATTGTAAAAACGACGAGATAGAATGCGACAGTGGCGAATGTGTGTTAATTGACTACGTGTGTGATGGATATCCGGACTGTGCTGATGGTGATGATGAAGAGTCGTGTGATCCTGAAAATAATCCTAACCTTGCAACACCATGCGATACAACTATGTGCCGACTACCGGATTGTTATTGTTCAAAAGATGGTGAGTTTTCGTGAATTTGATAATTAAAACAAACTTCATTAATCCTGCACCAACGAAAGTTTAAATTATACTTCAAAAGTATTTTATTATTTACATTTACTCTACCCCTTTCGATTTTATACGGTTGATGAGCCATATTTTTAAAATATTCCTTTGTAAAAGTAGAAGTTCACTGTGGCCACGTACTTTACACACTTCTATTACGGTCATTATCAACGCAAGACTGATTCTAACATATTAAAATTTGACAATTTATACACTTTGAATTATCAAAATGGGTGTTGTTAATAATTATTTATACCGAATCTAAAAATTTAAAAGATGATGGGGGGTGAAGGTGTTATAGAAAAAAAAATGTAGACATAGGAAGGGTTAGAAGAAAAACCTATATATGCAAAAACCACTTTAACTAATATTGTAATTTGGTTTAATGTCGTGAGTGAATTAATTTACATAACCTCAAATTAATGAGGAAAAATTGTTACTGCTGTCACTCTCTTGCTGATAACACAGGCCAACAAAAAAATGTTTGTAAAAACTTTTTAAACTAATTTACCTAAATCTTATGTATTGTTTAGTGCTGAAATCGTGTTCGATATCAGTTTTTTTTTATCACCCACAATTTTCTCACAATATGACATTGTGTATTGTATAATTGTATATTTCAAAATCATCGGGAATTTTGTGTTTTTTCAAAAACTACACAGGCCAATAAAAAAATGTTTGTAAAAACTTTTTAAATTAATTTACCTAAATCTTATGTATTTTTTAGTGCTGAAATCGTATTCGATATCAGTTTTTTTTTATCACCCACAATTTTCTCACAATATGACATTGTGTATTGTATAATTGTATATTTCAAAAAATGGGGAAAAATTTGATAATTAAAAATTAAAAAATTTAGTTCTTAATAAAGTTAAAATTTTCTCTTACAAATAATAGATTACTAAATATTAGATACATGTTTTTTTGTGTTT
>NW_020439025.1:573043-575771 GCF_000699045.2 Agrilus planipennis
TAGAGGTAGACCTAGATTAGATTACTGTTCGCAAATAGTTAAGGATGTGGGCTGTTCTAGTTTTAGGGAAATGCGAAGTTTAGCTCAGGATAGGAAAGAGTGGAGGTACGTGTCCAACCAGTCTAAGGACTGATGACCTTATGATGATGATGATGATGATACATTTTGGTTAAAAAAATTTACTTTTATCTAATATTGAAATGTGAGAAAATGGAGGATGATACGACTTTTTGGTTATTTTTTTCGGAATCAGCACACCAAATTACATAGAAATAAGTTAAAATTATTAAAAAAGTTTTTTCGTCGTTGGCCTGTGTAATCGAACCCAAACCCCTGGTTTTACCCACCAGTTCTCTAGCACTAAGCTACAAGGAGATGACAGCAGCAGACATTAGTTCGACGATTCTGTGGCCTACACCCTTAGCCTCGTTGCACATTACACGTTTTCGCCCGCACGATCAAAAGTCGTACGACTTTATATCGTGGTGCAGTTGCTTTCCCACTGTACGATTTTAAACGTAGGAATCACACGATTTGTAACCATACAAAAACATTATTCAGATACATACGCTCGTTGTCACCATTTCTGAGGAAAGTATTGTACAGTGACTATGAATCGGGGGCAAATTATAGCTTGGTTATTGTATCTAAAAAGACAAAGGCGTGAGCGCCTTCATTGGGTGCATCCTATTAATCCGAAATGTGAGGAAATGGGGCTATTCTACACCTCGTTTGAAGACCTGAGAAATGATGAACGGAAGTTTTTCAACTACTTTCGTATGTCAGCTGACTCCTTTGACGAACTGCACGGCAAACTGCAGAATGTCCTTCAACGGCAAAACACACAATTTAGAAATTGTATACAACTTATTGAAATGCTAGCTATAACTTTAAGGTAATAAGTGTCTTTAACACCGATTGCTTTTACTTCCCTTGCAGAGGGAGGTATTGTAATCTTAAAAAGTGTTTTGTGCAGTCGTAAGATAAAAAATTATCCGGAGACCGCTCGGAAGCTGCGTTAATGAACTACCGTTCTACTAGAATGTTTTAAATAAAACTAGTAGCGAAATTGGGTTGATGTGTTTAATTAGAAGGTTTCTTACATACTAACTAACAATATTAAATTTACTTAAAAACTAGAGAACGACTAACAAAGGGGGTGGAGTTTAAATGAAACATATCATGGTGGTGGATAAATGAAGGAATTTCCTGAATGTCGTCATAGACGAGAGGGTGTTCAACCAGATACAGAAAAGTTCTGAAAACAGGTATGAATGAGCTAACAAAGCCAGGTACTAGTGATAGAAAAACCTCATTTATGCTACCAGGAATTATTGAATTCATAACGTACATTTTGTCTGTATGACAATGAAATTATTCTAAAATATTATAAAACCAAATAATAAAGCAAAGGAATTTATGACTTAAAATGTTTGAACAAATGTTTGAAGTTGAACTGACCAAAGAAATGTAAATAAAGTAAATAATAACACTAAATCTAACTAAACGGAAAAGTTTTCGATTTAAAATGATTGTAAAAAATATAGATAATTATTAGCACTTAACATCCCGCCGCCCTTGAACCGATAGCGTTCAAAAGAACTCACACGCGCATATACCCAACACACACGCAGTTCTTCACTTTGGTCANTTCTTAATAAAGTTAAAATTTTCTCTTACAAACAATAGATTACTAAATATTAGATATATGTTTTTTTGTATTTTCTCTCTCTTCTCTCTGTAAAGTTTCTTGTATAGCTTTTTCTCCGATGCGAAGCATTCTGTTGCTCTCTGTTTACATTCCACCTTCCTTGCTATCGTTTCTCCATTTCTTTGATGCCCTGATGAAACTGTTCCCCTTGCTCTTCACTGACATCACCTAAGTTTGTAGGAAAGAAGTCAAGATGGTTGTGCAAAAAAGTGGACTTTAAGGCTCATCAGACAACCAAGATTTTTAAAATTGTTTATCATGTTAGACATGATAAGTTCATAGTTAGGATCTTTTACATTGCCCGAAAACTTCGTCACAACTTCTCTAAATGATATCCAAGCCTCTTTTTCCTCTGTACTCGTCGTTGCTTCGAAGTTGGTATCGAGAATCAATTTACGAACGAAAATCCCTTCTTTCAGTTTAGTTTCTGATAAATGAAGAAATTTTGTACATAAATATTTAAAACAATCACCAACTTAAGGCAAAGCTTTTACAAATTGTTTCTTTAAACCCAACTTAATGTGTAGTGATGGTAAAAGAATCTTTTTGGGGTCAACCAAAGTTGTATGCAAAATATTCTTCTGGCCGGATGTCAGAGTTTTTCTTAAAGGCCAAGAAAAGAAAAAAATGCGCAATTTATCAGAACTACCAACCTAATTACATTTTTTATTACTGAAAGCTTTATAACACTAGAAAATATTGCCAACATAAAAATATTTGTTATACAACAGGCAGTTATCGAGCTGGGGATGCAACGTAGAGAAGTAAATATTAGGAAGGGAGTCAGGCAGGGATGCACACTGTCACCGCTACTTTTTAATCTATACATCGAAGACGCCATCAACATCATTAAAGACAGTACAACTGTAGGGATAGATTAGTATGCTTAGATTTGCAGATGATATAGCAGTATTAGCATCTAGCAAGGAGGACCTAGAGATAGCTTTAAATAAAATGGAAGCGGTACTGACAGATCAGTACTGTATGAAAATAAATAAAAGTAAAACTAAAATACTG
>NW_020439025.1:577912-584114 GCF_000699045.2 Agrilus planipennis
ATTCGGGAGGACGCCGGTTCGATTCCGGGTCCGTCTGCCTTGGTCCAAGTTTTTCTGTGGTTTCCTTGGATCACTTAGGCAAATGGGCAGTAATATTCATTCCACAGATAATCTTTCATTCTCTTCTGTCTTCATTTCGTCCGTCTCATCTTTCTCACCCGAACCACCACCCACGCATTCCCACGATTCCTGAAAGCAGGCTGAAGAGGGCCTTCCGTTCCACTACCTTCCGGCGTAGTCCGGAGGGACTGCCCGCCCACCAGCATTACTGGCTGGTGGGAATGAAACACCCAAAAGTTTTTTTTTTTTTTATCATCATCGTCATAGTGTCCTCTACTTCTTTCCTCTTTTATATATTTTTGAACAAATGGTAATCCAACCGGGTTATATCAAAGCTAATTCCTGTGAGTAATAACATAGGTGGGGACATTTGGAAGCCTTATGTCTAAAACTTGCGTCATGTTACCTTTACCATTTGCGTATTTTTAAGCAAAAAAAAATTGTCCCAAAATAATCTTTGGCTAGAAATTTCATGTTTCAAATTATTTTGTTTCGATAGTTTCACATCATCTTGATTTGCCACTTAACTACAAACGCTGATACCAAAATCATAATGCTAATGATATCATCTAGATTAATTGAAACAGCAAACATCACCTTCTTTGGATAATTTAAATTCCATCAGCTATATTTTTATACGCGCGCCTAACATACTTGCGTTTTTAATATTCGTATGCTAGACCTGTGAATGTTGGCTTATAAATGATTTGTAAAGCACTAAAATGCTTATAAAAATATGTAGTTAAAAAACTAATTAAACTAATTATTAAAAAATGTTGTTATGTTAACCGTGAAAAACTTTATTACTAAAAATTATTAAAACGACAATTGAAAATAAATATAATACTTATTTGTAACAAAAGAGACTTTGTTTACTCTACCTCTATTTTCTAATTAGTTTGAATTAAATTAAACAATAAGAGAGAACAAGAGATATATGAGAAGCAGAAACAGGAGTAGAGGTGGACCTATATTAGATTATTGTTCATAAATAGTTATGATAAGAAAGACTGGAGGTGTGTGTTGTAAAGACTACCAGAAATCATTATCGTTTGAACAAGCAAACATTCTGGTTCTTCTTTTAGTCAGTAAGATTTATTATTAGCCTAATAAAGATTATTCTATTACGATTTACGAAAAGTGAATACTTTTATTTACTGGTCGTTCTATATAAATTGCTTTACTAAATAATTAAATTTGTATAAACAGTGAATTAGACTGAACGGGTAGTGTCACCAAGTTTTTACATTATTTAATATTAGTTTAAAGTCGTGTGTTAAAACGATTCATACGAAAAACCAAGAAAAATCGAGGTACGTCCGAAACAAAATTAAATCCTACATTTCGAGACGTAACAGTACGTATCATCGATGTTGCTGCTAGAAAAAAAAAATACCTCCTCGATTCGATTCCCGGTAAGGAAGTAACAGCAATAACAATTCTTCCTCATCAATTTGAGGTTATCTGTAGTGGATGAAATTAATATAAAAAAAATATTTATTTATAATGAGCTTTATTAAAACAATGTTTTATATATACAAAGTACAAAGGTGCGGTTTTTATTGTTCTTCTTGTCCTGCTATTTTCTTCTTCCTCAAGATTTCTCTCATCCTTTTCATGTTGTTCACTCCTTCCAGTTGAGTTTTCCAGCTTTTTGCAGAACTTCCCGTTTCCCCACATCGCTCAAAAGTATGTTCAAGCGTCTCTGGCTCCTTTTTACATAATCTGCATAATTTCTTTTCTTCCTCTTCCCAATACCTTGACGCTCTATTTTCACTTCCCAATCTAAATCTTGCAGTTAATTGTAGTTCGTTTTTCCCATTACTCCTTTATCTTTCAAAATATTGAGGTTTTTCTTCTTCTTCTTGAGCGAACTTTAGGTTTCTCATTTTCTCTCTCCTTCTTGTCTTTAGTTAAGTTTTCTAGTTCCTTCCATACAATTCTCTCATTTTTCAACTTCCCTATATAATTTTTGATTGACCATCCTCTCTCCATTAAAAAATTCTTTTTTTATTTTTTCCATCTATCCCTTGTGGTTTTCTTCTCTTCCTTTTGCAAGACCGAAATATTGTCCTTAACTTTTACACATTGTTTTAGAATTGTGTTATCTTCGGAATTTAATACTTTTTCTTCGTACTTTAAGGTCCTTTTTAAATATTTTATGGTCAGTATTTCATATTTAGTTTCTTCCTGAAGAAGGTATCTCGGAGTACTATTATCTAGCTTTAGTGTCCATTTAATATATCTGTCCTGAATAGTTTCGATTTCTTTTCTCTCTTCCCAACCCCAGATTTCTGGTCCATACTTTCTACTAGTGTCTCAAAAAGAAACATTCTCTTTTTCCAACAATCTCTTAAGTTTCTTTCTCCTATTCCCCATACTTTTCCCATTACACCCAATGCCTTCTTTTTCAGATTTTTAATGTGCTTTTCTACTCCATTATTCCTCTGCAATATGAAGCCTAGCTAATTAAATTCTGTAAAAATTAATTCACTGATTCATTGAATCAGCACTACAAAAATTCAAAGTATCTCATTAATGTCGTGAATATTTAGGGGTAGATAACAGACAATGCTAACAACATTATATCTGCGGGAAGTATACTGTAGTAACTACAAGTTTGTCTGTACCTATTTGTTATTAATAAGTGGTTAACTTTGCTGTTCCTTTGTTTATTAGGAACATCAATTCCAGGCCATATGAATTCAGATAATATTCCTCAAATGATAACGCTGACATTCGATGATGCAATTACATTCGATAACATTGAAATAATCTCTAAAATCTTCAAATCTCACAGAAGGAATCCAAATGCTTGTCCAATCAAAGCTACGTTCTTTGTTAGTCATTACAACAATAATTACTTTTTGACACAGAAAGTGTGGAACAACGGTCATGAGATGGCGATACATTCTATTACGTAAGTACGTACCTAATGTTATATTTACAGTTTTAGTTTTAAGGATGTTTGGGAGGTACAATCGGAGACAAGAGTACATAAAATTAGAAATTAGTGATTAATTAGGTTTTGAAGCATATCATGAGGTAAATAAATACTATCTATACTAAAAAACAGTATACGGTTTGAGAGAAAATTTTGAATTTGGCCAAAAACTAAATAATATAAGAAATAATGAATAATATGGAAAATTTTTAACTGACTTTTGGCAGTGAATATGCCTTGATTTCAACTTCGAAACAAAAAAATATTTAGTTTCAATCTTTATTAATAATGAGCGTAAAACTTTTTAATATGTTTAAATAATAATTAAAACTTTAAAATTGCATTTATTTCAGACAATTATAAATATTATCATTATATTATCAAGTAAAAACGAGATTTTCAGCTAATTTTTCATTTTTTCCTCGATAACCATTTAGTGAATTTGAATAACCTTACGCTAAAGTGATTCTCCAGAGTTCAAGTTACTTATTATAAAAGTTTGAAATTTCTGGTAGCTTTTTTTCTGTTAATAAAAATAAATTTAATCTGTTCGGTTAACGAATCTCCATAAAATGACGTGTAAAATTACAATTTTTTAAAATTTCAATAACTTTTTAACGGTTTAGTGAATCGATTTGTAATTTCTACAGGAGGTTTAGAATTGAATGAGGAACGTTCTTCCAAATTTTTATTTGTCTCGTAGCATTTTGACATACCTCTCAAACATTCTTAAATCTTAATCTAGGTAAAATTAATTAAAAACTCTTTCTTAAATACAAGCTTTGCATCACGCAGCTTGGTGGATAGTTGTTTAATTAATTATTTACTTTACTGTTAATGAGATGTAAGGGAATTGAAGCTTTCAAAGGAATTTAAAAGAAAATTGTGAAGCAATTACTTACTTCAAACCTAACGCAAAACCCCGATAAGCTTCGAAAAGAACGACAAATGCTTATTAGGCATTTAATTAAACTTTATAATGGTAAATGCAAAATTTTAAAAGTTGTAATACGGGATACCCCGTCTAAGTTATAAATTAGCTTTCAGAGGTAAATCTCAAGAAATTTTTAATTGGAAATTTACAGGCAATTTATTTTATATTTTGCCACAAAATCAACAAGAACTTTAAAATTTTGTGAACCAATTTTATGTAGTTGCGAAGTTTGTATGGCTTGTTTAAGTTTTTGCTAATGATAATAACTTAATTACGAACACAGAAGTCCAGTAACTTCCTTCATCATAAAGAAATATGTTCCCCTTTTAAACATTATGTGATGGTAACTCTACACATGGCAAATGTACATGTCCCGAGTCGAAAAATTGGGACTCATTTTATCCTCAAATGAACTATTTAGACTCATTTTTTCCTCATTTAGACGTTTTTAATCTCAGATACCTCAATAAGTTTTCATAAGACTCATCACATTGGATTCTAAAAAGTCTCATTTTATTCTCAATGTCTGCAATCCTATGGCAATAGTCCTCAATTTAACCTCAACAAGAAAAGAATGAGACTTTTTGAAGACAAAATGAGGTTTCCTAAATAATCTTTACTCCTCAAAAGTCTCATTTTGTCCTGATACGGGAAAACCGCGGATAAAATGAGACTTTTGAGTCTTGTAGTTTGAAATATCCCTAAAAATTCTATTGAGATCAAATGAGGACAAAATGAGTCCCAATTTTTTGACTCGGGTGTACATCCATATACAATAGTTGTTGCTTGATGTGACGATGTTATTAATTTACATTCGTCGGTGGACTGCTGCACCATAAAAGACAAATTTCGAAGAATTAGTGTACCCCTAGTAAAAAAAAAACACAAAATAAAAATAACTGATGAATATGCCGGTCGGTCGGTCAGTCGGTCGATATAAGTGTGTGGAATTGTACTCCGATGTTTTAGATAATTTAAGTGGAAACAGCTAGTCGATTTTTAGTGTTGTTTTGCTGCGATTAGATATGTAGGATCTTCATGGGATAGGATTAGTGTTATTGATGCAGAACTGTGTTTGGAATATATTTCAGTTATTTTCTGTTGCTGGTAGTCACGTGTTCGTAATTGGAGTGTTCCTTCAGAGAGATAATTTTTTGTTTATTAGACCTTCCTACGATTTATTATTAATATATTAGTGACAAAAGATAGGGTTGGTCGCAAACGACCCTGTTGGGAACGAACCGCCCAACAATGTGTCCAAAAATTTTTAGACTTGATTCGTCGCAGGTTGCGATTTTTTAACACTACCAAACTATCGTAGAAAATGAACGTTGACTAAAAGGTTTTTAATTAAAATAAAGCAAATAGTAATCACAATTTTGTTGATTATCGCAACTAAAATATCACGTTTGACCATATTACAGGCGACAGAAATTGACAACCGCCGAAATTTGGGTCAAGTTGGAACTAATAACAGCCTGAGAGCTAAATAAAATGTTGTAATTAGTTCTTTTCTTCTTTACATAAAATACCATTTTAATTAAAATTTTTATATGCTTACCAAAAGCTTACGATCGGCATTTACAACTACGAATACGCATATCTGTTTTAGAAGCACCTTCACCACAAAATCAAGCTGTCACATAAAATATACGTAAAAAATTACTTTCTTGTTGAATTAAGCGGATTTTTTCGTTTGTTAGGTACGAAACAATGCCTTAAGAATCCGTTTCACATGAATTACATTGTGTTGGGATTCGTTTCCAGCCGGTCGTTTACGACCCACATCATAATTTCAAACGTGTAAGCAACAGAATTTTTGAACATCTTTTGGGGAGTACTTTGACATATACCAACAAGTTTAAAAGACAAAAACAAAAAAATTCAAAAAAAAATTCCTGGGAGGGAATGGGTTAATGGGGACAAAATGTTGTTGCTGACACACCTTTGGTATTATGCACGAACGCTCTTAACCCCTAAGCTACGGGAGATAATGGCAGAAACAACGACGATAGGTATTTATTAGGTCACAGATTCTTAAAATATTTCATGATATTAAAAATAACTATCGGGTTGTTCGGAAAGTCATTTCGTTTTTTCCCGAGAGAGGATTTAATTGTATTCCTTTGCACCCAACTTCACATTTAAGCCGTATAATTTTTATATGCTTTGAGAGCTCATATAGCAAGGCTTGTGTGTGAAAAATTCCAATTAATTCTACGCAGTAGCTTTTGGTTGGTGCCCTTTTAAATATGGAGAGCGAT
>NW_020439025.1:585475-586880 GCF_000699045.2 Agrilus planipennis
CAGCACATTTGAGCAATGCAATTGTAGTGGATAAAATGGTCAATTTTTCCGTGCAGTACTGTACGGATTATACGCTCCTCACCGGTTAAGAGTTTGGCCGAGAGTTGTCTCCTTCCTTTTCTGGCCTAGTGCTGTTCTTTTCTACTTTGCGCCGGTCAAACTGAAGGTCACATCGCTACAGAAACTAAACGAAGTATAGTTTAAGTGTATGTTTGTTTATTAAAAAGCTAAAAATCACGTAAATTATTTATTGCTCGTTCTATCGTTCCACGAAGACCACAGATAGAAATTATTCGGCCGTTATATCCAAAAATATCGACTTCGCTAAATTAATTTTTATCGAAGATGGTTAAGTGCTCCTTAGAAAAATCTCGGCAAGCAACACACCCGTATCAGTTAACAACAATTATAGATAACTAAAATACTAGAAACATTCTACGAGCATCTAAACACAATAAATGAGCACATCCCGTAGGAAAAATTTCCATACTGATAATAATTAACGGTAATAAATGGAGAATTGTCAATGGGATGAATGGAATTTCTACTANCTAATTTCTTATCCTTATTAGAAAATGCCGAATCAAACTGTTACTGTCAGGGTAGTTGAACATTACCAACCCCGAAAAAACCGAATTGTAATGAGGTTTATTGAACAGGCAATAAAGCAATTTTCTTGTGTTCCTGCAAAACAATAGCGTAGAAATAGAAAGGAATTTGGAAGAACTTGGTTACTGAAATTGCTAATAATAATATACACAAACTGATTTCTGAATACAAATAAATAATTAAATATACAACTGTTGGTGCGCAATTCATGACACGTCTGAACAAAGAAAACATTTTTCCTATTCGCAGTTTTAAATTTAGAATAACGTACCTGCAACAAAGGAACTTTATCGTTGGTCACCAGATGGGTCGATGGTCTTCCCATTCACAAACAAGTCACATAGTCACCAACCACAGCCTAACGTCAAAAACACCTCACCAACGTACGTCCACCCCCTTTAGTTTGTTGTTATATTTAAGCATTTTTTCTGTCTAATAGCATCATCAGACCAATCAGTTCTTCAGTTCATCAGTAATCGTTAATTAGTAGTATTCATTCGTTATAGTCATTTATCATTTAAGTATTTTTCAGTGTTATACTTCATTTACTTTCTCTGGCGATGTGCCCCTTCCAATGTCTTGGATGCGCTCTGACAAAATCGTAGGTAGGGAGAAAAAAGCTCATTATACTCTCGACTATTTTTCATTAAACATACTTTTTCATACAGTACCTGCCAAAAGTTTTATTCAATCATGAATAGTAGTGCGAGTCGAAAACAAGCGTTAAAGCCTTTAATATGTCTTCAAATATAAATAAACATCTCGTTGATATTTTCAGTAGTAATTGGTACCAATA
>NW_020439025.1:587815-620292 GCF_000699045.2 Agrilus planipennis
ATTTTTGATATAGCAAAATAGATTCTTTCCATTTAATGGTTTTAAATAGAATTTATAAATTTTGCATTGGTTCCCATTGAAAATCAATGGAAATTTTTCCTATGTAAATATTAATGGAATTATTGTAAATGGAAACAATTATTTTGCCATTTATGCCAAATGGTTTTGAATGGAACTTACAAATTTTCCATTGATTCCCATTGAAGTTCAATGTAAAATTTTCCTACGGGATAGAAAGCGTTGGATGTTAAGTGGATATCCCCAAAATAGTTGTTTCAATACATTCTTTGTCTCGCACAAAAGTAGACAAAAATTTTTACGGATAAGAAGTCAAGGCACGTTTTTAATGTCAGGGTATATGCATGATGCATTTGTGCAGAGAACGAATGTACAATATTTTACATTTGTATTATGTAAGAATAGCGTCACGAACGATTTCCGTAACATCCAATGGTCTCATATACACTTTACGAATGTTCCTATCCCTTGAGAATTCCATTTTATTGCTGCATCGTGTTCTGTATCGTCTTCAAGTCATCATATGTACAAAATCAAACAAGAACACTACAGATATAATTAATCAATGATGTCATTTGAAATAGAAGATGTAAAGTACGAAAAGATCGTTAGAAATACAAAATCCAAAAAATACGTATTTTCTAAATGGTTTTGAAAATAAGATGCTCCTTTTTATTGTTGTTTATTAATACATTATACCGTCGCATAAAGTGAAGTCAAATGGCAAGTATCCGCCATTGTTGGTGTCAAACGTTCGAAATGTCAGCAGCTTTGTTTATTCTGTACTTCTCAGCGATTAATCAGTGAAAAACAATGATGTTGGTGAAGAAAATACCACAAATGGCACGGTAAACGCCATCTGTAGTACGATGCTACATTACAGACCAATTTTTACCTGCTGTCTTAACAGCGCGTTTTAGAAAATACCACAAATGGCACGGTAAACGCCATCTGTAGTACGATGCTACATTATAGGATTACGTAGGCTTCAACAAGGTCCATTTAAATATATGGATATCTACTTGCTGAAACGAATCCCGGCGTAGCTAACCTCAACGTGATAGACACGTTACCATAATCGAATAAAATAATTCGAAGTGGTCTGTATTCTGTAGAAACTGCCAGATGCGGATCGCGATTTCGATCATTTTGGATTTCATCAGCGCGTCGCAGACTCCGACAGAACACAGATCAACTTTTACCTGCTGCCTTAACAGCGCGTTTTAGAAAATACCACAAATGGCGCGGTAAACGCCATCTGTAGTACGATGCTACATTTTAAGATTGCGTATACTTCAATAAGGTCCATTTAAATATATGGCGTTTACCGCGCTTTTTGTGGCCTTTTTCTAAAACGCGCTGTTAAGGCAGCAGGTAAAAGTTGATCTGTGTTTCGTCGGAGCTGTCTGCGACGCGCTGATGAGATCCAAACAGATCGAAATCGCGATCCGCGTCTGGCGGTTTCGACAGAATACAGACCACTTCGAATTATTTTATTATAAATGGTAATTTGGTATTTGTGATAATGGTTATTTGTTCTGCTTAGTGATGAACAAAATTGGTCTAGGTCTTGGTTTTGGTCTTCCATTTTGGCAAGTAATTATTGTTTGTTATTTAATCCAAAAATTAATTCACTAATATATTAAATTAACGCTACAAAAATTCAGAATATCTCGTCCAAATATTCAGTAGGTAGTAGGTTCGAAAAGTATCGAGAATTTTGTGTTTCTTCAAAAATAATTTTTTATTTATTCATGAATGTCTATTTTGTCCCCTTCAAAGTTGTCCCCATCAGATATATACCTGTGCCAACGTTTCTCCCAATCCTCGAAGCACTTCAAAAAATTATGTTTTGTGATCTTGTTAAACTCCTCTTTCGATGGCGCCTTTATCTCGTCAATCGTAGTGTAGCGTTGTCCTTTCATGGGCCTCTTCAGTTTCCGGAACAGAAAAAGTAACAAGGAGCCAGATCTGGCGAATACGATGGCTGGGGTGTTTTGGCCAAAAATTCGCGCACAAACAACGATGTGTGAGTATCGGTGTTATCTTCGTGCAAAAGCCAACTTTTGTTCTTCTACGATCCGGACGTTTCTGGCGGATTGCTTCACGCAAATAGCGCATAACTTTCAGGTAACATTCCTTATTGACCGTTATACCCTGTGGAAAAAACTGATAAACCAAAAACCTTCACATTCCACCTAAATTGGCGCACTTTTTTCGGACTTGGCTCGTGAGGTAGCTTCTATTGGGATGATTAAGGTTAATATTTCCACGTCATAAGCATTAACCCATGACTCATTATCTCTGGAATATTTGGGTCGTCGCCGACAGAGTCCAACAGCTCCTTAGCAATGTAATTGCAATGGTGTTTTTGGTCGAAATTGAGCAATTTTGGTACGAATTTTGCGGAAACCGGTCTCATGCCCAAATCATTGGTAAAAATCGAATGACAGGAGCCAATTAATATGTTTAGGTCTTTGGCAACTTCTGTAACGGTGATTCGGAAGTTTTACCGCTAATACTATTTTCTTCACTTCATCAACGTTTTCGTCTGTTGTTGACGTACTCGGGAGTCAGGCACGCTCTTCGTCGTTCACATCTTTTCGGCCATCTGGGAACAATTTCTACTACCGATAAATGTTGCTTCGGTCCGAGGTAGCTTCACCATATGTCACAATCAACTTTCGGAATACGTCAGCGCACTTAAGTTTGTTTTTCAAAATTTGATATCGACACTTAAGGGACTGAACATTTTTCGGCGTTATGGAGAGTGGTCGTTAAATGGAGAGAAATAAGAGATATTATTTTACTGTTCTATAATAATGTGCATTTACCAATATAGTACCTACACATTTTTCACACGAACATTATTATTCATACATTGCGTATAGCCTGTTATCTTCGTCTGATGTTTTTTGCTGCTCCAATATTTTAACTGTATTTGGTTACGTATCTTACTCATATCTTGAGATACTGCTGAATCAATTTGATTATATAAAAAGTATTTTTTTAATAGTTTCGCTGCATCAAGTGCTTGTTTGATGCTTGGTGGAGGGACAGGATCGTCTTCTTCAATAACGTACACAGCTGCAATTCTTATCTATTTCGGCAACTTGGAAAGTACTGCTCAATGATTTACAATTCCGCATTGTTGTCGTTAAATAGAGTGAGCGTGACGCTATATAGAGTGTAATATTGTATAGAAAACAATGTAAACCAACCAAAGTCAAGCAATTTCGACATTTTAAGGAGTTTGTCTTTAAATCGAGTGACGTTATAAAGAGTTTACACTGTATTTAAAAATATTTCAGTAAAAGGGATAATTTGGATGAGCTCGATTTCAACTTTACGATTTTATGAACCTTTCGGATTTTAGATTAGAAAATCAAAAGAAATAGCGAGGCATGTCGTGCATTGAATAGTTTGCCAAACGGTTCAATTGATTAACTAATTTGTTAGTCAAATTCCTAACTAGATATTTGACAGACTAATAATTTTGTCTAAACATCGAGATCCACTGGAATTACCACAGGTGGCCCCTGTAAACATGGCACCGCAGAGCAACTGTTACCAACCATCTCTTGGACCTATTTATCAAAGCCTACAATTAGCAAACTTGTCACTAACAAGGCGCTAACGGAATTTCGCTCGTGCTACCTACTGCGTTCAACATTGTAGACCCGCAAATTATTTAACCTTCCCACCCTACGCAACAATACATTAAGAGAAAAGATTAAAAGCCCAAACGGATTCTTATAATTCTGACAAACAAAAACAATCATTAAATGATGGGGATGTCGTATTGTTCATGGATTTTTCGTAAATCAATTGCTGAAACATTTTAAAATATCAAAATAAAACAACATTTGGTAAAGTTTCACAAATTTTATTTAATCATCAATAGTCAAGACTGTGCAGACTCCAGAGTCTTGATGATGATAACTATCGAAACAGCCGTCGACGCCTATTAAATAAAACTAGGTGTTTCATATTTATTTTAACTAAATAAAAACATTTTTCCATTTTCCATAATGTACAATGAAGGGGGAGGGCATATTTTGGTCTTTGGGGTAGTAATAATTTTCAAATATGCCGTTCAGTTATGAACCATGCCAACTGGAAAGTTAAGGGTGCGTACCGCTCGAACCGTCATGTTGATTAATAGATACAAAAAAAAAATTTTTTTTTTAAATAACTATAATGGTTGATTCAACGACGAAAATGTTCAATACATAACGAGTTATGCAGTAGATTTGGACATTTGGAGTCAGTAGTGGTAAAGAGCTCCAAATTGGAAGTGCGGTTTAAGATGAATAATGACTAGTGAAATAAGGTGGTTGATTTGATGTTTGAAGTGGAGTTGGAGTTTTAATCAAAAGGGCTTGTTTAGTGAAATAGTTATAAAGGATTTCTGTGATTTTTGGAGACATATTGTCCTTCGAAAGATTGACCGATGATTTATAAAGTAAAATTTAAAGAGAATAGTATAAAAAGTGGGTTGCTCGAAAGACAGAAACAAACATTGGTACACTGATGGAAGAAAATAGCAAAAGTGAAAACAACTACGTTAAAAATTTGGTTGAACAGCGAATAACAGGAGGTGGAAAATAAAAATAAAAAGCGTACAGACAAGAAAATAAGAAATTAAAAACGAAACATATAGAAAAACCTGAGAGTGAGGAAATGGATATAGTAAGGAAATTACTAGAAAAAGTAAAGGAAGAGAACCAACAAAAATGGAAAGAAAATGAGGAAAACAGAAAAAAGCGAGTCAGAAGAAAAAGAATATGGGAAAACTTGGAACAAAAGCTAGATAAAATGCAGGAAGAAAATAAATGAGTAAAGCAAAAGATGAAAAGACTAGAGAAGGGAAAATTACAGAAACTAGAAAACCGATTGAACGAATATAATGAAGAAAGCTATAAGGAATGATTTAAGGGGAAAGAAACTATTTCATATAGGAAGTGAAGAAAATGGTACTAGAGGAGCTGGAGGTAGAAGAGAATGTAGGAAGACAAGCAAAAGAACAAAAAATGAATAAGGAGACTCGAAAGTAGAAGGGAAGAAAAAACAAAATCTGCTATTTTTTGGAATTGAGTTAGAAGAGGATCAAGAAAAGAGGGATTTATAAAGGAGAATATGGGACTAAAGGTAGAAGTAAAGTATAACGAGTTATGGCATGGTTTTTTGTAAAGGTTCAAATTTCAACAACAGCATCATCATCTTCATCATCATAACACTGGTTGGACACGCACCTTCACTTTTTCCTATTATGGGCTAACCTTCGCATTCCACTAATACTAGAACATCTTACATCCTTACAATTATTACAACTCCCGCTTTTGTAGTGTAAAACTTCCTATTAACTAATTTATGGAATAAATTAGATACGTATATAAGTTTTAAGGAAAATTTCCAAAACTGCTTGAACTTTAAGATATCATATACTATATGTTTTTCAATGGGTATTAAAGATAATTAAACAACTAAGTGCAGTAATCGTTGCAATCGCTGTAGTTTGTGCTTTATATTGTCATACTTGGTTAACTTCCTAAACTAGAAACAAGATCTCAATAAGATTATGAATCTTTAGCAGTGTAATGGCAAAACTTTAATCGGTTTTTAACCCCATCTGTATGTTTGCCACCCAAATGCGCAAATTTATTTCATGAAAAAATAATAATTTTATGTTTCGCTGCAGGGTTGAAGTGGGAGTATCATATACATAGAAACAATCCTTTCGTTCTAATATTTATCCGAAAAAAAAATCATTACCAAAGTATTTTGTTAGAGTCCGGTCGGTCAGGTGGCCTTCAGTATCCATAATCCTGAGTAATTTCAATTATTAACGTATTATTATTTTGATTATTCTTCTCCTATTTTGTAATCAGTTTTTAAAAGAATTGAATAATTCGAAGTGGTCTGTATTCTGTCGAAACTGTCAGACGCGGATCGCGATTTCGATCTTTTTGGATCTCATCAGCGCGTCGCAGGCAGCTCCGACAGAACACAGACCAACTTTTACCTGCTGTATTAACAGTGCGTTTCAGAAAATACTACAAACGGCACAGTGAACGCAATCTGTAGCACTGTTAAGACAGCAGGTAAAAGTTGGTCTATGTTCTGTCGGAGCTGCCTGCGACGCGCTGATGAGATCCAAAAAGATCGAAATCGCGATCCGCGTCTGGCAGTTTCGACAGAATACAGACCACTTCGAATTATTTTATTCGATTAAGCTAACGTGCCTATCACGTTGAAGTTGGCTACGCCGGGATTCGTTTTCAGCAAGTAGATATCCACACAAGTGACCTTGTTGGAGCATACGTAATCCTAAAATATAGCATCGTGCTACAGATGGCGTTCACTGTGCCGTTTGTAGTATTTTCTAATCAGTTTTTGTTTAATCAACGCAATATTGGGGTTAAAAGTACTTTATTTAAAAAACCACAGTCGATGTTTCGCCCAGGTTGTAGGTCTTCCTCAAAGCTACAATTTTAATAAGAATAGGCCACATTGATCTTTCTTCCAGAGTTAGCTAGTTTTGTTTAGTTGAAAATATAGTGCTGATGGATTTTGGTTAAATGAGACATGCATTGGTCAATATTTTCGTTAATTACTGTACCATTCCTTAATAATTTCAATTATTAACTTATTATTATCGATCAATATTTTTAATTATTAGCAAATTATTGGTTATAATTAAATAGAGCAACAAATTTAAATTAAAATTAATTAATTTTTTTTAGTCATCGTAGTGCTAAAGAATGGTGGTTATACAATGCCACCGTTGAAGACTGGTTTGATGAAATGGTTGGACAAGCCAACATCATGCACAAATATTCAAAAATTCATATGGCCGACATCAGGGGATTGCGAGCGCCTTTTCTTAATCTCGGATGGAACCGGCAGTTTCTCATGATGAAAGAATTCGGATTTATTTATGACAGTTCTGTAATCGCACCTTCATCAAGCAAACCACTGTGGCCTTATACTCTAGATTTTGCCATTCCACACACGTGTAAAGGTAAACGTTTTCTTTTTATCATATTTTTATTTTTTTTTTAATATATCTGCATCGAGGCACCATGTTAGAGTAGGCATATCTAGTGATTTACAAAAATATAAAATACTGTACTTATAAGAAAGTGTTTTCAAAAGCTTTTTCGATTCAACATCATCATCATCATCATCATAAGGTCGTGAGTCTTAAGACTGGTTGGACACGCACCTCCACCCTTTCCTATCCTGAGCTAATCTTCGCATTTCCCTAAAACTAGAACATGTGGGATGTTCTTAATTATTTGCTAACACTAATCTAATCTACGTCTACCTCTACTCCTATCAACTCCTGGTTCTGTCTGTAATATGTCTCTGACTAGACTTTCATACCAATCTATCTATTTTTTAATGACTTCCATAGAGTCACCTGTCCTCCTATTCTTTCTAATACCTCTGCATTTCTAACTGCCACTTCTTCTAATCTTTCGTCTCCTATCTTTACATTCTACTTGTACTATCTTTAATGATTTTGATTGCGTCTTCGATGTATCGATTAAAAAGTAGCGGTGACAGTGTGGATCCCTGTCTGACTTCCTTCCTAATATTTATTTCTCTACGTTGCCTCTACAGCTCTATAACTGCCTGTTACTCTTTATATACAAACTAAGTAGGTATCACTCTACTATTTCTGTAACTCATTACTATATTTTTAAGTATATTTAACATCTTGTCCCATTTAACATTGTTAAAAGCTTTTCCTAAATCTACAAATCCTATGTAACTACTCTTTCATTTTTCTATCGTTTTCTCTATTGCTACCCGTAAAGCTAGAATATCCTCCCACGTTTTTCTATTTCTTCTAAACCCAAACTGGTCTTCCCTTAATAGTTCTTCTGCCCTTTCTTCCATACTTCTCTGTACAATTCTAAGTAAAATTTTTGTCTCATGGGAAGTTAGGCTAATTGTTCTAAACAATTACATATCTATTTTAACCAGAGAAAGTATCACGGCTGTTCTGATTTAACTTTCACTGTAATTTTCCGGTGTATTTTATAGGGGGTTTTCTCTGCCTCATCCTAAAGTCCAAATGCCTTGTTTGCTTTGGATAAATATAGTACAATTAAATACTTAACTTTTATGTGGCAAGCTTCGTATTTTCTAAATGATTAGTTTAGACATTTAATCGCACAAACAGTCTCGGGTTCATAATAATCACAGTGCCTCTTATTCAAAATTGCTTTTGTTTACTAGAGATGAGAGTATCTTTTACTTGCTTTCATTATTTATTTTTATTTACTTATTACCGTCTCCTTCGGTATCTATTCAGAACTTTCTAAACTAAATTCATTTCCCGCTACAAACAATGATGTACTGACTGGAAAGGTACCTAACTATTTTACCATTTGTAATTTACAGATAACGACGGAAATTGTCCTACAAACGCATTTCCGGGAATTTGGGAGCTTGTTATCAATCCATTCCAAGTCGGTCAAAGTTCTTGTTCTCTGCCATATGCATGTCCCTATTTTACAACTGCAGATGAATTTTATACAGCATTAGTTTATAATTTCAAAAAACATTACACAACTAACAGGGCACCATTTCGGATTTCTCTGCAAGCATCATGGGTTAAAAAGCATGGGGTTGTGCAGGTTATTGAGGTATGAAAGAATTTAAAAAAAAGATACGTGTAATTATATAAATACGCTATTGAATTGAAACTTCTTCAAACACACAAACATACCGGGATAGGAGTTAAGGAATTGGTTTAATGGCAGTGGTGTTGTCGAGCCGGAACCCTCCGTAACGTCGTTCCGGTACTTTCTTTTTGGACAGTAACGCGTTCCGGAACTAAAGATGATTTCTGATAACGAGAATTGGCTGACGTATTGAAAAAAAAATTAAAAAGAATTGCTGATTTTTTTCTAATTTTTGACGAATTTTTATATGTATTATTATAAACAAGGGTTTGAACCGAACCCGAACCGTAACAAAAACCGGAACGAACCTGCTTATTTTTCCGAACCGTGTGTCCTTGCTTTTTAAGTCTGTAATATCTTCGAAAAATTTCATTTAAATTATATGCTGTAAAGGGCCATATTGATCTATATTAAATGCACAATGTCTTTAAAAGTACTTAATTGGATAAGAATTAATGCTGTATTTCTTAAAATCGCTTCGTAAATAAGCCATTATTTCTTATAAAAAGTAAAGGATAAAAAATGGTTATTGTGGGTTATCCCTAAGAGATAGAGATATACCATCACAATGTAGACCTTTTTAAGGTGTACAATACTGTAGTATATTTTGATCTATCTCGTAGGGTTCAGCCAGCATTTGCAATGTAAGCGCAAAAAAATGTGTTTATTTACGACATCACATTACAAACCTCTAAAATTATCAGTGTTTCTCTACTATATTATGCATGTGTTATACATATAAACCTTCCTATTGAATTACTCTATCTATTAAAAAAACCGCATTAAAATCCGTTGCGTAGTTTTAAAGATCTGAGCATACATAGTGACAGACAGCGGGGGAAATGAGTTGCATGATTTCGTTACATAGCAACTCGCATGAAACGAACTTACTCTACCGTGCGTAAAGAAGTTTCACTTCAAAAAGTAAAGGTTGTCATCAGATTTATTCAATTTTGAAAAGGTTTCTGTATCTTCAGCACAACAAAAAGTTTTAAAATTACCGTAAAGATAAAATCTAAAGAATAATTTTAATGTTATTTATTTAAAAGTTTACTTAACTTACCCATTAGACCAAAATGTTAGCAGGAGACCAATTATCTATTTTAGAAATTCAAAACCTTAACTTCAAAGTGGAGTTATAATTTCAGTTATCCTGTTGGTCGTCAACAGAACCTCTCATAAACGATGCTTCAAACTTTCTGATAAACAACTGACTTTTCTATTTGTTTAGTTTTTTATAACGAGATATTTGCACTTTACTTCACAGAGGATGTGCTTTTTGCTAATTGCACTGATTCAAAAGAAAACCTTTTTAAATTAAAAAAAAAAAAAGAAAAAAAGAAACAATTCTATGACAATTTTTTGTAGGAAACAGAATAACAAAACGTGAATTTTAAGGTGTTGGGAGTATAGCTTTTCACGTTGTTTTAAAATAAAATACCGGAAAACGTAGGCCAAATTTAATGGTCAAAAACACAGAAATTTTAAAAGCAATTCAATTTTTATTTTAGAGATTTATAGATGAAGTTCTACGTCTACCAAATGTGTGGTTTGTTACGAATTGGCAACTAATTGAATGGATGAAGCAACCAACACCAATAGAAAAGCTTCACAGTTTTAAACAATGGCAATGCCAAAGGAAGGTTACTTCTTTAGACAAAGCATGCGATCAACCAATTGCTTGCAAACTGTACAGCAATTTTTTTAACAAACAAAAGTACTTATATACCTGTCAGGAGTGCCCTAAAGTATACCCTTGGTTCAGAAACGAATTTGGAATTGACTAGATCAATGTAATTCATTTTATTTGTGTATTCGTACCTATTATTATAATAAAATTATTTATTTTTTTAAGACACTCATAATTAATAATAATTTAATAATGTATTGTGCATCTATGTTTTTTCTTTCAAAATGTGTATCTACATTCTACAGGGTGGTCCAAAAAGTACACCATACGCTTGTCGTAGGTAAACTATGTTTAATCGAAAAATTTTTCAAACAAAACTTTTTTATTTTAATACAAGATCGTCTGCAGTATTTAAATTTGATTTACAATATAGGGTGTACTTTTTTTAATGAACATTTATAATGGTAAAAGTAAATTATTGTAAAGTAAAAAAAAAGCAAATACATTTTAATAAGTTGATAAATTGTAGAAGAACTACAGACTTCAAATTAATGAAGAAAAATTGTCGCTCATTTTACGCCCTCGCCGGGAATCGATCTCTCTGGCTTTACGCACCATTCCTCTCTCACTAAACTACGAATGGTACAATTTTTTCTTCATAATTTGAGGTTATCTGTGATGGTAAAAATTAATTCATCTCGGTAAAAGTTATTTACAATCTTTAAACTTTTTCCTGTGGAGTTATTTACAAAAATTAATTTACATTCAGGCAATTAATGCTATTGAGTAATTAAACGATAAAGTTTTAAATTTAGTGCATACAATTCAAAATACTGTAAATTTTGCGCAAATTTACAATTCAGTAGTTTTGCGTTGTCAGGCGTGTATCAATGCAGTTTGAACTTGTGGTAGTAATAATTTTCAAATATGCCGTTCAGTTATGAACCATGCCAACTGGAAAGTTAAGGGTGCGTACCGCTCGAACCGTCATGTTGATTAATAGATACAAAAAAAAAATTTTTTTTTTAAATAACTATAATGGTTGATTCAACGACGAAAATGTTCAATACATAACGAGTTATGCAGTAGATTTGGACATTTGGAGTCAGTAGTGGTAAAGAGCTCCAAATTGGAAGTGCGGTTTAAGATGAATAATGACTAGTGAAATAAGGTGGTTGATTTGATGTTTGAAGTGGAGTTGGAGTTTTAATCAAAAGGGCTNCAATTATAATGGGCCAGGTATATAAATGTGGTTTGTATCAATGACCTTAAACATTGATAAATTATTAATTTTAAATGTTTAAACGTATGGAACTTTTATGTTTTATTTAGTGTTTCATGCATTTTTATTCCATCTAATGGGCTTTTTTATTAATAGTACCTATCAGTACGTTTGTTGTAACCTTCTTTAATTCGAGTAAAGAAGTCCGAAAAATGATTATCCATTAACTACCCACATATTTAAATTATGAAAGACGAGTATCAATCGTAAGGCCTAAGTTCAGCTTGAAAATAAAAAAAAATTATATACTGGAAAAATTAGGGTATGTTTTGAGTTCATACATTTTGTCTAAGGCTACCTTACCTGAAGCACGCTGCTTAATAAGTCTTTTATAGCACACTAAATTAGGTCGAAATTGTGCATTTTTACAAACTTTTCATCGTATGAAATGCGTTCATATTTTTCTACTGTAATATTTCTTTATTTTGGTGTAAACATTGGTCTTTATTGTAACAAAAGCGTATGGCCTTAAACACTTTTTAATTTTTAATAACATTTTCTTATTACATTTTCTGCTATTGCGAAACTAAATTACTTATGTGTATATATATGAATATTGTAGCATTCCAGAATGTAGGAGTATGTACATACTTGAAGGAAGTGATGCAATTCATCTTGTACTTCTTTTATTCTTGTCTTATTCACGTTGAAACATCTTGCAGTTTATTAAGGTGAGATTGTATACCAGAATTGAAATACCTATCAGATTAAAATTAAGAAATAGAGGCTAGCTGTTAATGACATCTAAAGCTAGAAATTTTTTCTAAAAACTTCTGTGGTTTTAACATTACTGTTTGACATTCTGTTCGGTACGGCATTTTTAACTTTTGAAAATATTTGAAAATTGTGCGATTTATTTCACAGGAATTTTAACAAAACTCGACTGTGGGAACTTGGACGTTGATTGCAATTTCGTTCCAAATGTTCCATTGCCTTTTTGCCCGCTGAAAACAGAAACAGTAGGGGTAAGTAACAGTATTAAAGATACATATTTATACATTAATTTTAGATTAAATCATAAGAAATTATTTATTTCCAATTATATGTTTCTGCTTTCTAAATCTTCATCAAGAGTAATATTTGTTTACGAATTTTCCCTAAAGCACAAAACAGTTTTACAACCATTTAAACAATAATTTTTCTATTAGTGGTTGCTTATGATACGCTAAAAGCTCTTTATTCGCGGGGTATACGTTCCATAAATATGCCGCAAATACAGAAACCGTGGATATGGAATGGTAATTAGTATGGAATCATAGGGAATACATTCTACGGTTTCAAAATAAAACCAATATGTATTGTCAGAATAAAATCAATTCACTGAGAAATTCGCAGTTACAATTAATCGTTATAATCAGCTTTAGACAATGGTTTAAAAATTTAGTGGTTTTTTCTTCTTTTAAATTTTGAATTATCTACTCGGTTACATCTTTTATAAAAGTTGCCTCGGCATGTACCAACAATACATACTCAAAAGATGCCGATACATTAAGGGGATTCAGTAGTACATGCGCCGTAGAGTAAAAACATGCTTATCGGTTCTAGATATCATAAGTTTAACGTTTGAAACAGAGGTTTGAAATTCTGTAGTAAGATAGACAAAGCTTTGTTCTAAAGCCTGTCGAAGGTTATTTTTTATTATTTTAATTTCTATTGAAAATNAAGACACTTTTAAGATCAACTAAATAGCTAAGCCCAAGGGAAGTCGTTCGGGGAGGCCCTCCCTAATTCCACAAGGGTGAGAAGAAACACACACGATAACGAAACGTTGAATCATGTAGAAGACGTAGGGTAAATGCGAAGCAATTTAGTAAGAATATGCAGTAAGCTAAGCGAAGAGGTAAGCAAGAGAATTGTTAGACTACTACTACAAAAAAGTTATTAGTACTACTAACAAGAAAAAATAACAGCTACAATGAATTCAAATAAGATAAATTAAAATAAGCATGCAAAATAAAAATGAATTCAAATACGATAAACTAAAATAAGCATGCAAAATAAAAATGAATTCAAATACAATAAACTACAAAAACATGCAAAATAAAAAATTAATTTGAATAATATCGACTTAAAGAATTAATTCTATTAGATAGAACATGCAAGATAAAGAACTATTTCAACTACGGGGTCTTCTTTGTCTTCTCCACCGTCGATCTGAAACAGATAGGGTGGTAACAGATTAATAAAGAGCAAGTAAAGTTAACCGTATCAAGTATTCTCACCTTAATTAACTGTAGCCTGTAACGTTCCAAAGTTTGCTGGTGTGAAAACAGAAAACTTGTTGTTTCAGTGGAATGCAAATAAATCTCCTCTTGCTCTCATTCGTCTGTTGAAAATTAATTGCAGAATGTTCCTAGGTGAAGACGAAAAAATTGTCCAGGAATAACAACACCATTGTAGACATTGGCTGTTTCAGTACGATAAACCGCAACTTTAATTATCTCTCATTTATTGGGTAATCTGCATAAATGGACAAAAAGACATATTAATTACACTAATCATTAAGGAAGAGATTAAACACGCCTGAAAGCAGGCAAAAGAAAAAAGAAATATAAATGTTGCGAACTTCGAGACAGGAGAAATCAACATTAATAAATTCACATTGCAAGTTAAAATTGAAAATTATAACTAAATTTGTTAACTTGGTATAAGAACGCTTCGCTTGTTTATTTTTTTAATACTTTTTCAAGTAGCTTTGTATGTATCGGTCAATCTGTAGAAATAAACAACAAGAACCGATTAGTTACACTCTCAAATAAGTAAAATATGAATGAAATACAATAAAAACAAGCACCAAAAGCAAGTTAATATCTAAGTTGAATAGCGTGGCGTAATTTTAAATCATGACATAGATAAATGCTAAAGGCAATAGAAATAATCATAGACGCCTGATAAAGTCAAAATATGCATTGTACAATAGATAATTGTTAGAAAAAAGCCATTGATGCTGGATAATGTTAGTTTATGTTGTGGACAATAAGGAAAATAAACAGTTAAGATTGAAAACAGCTTACCTAGAGGTACAGTGATCCAGTTTTATTCTAGGAGGAATGCCACAGCAGAAAGCTTGTTTCAATCGAATTCAAGCAAATCTACAGCTGCTCTCGCTCATCAGTTGAAAATTGACTACATAATGTTGCAAGGTGAAGACTTCAACAGCCAATCAAGAATCAAAAATCAAGTCCAGAGAAAACATTGTAGGCATTGGTTGTTTCGGTATCATCAAAGTTAACTTCAATTCTTTCTCATTTGTTGGCTGTAGAAATGGAGAAGAACTAATTAACACCACTATTAAATTAACATTATATGAAATTAAACAAAGACGGACTTAAAAGCAAATAAAATTATAAAGTGCCACTAATTCTGCTGTGCTCTTACACCTACAGATGAAAGGAAAAATAATTATCTCAAAATGTACCATTAATAAGCAAAATAATAATCTTTTATGTTTAAAAACGAAATATTTAATAAAAGTTATTCCTCGTTACTTACCAATTCTCTATCGTGAATCCATTCGTTAGCAACAGCAACACTGCATATGTACCCAATCAAAAAAAGGCACTTCAACGCCGCCGCTACATCTCTGAACAAAAAAGGACTGAAATGACGAATGCTCCGTGACACATCTGGAATTTTTAAGAACAAACGTGTATGTTAAATTAAAACCGAACTCTTTTCAAAAGCTAATTTGTACCGATTTAATTAATTCCTTTAACTCATTCAAGAAAGAGATATACAAATTCAAGTTTGTTACCTTTTTGGAATAAAATAACGGACATTATACCGGGTGTGAACAACTTGTGGCATACCACATTGATACGTTAAATAGGAACTTTATTTTGAATAATAGTTAGAATAACTGTTACATTGCTAAAGAACGAGGATAATGACAATTCAATGATAATGTATTTATTTATTTAGACACGGAATATACATTTATTACAACATACGACATTGGTTTAAAATAACTGCATAATACACAATACAAACATAATATTTATGAAACAATAGTTTCTAACGACTTATAAAAGTTAAGAAACAAAATACCTGTAAGAGAAAGACAAGAAAACAAATGAAATATCAATTTAAATACAATTAAATACGTTATTTTATTTATAAATTGTCATATTATTTCAGTGCGAGATTAGGGAGAAAAAAGTACCCCTAACCATCTGTGGCCTCCACATCTCCCCTTATAGCCACCCTATCCACCCTAATTACTTCTAATTATTGAAATTACTAACAAAGTTCACTTTCATATAGACAAATATGCTCAAAAAAAATAATTTGTAAAAGTTTTAACTATCAGCTTAAGTAGGATTATTATAATATGACAATTTATGTAATAAAAAAACAAAATAGCTGTAAGAGAAACACAAAAAAACAAATGAAATTTCCAAAAAATACAATAAAAAGCAAAAAATACGATGTCTTCATTCTTCTCAGGGAATACCTCATTATCTGGAAGAACATTATGTAGTCAATTTTCAACTGATGAGCGAGAACAGCTGGAGATTTGCTTGAATTCGATTGAAACAAGCTTTCTGCTGTGGCATTCCTCCTAGAATAAAACTGGATCACTGTACCTCTAGGTAAGCTGTTTTCAATCTTAACTGTTTATTTTCCTTATTGTCCACAACATAAACTAACATTATCCAGCATCAATGGCTTTTTTTCTAACAATTATCTATTGTACAATGCATATTTTGACTTTATCAGGCGTCTATGATTATTTATATTGCCTTTAGCATTTATCTATGTCATGATTTAAAATTACGCCACGCTATTCAATTTAGATATTAACTTGCTTTTGGTGCTTGTTTTTATTGTATTTCATTCATATTTTACTTATTTGAGAGTGTAACTAATCGGTTCTTGTTGTTTATTTCTACAGATTGACCGATACATACAAAGCTACTTGAAAAAGTATTAAAAAAATAAACAAGCGAAGCGTTCTTATACCAAGTTAACAAATTTAGTTATAATTTTCAATTTTAACTTGCAATGTGAATTTATTAATGTTGATTTCTCCTGTCTCGAAGTTCGCAACATTTATATTTCTTTTTTCTTTTGCCTGCTTTCAGGCGTGTTTAATCTCTTCCTTAATGATTAGTGTAATTAATATGTCTTTTTGTCCATTTATGCAGATTACCCAATAAATGAGAGATAATTAAAGTTGCGGTTTATCGTACTGAAACAGCCAATGTCTACAATGGTGTTGTTATTCCTGGACAATTTTTTCGTCTTCACCTAGGAACATTCTGCAATTAATTTTCAACAGACGAATGAGAGCAAGAGGAGATTTATTTGCATTCCACTGAAACAACAAGTTTTCTGTTTTCACACCAGCAAACTTTGGAACGTTACAGGCTACAGTTAATTAAGGTGAGAATACTTGATACGGTTAACTTTACTTGCTCTTTATTAATCTGTTACCACCCTATCTGTTTCAGATCGACGGTGGAGAAGACAAAGAAGACCCCGTAGTTGAAATAGTTCTTTATCTTGCATGTTCTATCTAATAGAATTAATTCTTTAAGTCGATATTATTCAAATTAATTTTTTATTTTGCATGTTTTTGTAGTTTATTGTATTTGAATTCATTTTTATTTTGCATGCTTATTTTAGTTTATCGTATTTGAATTCATTTTTATTTTGCATGCTTATTTTAATTTATCTTATTTGAATTCATTGTAGCTGTTATTTTTTCTTGTTAGTAGTACTAATAACTTTTTTGTAGTAGTAGTCTAACAATTCTCTTGCTTACCTCTTCGCTTAGCTTACTGCATATTCTTACTAAATTGCTTCGCATTTACCCTACGTCTTCTACATGATTCAACGTTTCGTTATCGTGTGTGTTTCTTCTCACCCTTGTGGAATTAGGGAGGGCCTCCCCGAACGACTTCCCTTGGGCTTAGCTATTTAGTTGATCTTAAAAGTGTCTTATACACTTTTCGCGAGTCTACTCTAGCGTTACTTCCTTTCAGACAGGGTACAGTGGGTTATCTGGAATAGGAGCAATAGGCGACTGCCCAGCTTGCCTTGGCGAAATCTGTCCGATCTTCTCTACCAAANATTGATGCTGGATAATGTTAGTTTATGTTGTGGACAATACGGAAAATAAACAGTTAAGATTGAAAACAGATTACCTGGAGGTACAGTGATCCAGTTTTATTCTAGGAGGAATGCCACAGCAGAAAGCTTGTTTCAATCGAATTCAAGCAAATCTACAGCTGCTCTCGCTCATCAGTTGAAAATTGACTACATAATGTTGCAAGGTGAAGACTTCAACAGCCAATCAAGAATCAAAAATCAAGTCCAGAGAAAACATTGTAGGCATTGGTTGTTTCGGTATCATCAAAGTTAACTTCAATTCTTTCTCATTTGTTGGCTGTAGAAATGGAGAAGAACTAATTAACACCACTATTAAATTAACATTATATGAAATTAAACAAAGACGGACTTAAAAGCAAATAAAATTATAAAGTGCCACTAATTCTGCTGTGCTCTTATACCTACAGATGAAAGGAAAAATAATTATCTCAAAATGTACCATTAATAAGCAAAATAATAATCTTTTATGTTTAAAAACGAAATATTTAATAAAAGTTATTCCTCGTTACTTACCAATTCTCTATCGTGAATCCATTCGTTAGCAACAGCAACACTGCATATGTACCCAATCAAAAAAAGGCACTTCAACGCCGCCGCTACATCTCTGAACAAAAAAGGACTGAAATGACGAATGCTCCGTGACACATCTGGAATTTTTAAGAACAAACGTGTATGTTAAATTAAAACCGAACTCTTTTCAAAAGCTAATTTGTACCGATTTAATTAATTCCTTTAACTCATTCAAGAAAGAGATATACAAATTCAAGTTTGTTACCTTTTTGGAATAAAATAATTCCGTAAATGTGAACGAAACATCTTCCTATTACAATCTACTGTACTAACTTGGTAATGAACCATGCGTTCAAGCTGGCATGGATTTGCGATTGCTACAGCATGAAGCAGCAATGACGTAGAAAACGTTACGCAGAAGCATCAAATTAGATTTCTGCGACGGTTCGCGCCAGATTATTTGTAATTTAACCAATACCGTTGAGACTTTCAGCCCCGCTTTTATAGAATTGAAAATATGTGTGTTTTCCTTCGCGCAAGTTCCATCGCCTGATAACACTTCTAATAAAAGAGACGGAAAAACTTCGAATGAGCACGCATTCGATATCAAGAAGATAAAAACAACCTTTCCTTTTCAGTAGAATATAAATTATTTAAGGATGAGTCATGAAATGACAGAATAAAACTGTAAAACTGAACATCTTATTCAAAAATATAGTTTAAAATAAGTAGGTATTTTCAATTTGTAATCGTTTAGTCAATTATTTTGTTGTGAGTTGGAATGCAACATAAAATTTAACACAGGGGATTTATTATACAACATAAGGATGCAATAAGGAAGGGGTTTTCAAAATTAAATCATTGAAAAGGTGAAATGGGGCTGTGTTAACTGCAGTTTGTACGAGAAAATGTTAGATAACCCTTTGAACTTCCGGTTTTTTAGGTGTACATATTTATTTTTGATAAAATTTTCAATGAATTTTAGTTTTCAATAAATGAATAAATTTACGAAATCAACAATAATAAATTCACATGACAAAATGAAGATACGAAACTGAATATTGAATTTAAAAATATAATTTAAGTTGTTTAGTTAATTATCTGGTTGCGAGTTGTGATGCAACATAAAATTTTACGTAGGAGTTTCATATGCAACAAAAGGATACAATAAGGAAGCGATTTTCAAAAATAAGTATGTAAAAAGTGAGAACAGAATTTAATTTAATCTATGAAAATGAGCGATATATATACAAACATACAACAGAAATTATTGATGGCAGAAACATAAAATTTGGATAGCACATTAATTTTATACAGTTATGGTTTCTTATTTACGTTTTCATTATTCGCGGGTGAAAAAATTGCAACCCAGTTCCTGTATTCGCGGCTAAAAATTTCATTATTCGCGGATGCAATCGGTAAACAGAAAAGAATTCGGTGTCATTTATTAAGGGGATTTACTGCAATAGACTGCTCGTACCCAGTGTGAATTTTGCTATTCTAAACACTGTGATTTAACGCTATGAGATAAATATCTGATTTTTTGTATGGCAACAGACAAAGATTCACACCAACTCGATACGATTTTGGTTTTCAATAATGTGATCATTAAAAGCTTTTGCAAGCGCTTAAAGTTGATGCCTCTTGTAGAACATGTATTTTCAATAGAAATTAAAAAAATAAAAAATGGCCTTCGACAAGCTTCAGAACAAAGCATTATCTTACTACAAAATTTCAAACCTCTATTCCAAACATTAAACTCATGATAACCAGAACCGATAAGCATGTTTTTACTCTACTGCGCATGTCCTACTGAACTGAAGTTTTTTAAAAGATGTAACCGAGTAAGCAGAAAAGGATTCGGTGTTATTTTTCAATGTATCGGCATCTTTTAAGTACTGTTGGCTCGTGCCTAGGTGACTTTTATAAAAGATGTAACCGAGTGGACTAATTCAAAATTCAAAACAAGAAAAAATCACTAGATTTTTTAAACTCTTACGTAAAGCTNGGACTTTCGATTTTGTAGGTATACATATTTATTTTTGAAAACATTTTCAAACTTTTTTGGTTTTCAATAAATGAATAAATCCACGTTAAAGGGAGTGCAATGGTGGTTGAAGTTTAATGTATATTATACAATAAATATGAAATACTGTTTGTTAGCATCACCTTTTTCAAATATTCATAATGGTCTGAATATGGTTTTAGGGAAAGAAAAGTTGCCCTAAGAATTGGAAAATGTGGAAAAAACTGAAATTCCATTGATGAGGTTTGCTTAATAATTATTTACTAAATTTTCCACTTACATCCTGCGATGCGAGCGGGTTATAGTTAGTCTAATTGAGTCTCTAGGTATATTATATTCAAAATATTAGTTGATGAACTAGTAAACTTGATACAAGGAGACTTGAATCTTGAAGAAACTCTTGTACAAACTATAGTGGTTGGATTGGCTTCTCGTTTCAATAATTTATGGAGCCGGATCGTAGGTTCAACCATAATAGAGGGGTTCTTAAAGTGAAACCAAACTAAGACAAGTCAAATGATTTCATCCTTTGAGATAAAGCACTCCAGACGTAAACTAATCTCCCATTTGGATGTCCGAGCGGGGTCTACTTCAGTGAACGTCATCAAGCCCAATAAGGCAAGCAGGAAAATTAGAAAATTTGAAAGTAGAGATGAATAGACTAGAAGTAGATATAGTAGGCATTAGTGAAGTCCGTTAGCCAGAAGCTGGAGACTTTAGAATAACACATACATGATCGGTGGAAGATTCGGGGGTAGAAATTGTAATGAGTAAGAAATCTGGACAGAGTGTAGAAAGTTATTCACCAAAAAAACGATAGGATAGTTATGGTTAAATTACACTCGAAACCGATAAAAATAGTAATAGTGCAGGTGTGTATGTCTACCTCATCTTACATTGATGAAGACGTAGAAGTAATATATGCCGATATGGAAGACGTGTTAAGTTTAGTTAAAGGACAGAAAAATCTACCAGTTGTTGAATACTTCCACGCAGTAATAGGTGAAGGTAAAGAAAGAAACAGGTACTTTTGGATTAGGTAATAGAAATGGTAGGGGAGATAGAATTTTGCGATAAACATAAATTAACCATCGCGAATACTTTATTTAACTACCATGTTAGGAGGCGCTATATGTGGAAGATTCCCGGTGATTTAGGAAGATATCAGTTAGATTACATACAAAAATCAGGTGAAGCATTGCGGGAACAGATATAGATAACGATCATAACGTAGCAGTTACGAAGACTAATTTTAAATTCAAAATTCCGAAGAGGAGTCATTTAGTCTTACAATAATAGTTTACAATGTGATAACAAAATGTTTAGTAGTAAGGAATTCTGTTGATTACAAAAGTTTTTGTTACATTTGTACAAATGAATAAGTGAACAAAATAATTCAAATAATACGTATGCTCCTATGCGTCTTCAAATTCTTTCTACCATACTTAGGTATTGTAATTAAAAATGATTACGACGAACGAATTAGGGATACTATTACATTAAGAACAAATGACAGAATAAAAATGGATGGATGAAACAGCAAAAATAAAATATAAATTATAAATGACAAGTACCTCATAGCAAAATGGAAATGGGGGCGAATTAAATTAATTAATTAAAGTTATACATACACATAGATTTAAGTTGAACGCTACTGTAAATTGGCTGAATTGTTTTTTATTTTCAAAATCGTAATGAAGAAGAAGAAGTAGCAATCAATGATATGGATTAACCTAACTTTTGTGCAAGTCTTTTCTGTACATTAAACGTATCTATAAAAGTTAATGACTTAAACAATTTAACTAAAATGGTCATTTGCAAATATTTTCTGCAAGGGAATTGTCGCTTCGGAACCAGTTGTAAATTTGATCACAACATTGGAGGTATGTTATTAATTTTTATGTAAAGTTATAGCTTTCTCATTGTAACAATGTTATTACAGACAATATTCAATCCTATACATCAGTGTTAAGACAACAGAATGCCTCTCAAGCAACTAACGCACCAAACATTGATATTAATATGTTGGTACAATCTGTCTCGAATGATATGCAAGCAGCAGAAAAAGGGGGCCAGTGGCTATTTTCCTGCTATGCACCCTTCAAAGAGAAAAGTAATTTTCCTGGTTTTGAAGATAAAAGCTTTGAAGAATTAAGACTTGCTTTTTATGAAGCTCAAAAGAATGGAACTTTAGACCAGTATGTAAGTGAGGTTTATCGTGCTTTTTTGTTTTAAATATATAAAGATTAATATTTTAGAAACAACAACTTCAAATGCTCATGCAAGATGTAATGGCAAAAACAAGGGCCTTACAAAATCCTTCAGCGGATGTGGTAAATATAATAAAAAATATTTACAATTCACCATCAAGCAGTAACACCTCGAGTTCATTTGGGAGTTCACCTTTTGCTACAACACAAAATTCGCCTTTTGGGGGGCCCAGATCTGTCCAGACTGGTAGTTTACTTGGTAACAATAAACAACAAAGTCAGACCTTCGGTTCTAATCAGAGCGCATCTCAAGGATTTAGCTCTCAATCTTCAAAGTCCATTTTTGCTCAAGCCAACCAAAAGTTGTTTGGAAACAGTAATGCACCACAACAAAGTTCAATTTTTGGAGGAACACAGCAAGGAAGTGGATTTGGACAAGTCAATTCAAACCAAGGTGTATTTAGAAGCAATTTAGTTCAACAAAGTCAGCCTCAAAATTTAGCTTTTAGTAATACAGGAACTTCTCACCCTTTTGCTCAAAATTCTCCATTTGCAACTTCTCAGTTCCAAACTCAGTCAGTGGCTGGTTCATCCCCTTTTCAAGCGGCTTCTCAACAACCTTTTGGTGCTCAAGTCACTCAAAATTTTAATTCCAATAAACAGTTTGCAAATGCTACAACTTCCTTGAATACCCCGACTTCTGTATCTTCGTTTACAAATCAACAGCAAAATTCAGCTTTTAATAACCCAAATCAAAATATTTTTGCTTCCCAAGTTCAAAATCAAATACAACAGCAGATGCTTAGTGGTCAACAAATTAATGTAAATCAAAACCAAGCTTCATTCAGTAACCAAAATCAAACTCAAAACATACCACCTTTCAGTAATCAAAGCCAAAATCAAAATCAGTCTTCATTGTTTGGTAATCAAAATACAAATCTAGGAGGATCTACGACTGGTAAGGCGATCGCTCAAACAGCAACTCCTTTTTGTTCCACTGCACCTGTTCATTATCCAAATAGTCAGTCTCACTCAAGTAGTATTTTTAGTTCTACACAAGGGAATACTGTTGTCGAAAATGAGAGGGAAGAAAGTTTTTATTCCAAGCCACAAGATTTAAGTGAAGATGAAAGAAAATGTTTTGAAAGTAGCGAATTTGAGTTTGGTAAAATTCCTGAGAAACCACCTGCCATAAATTTTTGTTTTTAATAAGTGACGCGTTTTTGCATCATAAAAATACTATTGTGATATTTTTTTTTTAATTTTTGGCGTAGTATAAGTTTCATACACATATATTTTAAAAATGTACAAATGTATTTTGACTATTATTGTTGTGAATTAATTACTGTATTAGACATTGAATATAAAATATTTAAATAAAGAAATTACTATTAGATTTAGCATTTATTTTATGTATTTATTTACTCAACAAAATCAGTAAAATTTTTTCCAATTAAAACAGGTGAAAAATGATCACTAATGTATTCAAAATTTCTCTACTACTGTTTTGAGCATTGCCCATTATCAAAAGTATATTACTTTTATTTTCGTATTACCTACCAATTATACACTTGATAGCAATTTTGTGATTATTTAATAGTTTATTACAGAAATAGAATTAAACAAAGTGCAATTGTTAGATATTAATGTAACATTCCAATAATATAAATTTTGTTAAAAATATAAAAGTAAAAAGTGGGCCAAATTGATTATAAATATTTTGACGCAGTTGAATTAGGATTTGAACGGGTGCCAATTTTTATTCATGGTATCAAGAATTATGTTTTTTGATACTGAATTTAGTATTTATCACGTTAAACGTAATTTACTAATTATTGAAATATGGCAATTTGTAAATTTATTTTGGCACCCATTCAGATCTAAACTTTTATCAGCAAAGCGAGTGCCATCCTTTTTGCACGCCTCAAAGAGGCATTAAACTATATGTGTAAGATAATAAGTATAAGAAATTAAAGTGCTAATGTAGGTAGATACTTGAAACTATATGATTCCACCTGGACAAAAATTGAAGATTTATAGTTTATGGATTTTTCCCAAGGATTGGACGTCTTGTTATGGTCAAATGTAGCTTTTATACGGATTTAAGAATACACAATTGTCACATGACCAAGGCGACCTTTTTGAACTTTTTTGGGGTACAATTCTGGAAGAAGAACTAACCCATCGTTAATAAATGTAACAATTTGTTTTTATCTAGAACTCCAATTCTATAGTTTTACAAATAGGTATTCGATTTTTTTCCCAAAAAAGTACAAATTATTACATTAGTTTAGGTTACGTAAGGTTAGGCTATTTTAGATGTGCTTATTTTTAATATTCGACTGCATGCGATCAAAAGAACGTTTTTTAGTCATTTTGTAGCTGCACATTCTAAGATTGGTGCTTACACGCGTCCAAAGCTGTACAAAAGCTTCATTGCGAGCTTTGATCGTAACGAAACATTCAATTCTAGAATTAACCGCAAAATACAGCCAGTAGCCATTTTGGATTTTGCACTCAATATATGCCCCTAATGATCTACCTTACAGTCAACTTTCAAGTTTCTAAGTCACCTAAAGGTGGTCCACATTTTTTAAGACTGTTACGAAATATATTTAAAGTATGCCAGTTAAGCCAGATAAATAATAATTAATTTTTAGTTTACTGTTCATAAATAGTTATAAGGATGTGGGATGTTCTGGTTTTAGGGAAATGCTCAGGATAGGAAAGAGTGGAGGTGCATGTTCAACCAGTCTTAGGACAAATGACTTTATATGATGATGATGATGATGATAGCAAACTGTGGTAGTCAAATATACGAAAAAAAATTTATCACATTAAACATTACCTTCTCGTATGGATTAAGGGTGGATGAAGTGAAACAAGAAACCTCTCAGTAAATTTTCTTGTGGTAAATGACGGTGACTTCGTTTCTTTAGTTCTGAAACAATTACATCTGGATAGTCTTTGGTCATATAAACATTGAAAAAAAACTATATTAGTCTCTAACTGACGATGACAGCTTGGATATAGTGACGCGTTTTAGGCTTCTTAAGCGTCATTGTGAAATTTTGGATTTTTAGTGTTTTTTTTATGAAAATTTTTACTATACGTATAATCAGTACTTTTTTATCAAAATATTAGTACTTTAGAAAAAACAATTACAAGTTTTGCTGTTTGAAATTAAGTAACATACGAGCTCTAATTTTCGTTTGAAGAAAATTTACCATATTTAGGCACCTAACAAAGGCTTACTTATATGTAAATATTAAAAACAGATATGTAGATACTTTCGTACATTTGATTTAGCCTGTACTCGAAATATATTAAATTATCGTTTCTCTTATAACAATTTAATGTTTTGGTCGAAGCATTTAAAATCGATAAAAACGGTTCATATATTAGATAAATACTTACATTAAACTTCCATTTAATATAATTGTACTTATATCATGATATGGACAAAACGCATCAAAAACCTATTCATTTATTCGTTGCTGTCCTTGAATGTAATTTCAACGTGAAGAATTAAATCACTTTTCTTTTGAATACAAAACTGACAAGTATACTATTACGTATACGTGTTTTGGTCATTAAAATTACATCTAATTAATTCTCTACGTATTTACTCGCAAGTTTATTTTTTAGCTTTATTATTGTTTGTTAATAGAAGTTAGTGATACAGGAAGACTATCAGTTACGCTTTGAATGGCGTGCATTTATGTATTATTGATAACGCAATACCATTGTGATTTTCCGCATTAACAGGTGAATCTTGAATAGATAAGAACAATAAGAATTGTGAAAGTTATTTATTGTTTCGTCAGGTAAGAAAACATCTTCCAATTATCAACTATATAACATAACGTTACCAATAAGTATATAATTAATTTTGGCTATCGCCTTTTTCTTAAGTCATTGTTCATCTGATCTTTGTATTTTTAAAAATATAATTGCAAAAATTATATGAGAAACCATTCGCGAAATCTTTTTGTGCAATTGCAACTCAACCAAAACGATTTGAAATGTTTATGGGAACAATTATTGTTTATTTGATTTTTAATAGGCAAACTTTAAATAAATTTTGTATAAACAACCAACAACTAACTAAATAAGAAACTGGATAATTTATCTATATAGGAAACTCCAGAAAAAATGATGGGTTATTTATCATTTTAACAATTATATTCGCTGTGTTCCACTAATTTCCAGAAATTCCTCTCATTATTAAATTAATAATAGTCAGAAGTGTAATAATCAAAATGAATAAAGTTAACTATCAATTAACTAGACTACATCTAAACTGATGAGGCTGATAAATGAATTGAGATCTGAACGGGTGCCAAGTTTCATACAAGGGGTAATAAAATTACGTTTTTTGACGTTGAATTTAACTTGGCAAGTTTGTCACGTTAAGCGAAATTAACTGAAAATGAGCATTAAAACTTGCCAAATTTTAAATCTATTGTTAAGAACGTAATTAGATTACACCCTGTGTGAAACTTGGCACCCCTTCAGATCTCAAATCTTTTATGACTAAAGCAGAGTATCTCGAATATCGTTTGTGCTAGACTGGGCCCTATTTTTCACATTTATGTTTTTGGTTAGGTATCATTACTTTTTGAAAAGTTTTATCTTTTTTGCACGTTTCCAACAGACTATGAACTGTATGAATTACCTTTTTTTATGTGGAATTTAAAGTGTGACAAGTTTCAATTTCAATAAATCATGTTTATGAATTAGAAAAACTGTCGAATGTGAAACTTGAACCCGCAATCTATCTTGCTGTCAGTTGTTTACCTAGAGGTAGGCCACCAATAATTTGTTAAAAATTGATAATTTATAGTTTTTGTAAAGGTATCCTAATGGTACACCTTGATGGCAATTTTTATTTCTCCAAATCTAGAAGTGGTCTAGAATTTTGATGAGTAGGTCCTTTTTAGGTCGGAATAACTCGAAAACTATCATAGTTTTATTCATGAAATTTAGGACTCTAGGTGTTCGTGGGGGAGTTATTAGGTCTGCAAAATTGTAAGCCTATAGAAGTAATAGTTTCTGAGTTATCAGGGGACCGAAAGTAGCCTGAAATAGTTCATGTAAATTACACACTGCCGTCCTTTTCTCTTTTCCGAACTTGGCTGACACACTGTCGTGTGTCTAGTTATTTAAAATTAGATCTCCAGTAAATGTCACCTAAATTATGCTGTATTTTAAGGAATATTTATTTATTTTTAACGATTTTCTAAGAGGCCGAAAGGTGTAGAAACATTGTAACTGCGTTTTTATAAATGATTAAAAATTGTAGCAGTAAAAGGTAATTTAACACCGGGTTTAAAAGGCTTGTTCACATTTCTAAAAAATCGAGAATGTCGGCATCACAACACATACTGACTGTTTAAGTCCTATTCATCAATTAGTTTTAGTCAAAATTCAGTTTTTTTTAATGTCTGTGTTTTTGATGTGAAACTTCTTTACGCACGGTAGGGTAAGTTTGTTTCATACGAGTTGCTATGTAACGAAATCATGCAACGCATTTCCCCCGCTGTCTGTCCCTATGTACATATGCTTAGATCTTTAAAACTACGCAACGGATTTTAATGCAGTTTCTTTTAATAGATAGAGTGAATCAAGAGGAAGGTTTATGTGTATAATACATGCATAATACAGTACAGAAACACTGATAATTTTAGAGGTTTGTAATGTGATGTCGTAAATAAACACATTTTTTGCGCTTATATTGCAAACGCTGGCTGTACCCTACGAGATAGATCAAAATAATATACTACAGTATTGTACCCCTTTAAAAAGGTCTACAAAAAAGTCCGCGATGGTATATGTCTATCTATCTATACAATAACCGTTTTTTAAATAAATAATGGCTTATTTACGAAGCGATTTTAAAAAATACAGCATTAATCCTTATCTAGTTAAGTACTTTTAAAGACATTGTGCATTTAATATAGATCAATATGGCCCTTTACAGCATATAATTTAAATGAATATTTTCGAAGATATTACAGACTTAAAATGCAGGGACACAGTGCTTGCGGCGGTACCGGTCGGTTTGTATTGTTTAATGAAAAAAAGCTGTGATTGCTGTAAAGACATTCTATAGTATATTTACTGTCAGTATTGCACCCGTGCGCAGCATAGTGTACAAATAATACCATTAAACCAATTCCTTAACCCCTATCCCGGTATGTTTGTATGTTTCACTTCAGTAGCGTGTTGTATAATTACAGGTTGTATTTTTTTTTCAAATAATAGTTTCTTTCTGAACCAAAGTCTTTTGTTTCGATTTCGAGAAGGGTTTCTTTTGTGCCTATGCGTAAAAATAGTGTTATGTATGGCAGTTATCATATTTAAAATATATTGTGGTTATTGAAATACGCAACGTCAGCGTGCAAGCGTACGCAATATCAATAATGTTATCGGAAATTGCATTGTTCTGATATTAATAAGCTTGCTAAGGTTTTTAATGCAAATTGTAACATTAATTATTTTCGTTATTGTAATTCAGTTGTTGCTCCACCGTTAACTCGTAAACATCTCGATTGGAAATTAATAAACGAACATAGTGTGTTATTGTTTTCCTTTAGACGGAATTGCAGCTCATGCTTTTGAGTCAGTCGAATTTCTACATTAAAAATATAAAAAAGTATCTTTAAAAAGTAAATTCGGCGGCGGAAAAGATTAACTTGGCACTGTAATAAATCTCAGTCGATTAAATGTGTNCAAAAAAAAACTGATGTTTTACTTTGTTATCCACGTAATACTTGAAATAAGAAAAAAATTGAAAATTCTGTTTATCAGATAAAAAAAAAGGAAATAAAAACACAAAAATTTCACAATGCTATTTTTAGCAGTATCTATACCTAATTTCTAGTGAAACGCTTGATCGATTGATGTAATCTAACTCTTAGTTATGTAGTAATAATTATGACTTTTTAAGGAATGTAGCGATAGCTCAAATAAAAATTATACTCAGAGGAGAATAAACAAGCAAAACATCCAAATGAATGCTATAAACTAAGAAACTTCTTAAAAACCTTAATTAAAAATTAAAAGGAATACTCTACTACTTTTTAATCTATACATCGAAGACGCCATCAACATCATTAAAGACAGTACAACTGTAGGGATAGATGCGCAAGGGCAAAAGATTAGTATGCTTAGATTTGCAGATGATATAGCAGTATTAGCATCTAGCAAGGAGAATAAACGAACATAGTGTGTTATTGTTTTCCTTTAGACGGAATTGCAGCTCATGCTTTTGAGTCAGTCGAATTTCTACATTAAAAATATAAAAAAGTATCTTTAAAAAGTAAATTCGGCGGCGGAAAAGATTAACTTGGCACTGTAATAAATCTCAGTCGATTAAATGTGTACATAAATTGGTTAGGGTTGATAGCAAGAAGGATGTCAAAAGTCATGTATTGTGATGTACAGGTCCATCGAGGACTCAACGCGTTTAATTTTGATGCCCCAAAAATGTTTAAACTTTCATTAGGAAATGCGTCATTTAAATGAATATTTTCGAAGATATTACAGACTTAAAATGCAGGGACATAGCGGTTGCGGCGGTACCGGCCGGTTTGTATTGTCTAATGACAAAAAAACTGTGAATGTTGTACCTATATAAAGACATTCTGTAGTTTCGGGTTGTTCGGAAAGTCATTTCGTTTTTTCCCGACAGAGGATTTAATTGTATTCTTTTGCACCCAACTTCACATTTAAGCCGTATAATTTTTATATGCTTTAAGAGCTCATATAGCAAGGCTTGTGTGTGAAAAATTCCAATTAATTCTACGCAGTAGTTTTTGGTTGGTGCCCTTTTAAATATGGAGAGCGATAAGCAGCATTTTCGACATATCTTACTGTTTTACTACAGAAAGAGTAAAAATGCCGTTCAAGCCAGAAAGAAATTGACTGATGTGTATGGAGAAGGTGTGTTGACAGTACGCCAGTGCCAGAACTGGTTCGCTAAATTTCGATCCGGCAATTTTGATGTCGAAGATGCACCACGTTAGGGAAGGCCGGTTGAGGCTGATAAAGACGCGATAAAGGCATTAGTTGATGTGAACCGGCGAATAACAATACGTGAGATCGGATTGAGGTTAAATTTATCAAATTCAACGTTTATGACCACTTGAAGGGCCTGGGATTATCCTCGAAGCTCGATGTATAGGTTCCCCATGTTCTCACAGAGAGAAATCTGTGTCGCCGCATTGACGTCTGCGATTCGCTTCTCAAACGTCACGAAAATGATCCGTTTTTGAAGCGCATCATCACTGGGGACGAAAAATGGGTTGTATACAACAACGTCAAACGCAAGAGGTCATGGAGCAAAAAAGATGAACCGGCTCAAACCATTTCCAAAGCCGATATTCACCAAAAAAAGGTGATGCTGTCTGTTTGGTGGGATTTTAAAGGAATCGTTTTTTTTGAGCTTTTACCGGATAACACAACGATTAATTCGGAAGTCTACTGTCATCAGCTGGACAAACTGAATGATGCACTTCAACAGAAAAGGTCAGAACTAATCAACAGGAAAGGTGTAGTGTTTCACCAAGACAACGCGAGACCTCACACAAGTTTGGTCACTCGCCAAAAGCTTTTACAGCTTGAATGGGATACAATGCTACACCCACCATATTCTCCAGACCTGGCACCATCGGATTATTATTTGTTCCGGTCACTCCAAAATTTTTTAGACGGTAAAACCTTCACCTCAAATGAGGAGGTCAAAAACCTCCTCGATCAGTTTTTTGCCAGCAAAGACCAAAAATTTTATTAGCGTGGAATTATGCTAAAAACGAAATGACTTTCCGAACAACCCTATAGAAAGGGACCCCTACACTGCACCCCTTTATTTACATATTCAAGTTAATTTAATGCAAAGACAGCTCATATAATTCAGAGACAGCTCACATAATTCAAAGACAGTTTACAAGTTTTCCAAGGTAGGTTAAGATAGTTTCAAAGAAACGGGTTCGATGTACATAGTCCATATTGTAAATTAAATTGTACAGTATAAGTAAAGAAAATTAAACGTTTATGCGTTCTTAACCTCAATAACAAATAGCACCTCCAATTAGTTTTGGTGGTGCCGCTTTATTCCACTAACAACTAATAGTTAACAGCAACATATTGCCTGATACGAGCCCTTACAAATCTAACCCCATCCGAACACTGACATAACACATACTAGAATTGTTTATTCTTTGGGCTTAAACAATACATATATATGGAACAAAATAAAATATAAAAATATAAAAGAAAAATTTAAATGTGGCACTGATACAGGATTTCGTTTGGGGGAGCGGGGATAATTTTTATCTGATTTTACTTATCTTTCAGAAAATTGATTCTAACAAAAAAAAACTGATGTTTTACTTTGTTATCCACGTAATACTTGAAATAAGAAAAAAATTGAAAATTCTGTTTATCAGATAAAAAAAAAGGAAATAAAAACACAAAAATTTCACAATGCTATTTTTAGCAGTATCTATACCTAATTTCTAGTGAAACGCTTGATCGATTGATGTAATCTAACTCTTAGTTATGTAGTAATAATTATGACTTTTTAAGGAATGTAGCGATAGCTCAAATAAAAATTATACTCAGAGGAGAATAAACAAGCAAAACATCCAAATGAATGCTATAAACTAAGAAACTTCTTAAAAACCTTAATTAAAAATTAAAAGGAATACTCTACTACTTTTTAATCTATACATCGAAGACGCCATCAACATCATTAAAGACAGTACAACTGTAGGGATAGATGCGCAAGGGCAAAAGATTAGTATGCTTAGATTTGCAGATGATATAGCAGTATTAGCATCTAGCAAGGAGAAGTTAGAGATAGCTTTAAATAAAATGGAAGCGGTACTGACAGATCAGTACTGTATGAATATAAATAAAAGTAAAACTAAAATACTGATATGCAAGGGAAGAAAAAGTAGGGAAAGAGCGAATATAAAGATAG